>NC_069113.1:44071885-44414385 GCF_025612915.1 Magallana angulata | reverse complement strand
AATCTTCTAAATACTCCACTCTAGAGCACCATTGATTCTCTATTTTGTGTAATTTTTCTTACTGGTAAATATACTGCGAAGATGTTTGAATAAATGAACACCTATAATATTTTTAGTGATTATTTTTAGGAAAAGAAAGAAATGGAAAGAAGAAAAAAAAGAGAAGAGGAAAGGCGAAGAAGAATGAAAGAGGAGGAAGAACGAAGGAGAAAAGAGGAGGAGGAGAGAAAGAAAGAGGAAGAGGAATTCCAGAGAAGACTTGCTGAAACTGAAGCGAACAAGCCAAAATACAATGCCAGGCCTCAACATCAGGAAGAAGACTTCTATACCTCAAGCAACAAAATAGACAGCACATATAGGAGGTATTCTCCAGAGGAGCAGTACCAACCCACCCCTCCACCAAAGCCTAAACCAGCCAGGGTCCAGAAAAGGCAGCAGCCCCCCAAACACCCTGCCCCCGTTGAGAGAACCCCTTCCCCACAGTTCGCCACCAACGATATTTCAATGTATGAGAAAGCCAGTCAGGATGCCGATGCTTATGCAGATAGCAAGATCAAACTAGCAACCTGCAACAACTGTGGGAGAAAGTTTGCAGCTGACAGATTACAGCGTCACAAGAATGCCTGTGGAAACTTGACCAAAAAACGCAAGGTGATGGATCCAACCAAGATGAGAGTAGCCGGAACAGAAATGGAGAATTACGCTGATAGTCGAAACAGATCCAAGACTCCTCCAGTAAATAAACAGCCTTAATGCTTTCATTGTTCAGTGACATACAATAATTCTTGCATTAAAATCTCTATAAAAAGTGTATATGAATAAATCAATATACCGGTACAATAAATTTTATTCATAATGCACATTTGAAATATTTATTATAAAAATAAAATATGGTGTTTTTACAGTTTGAAGGAAAATTACATTTTGTATTCTTTTTTTTAACTGCAGAAAAAGAATGGTGATTGGAGAAAAAAGAGAGAGAGTTTCATCCAAGCTTTAAGGTATGCCAAGAAATGTGCAGAAATTGAGAAAACGGGAGGAAGCATTCGAGACATAACACCTCCACCCCCCTCAGAAAATCCCGACTACAAGCAGTGCCCCTATTGCTCCAGAAAGTTTAATCCTGATGCTGCTGCAAGACACATACCTAGATGTAAAGACCTCAATACTCGTCCTCCCCCGGCAAGGAAAGGGAGGCGATAAAGGAGTGCAGTTTGAAAGTATGCGTAACCTTAAATAACCCTTTTTTTCCCACTGGTTTTTATTGTGTGTTTATAAATGTCTTTGCAGAGGAGTATAAAACAAAGTGTGACAGTGCACAAGTTGAATGATG
Organism: Magallana angulata; assembly: GCF_025612915.1. Classification (NCBI taxonomy): domain Eukaryota; kingdom Metazoa; phylum Mollusca; class Bivalvia; order Ostreida; family Ostreidae; genus Magallana; species Magallana angulata. The sequence continues at coordinate 44,413,052 of NC_069113.1, read as the reverse complement.
TTTAATTGGCTGATTCTTTATAGATGTCTGAATAAAAATTGCATTTGCTTTTAGAATGAGAGATTATTTTATTTTTAAGATTTCAGAAGTGCTATTTTTTTTCAATTGAAATTATTTGGTGGTTTTTTTTCTTGTATTTGAAAGTGGTAAACATAAATCATGAGTGCAGCATTCTGTGCTGTATAAATACAAATGCAGATTTTTTTTCCCCATAATTTTTTATTTAAGTTTTTATTGGACGTGTTTATATATTTAGACATGGAGCCACAATCTTTGCCTGTTATTGCCAATATCAATAATTTATAAGCTTCATAGTTAAAAGAAATTTAATGTACATGTCATTTCAATTTATAAAATGTAATGACAATTTTAAATCATGTGTAGTTCCTATCCTATATGATCAAAAATATCAATTTATAAGAGGGAGAAGGGGGGGGATTAGGGGCAAGAACAATAAAATTTTTGGTTGAAATTAAATACTGTTTTAATGATCATAAATAATGCAAATTTTAAATTTGACAAAGATTGTACAATGTACATTCATTTATTTCATTGCAATACTAGACATTTATCTGAACATTACATTCATTGTTTGTAAAATTTGTACAGTATTATTGTACGTACATTTTATTTCATTCTTGGTTATGCTGATATAAGTCATCAAGTGTATGTCTTTATGTTTATTTCAGTTGTACTCAAGGTTTTATTTTAATTTTCATAAATATTTCTATGATTATATATGATTTTATTATTATCATATTATAATAAAAAATCTTTTTACAAATGAAATCTGCTGCACTTCAAAGATGCACAAAAGAATTAGTCCCATGAAATTGTGATATAACTTGATGTTTTTGAGATTGTAAAATATATATACAATGTACATTTCAATTCATATATACCAATTAAACCAATTGTGGATGCAAAAGTTATGCATTTAAAAACTTTTTTGTATAGAAAAACAATTTTAGAATATAATGCATGTTATTTTGATTTTGACCAAACATGTGTTCCTAGGAAGACAAGAGCTTGTTATACAACAGTTAAATTTTTATTAATATTTGAATTTTTGAAATAAATTTCATCAATGTGATTATTGTTTGTTGAAGTCTTTATTGAATTGCACATACCGAGACCTTTAGATTGCTGGGAATGAAATGTTGAAATACTTATAAACAAGTACTTTCAGTCGGATGTATTGAATTTCACTGGTACTTGTATGGAAAACGTTAACCAGTATTATGTAGAATGAAGATAGAAGTTACATGTGGCTTCACAATGTCTGAAAAGATTAGTTGCACGTTACAGTCAATAAAATATTGCATTCATGGAACAGGATATATCCACAGTGTTAGCTCTGGTGATTCTTTAGAATTTTCGCAAGTGTATGGGCTCCGGTAAACCATATATATACACTACAACAGAGACAATTTCAGGAAAGTATCCATTCAATCTGGCAAATATCTGCAAAATAAATTCAAGAAGTAATGAAAACGTGAAAAAGAAACAGATTGTTTTTGAGTTTGTATACACATGTAAACATTCAGATATAATATTAACTAAGAGGAGATTGAATGACAGTTAATGTGTATATATATTGAGGTAATATATGTGATGCAATTCCCTAGCTACTGTTCTTCAAGGCTTGCTATTTTGATTTAAACGAAATAAATAATTACATGCATGCATTATGACTACTATCAATTAAAAACTGAAGATGTGTATTTATTATGATTAATTAAGTAGTCGTAATGCATATTTTTATCAATAAAGTTTAAAATATATCAGAAGAACATATTACTTCATTCATCACATGTAACTCTCAGTCTTTGTCAGTTGATTTCAATATTCGACGCGTGTACACGTGTATACGTGTATATATACAGGCTTCTTTATCGCCTGTAAATATATCTAAAAGCTTGCGTGCATACGTATAAATCCAGAACCCCCCCCCCCCCCCCATCTACATTGATTTGTAGATCCGTGCATGGCGTGTATATCTAAACTTACCGCGTATATATCTACAAGCCTAGTCTAGAGCTGCCGGGGACCAAATAGCGCGCCCTAGGGGTCTCGTTTAGAAGGGCGTCCACTACAGCCTCAATTACTTTGTCCGGAGACTCCGCGGAATTCTCCTGGTTGTCTTTCAGGAAAAACCGGTAAAAGTAGTCCTTTCCGTAAAAGCTCTTCACTTCCTCCGTAGCTGGTTCCCATGGGATGTCCACTTCATCTCGACGAATTTTCACCTGGAAGAAAAATGAAATTTTACCGCATCTTTTTCTGCAATTAATTGCTTTAAAGGAAAAGTATTTTTTGTTGAATATGATTTCACAATCATACATATTTAAAACCTATTTAAACTTTTCATAATTTTAGATGATCTTTTTTCCGAAAAAAAATCATAGCTGAAACTGGTTTCTGTACATGTAATACTTTATCTAGATCCATCAATGTCTATCGGTATAATAGAACTGTTAATGTGTCATTGCCTGACGTTAATTACGATTTCTGGGTCACTGATGGTCGTAGTGGCGTCGAATTTCCCTGGCTCTATGATGCTGACCCCAACCCCACAGGGACGCATTTCTAGTCTCAGACTGTCCGATACTGAAAGCAGACTTCGACATGTGATAAGCGCTATCTCCCTGTGCCGAGTATCTCCCCTTGACGCTGGAAATATTGACGATTCTTCCTGTGAAAAAATAAAACTTTTTTCTTAAAATCCGTGACAGAATATGTATGACTGCACATTAAATTTCATAATAAATCATGATGCCCCCCCCCCCTCTCTCTCTCTCTCTCTCTCTCTCTCTCTCTCTCTCTCTCTCTCTCTCTCTCTCTCTCTCTGTGTTTTACCCTTAGACTTTCGTATCATTGGAAGCACTTGCTGAGTGACCCGAATCATCCCAAACGGCATCGATTAATCTGATCTATCGGGGTCGTCTCCATATCCCCCACTACGTTTACTCCAGCGTTGTTGACAACGCCCCATAATCCTACAATTAATTAATGGTCTATCATTATCATAAGACTATATTGTTGCATAACTTATAGCATCGAATATTGTATTGCAGCTAGATATGTTACTGGCGCTGCATGTAACAAAATTCCCGTAGCGTAGGAAATCATTAGTTTCATCCCATCCCCCCCCCCCCCCGACACCACCACCACCACCAGACAAGTCTTGGACAATCGAAGAACACCGTCTGTTCTTCTGTTTACCAATTAAAAATCGTATAAAAATTCGTTTATATATAATGTACCAGGGACGTACGTATATACGTCCCTGCTAGTATATACATGTATAAAGGAAATTAAAAAAAAAATACCCCCCCCCCCAGATTTTGTCAAAACCCTGTGGTATAAACGAATAATATACTACATTGTTTATTAATAAGTGTTTCCGATCTATTGACCTTTGTTTTTGGAGTGTGCAGTGATGAAAGCTACAGCTTCCTTGATGTCGCTATCACAGGTGACGTCCAGTTGAAGCACGTGTAGTCTCTTGGAGCTGTGGGACTTCAGCTTCTTTGCGCCTGCGCTATCTTTGTGTAAGACTGCTGCATACACGGTGAATACTACGTCGTCTAAATGTCTGGCAAAGTGATGACCAAAGCCTATATATAAAGAAAGGTTCAGTATTACAGCGTTTGATGACAGACGGAGATAAATCATTTCAGGCACGTAGCATCGTTTTTGAAAGGGGGGGGGGGCGTTCCTCTAAAAAATGTTGACAAGCCAAAAAAAATTCTCAAAATCATAAAAATCCTATTCGTATTTTAAACCACCGAAAGAGAGAGAGAGAGAGAGAGAGAGAGAGAGAGAGAGAGAGAGAGAGAGAGAGAGAGAGAGAGAGAGAGAGCACATACATGTATATGTAAGATGATGTATTGTAGATTCACACACCTACTAGTATTGTCAGATCAAGTGGGACAAAAATCTCCTTTTATATATAAATAAATAAATGTACATTTACTTATGTTCTAAAAGATGAATGATCAATAGAATGTAATGACATTTAATTCTTAATGAACAATAAACAGATATTTTCAGTGAGTACATGTAATTTTATGTACCTATATAAGAAGGGGGGGGGGTAGTATTCCTTGTAACTTTAATTTGACTATTGAAATCCTTATTTTCACTTCTGTTTCTTTCTTGCTTCAAAAAATGTATGGGGCCAACTCCATGATATTTCAAATTTTTAAACGTATGTAAATTTAAGAAAAATGTCTTCTGCGAACAAAAACTGCTCCCCCAATGGTACGTGTCTGTATTTATTAGAAATTGATTTATTACAATGTTCATATCTGTCGTTTTATTTTTCAGTTAGAATATTACTTCGACACACACGTATACAAGTATAGTTATTAGTAGCCTCATTTTCATTTTCAGCCAAAAAAAAAAAAATACAACTCGCCCCCCCCCCCCCCCCCGCGGGCAAAATTCCTCAATCCGCGCATCGCTAGATTGGTTGCATTATTTATTTACATACAAAATTCTAAATGATGGATCTTTAGATCTAATTTATTTTTAGGAATTGAGAATCCATCAAAGCACAATAATTCAATTTCATTTAAATGCATTTTAATGCTTTTTTAAAAATATAAAATACATTCAAATGTTAGAGTGGTCAACAAATTAAATTTTTGATTTCATGAAATCATTCGACAAGAGTTCCTATACACGTGCATGTATACTCTTACCTCTATCGCACCCGGTCACAAGGACCGCCTTGCTTTTTACAGGCAGTTAGTAGTTTTTTGTTTTTAAACTGGATAAACCGGAGTACAATGTATAGTATCAAAAATGACGAAATAAAATAAATGTTTAAGAAAAATAAAACGAGCAAGAAAATGTAAATCCAAGAAAAATGGCCCATTCCAGAATTATTTCTTCCGAAATTTTAAAAGAACAGAACGTGTATAGATAACGATCGACGTTTAAAAGAGTCCCAATTATAGATAAAAACATGAATTCGATCGCCGACATATGACATACTAATAGTAATATATGCAGCTGTCCATTTCACATGTACATGTACATTGCTTGTTTTTGAAAACATATCGTCGGTCCTATATAACACAATAGGCTGTGCAGACAAATTGAATACCGCGCGGTGGTTTTTTTTAAAAGAAACAATGCATGCTATTTTGATTTTGACCACAGACATGAAAGATGTGTTCCTAGCTAGGAACACAGGTGCTTGTTATACAACAGTTCAAGTTTTATCAATATTTGAATTTTAAATCATATTTTTGAATCAACATAGTATTTTTGAAAGGTCTTCATTGAATAGCATGTAACAAAACTTGCTTTGAACCAGAGTGAAGTACATGAACTTATAAACAATTTATGTAAAATATATTGAATTTCACCTGTACTGGTTTTATAATAAGCGTGCGGTATGTTGAATGCAAATAAGGGTTACATCATTTTTTTAAAATTTATTACAATTTTTATCAGCAATACAAAGTTACATGTACATGAAGATAGAGTCTAAACTACAGTCATACACAAACTATACATTGTAAAGTATTCCGCCATGACTAGGGGACTATACACAGTCAACTCCTAGGTCCATGGAAATATACCCCCTTGTGAACTGAGGGACCACAACCCCTTTCCCCCACCAAAAGGGGAAACATACAGCATTTGGGATAATTGCTGACTACAGTCCATAGAATATTGTGTATGTATAAAACATGATAAACCCACTGTCGGCTTTAATCGTAGAAATAGAATTGTAAGAAGTAAAAAGTTAGCTTTTAGTGATTCTTTAGAATTTTCGCAGGTTTATGGGCTCCGGTAAACCATGTGTACACTACATCAGAGATAATTTCAGGAAAGTATCCATTCAATCTGGCAAATATCTGCAAAATAAAAATCAAGAAGTAACAAGAAATCATATTGACGCAAGCGTCAAATAGGCCGCAAAAAATATAATTGTTGTATGAATCATTGGTTGTTTACAAAAAAACACACCACAAAGAAGAAAATAAGAGTTGGTTGTATTAATTTTTATGGTAAATTTTAATATACTATCAGCAACTTGTTTTGAAGTTTAACATTTTACTATTATCATAAAGAATCGATTTCGTTACTGTAAGCATTTCTAACGGAAATTGTATGATCATTGCCATAGTATGAAGTAATGGAGAAGACACTGCATGATTTGTACATTACTCTAATACAAAGTTCAACTCATCATTTTTCTCCTGGAGATTATGTATTTTAAACCATTTTGTTTTGTTTTGTTTTTTTGTTGCATTGTATTGAATGAATGCATAAGTTCAATATATGATTTCAAGGGACCCCATAATAAAATAAAAATGGATTAGTTCAAATTTTCCAGTCAATTCAAATTTTCATTTCTGTCATATTCTTGCGTAAATAATTGATATAAAATTAAAAGTCATTTCATGATATTCTCTACCACTTTTTACATGAAAATATAATAAATACACACACAAAGTCATTTTATTTGACATGGCACATGGAAATTCAAATATATCATTTATATAAAATTTAATGACATTCAGGTCTTTAGTATTTCAGGTCTTTAGTATGTCCCGCATACCGATCCTGATGCATTGTTTAAAGAAAGAAAAACTCCGAAATTTTCCGAATAGATTATCGTCTCGATAACAACGCGCCAAATACGACAATCTACTAAGTATGACCTACTTTTCATTTACGAGTAAAACAAAAAATATGTGATATTTTCTAAAAGGCATAAAACATATTTCTACATTCAAATTTACTTTTAATTCATAAAAGCATAGTATTAATTTTATTAAAAAAGAACTATCCCACAGAAACGCAGAAACAATATTTAAATGTGTGTCAAATAACGGACTGCCGTCCGGCGGCCCGTAATGAAATAGTGAAAAAGAAACAGATTGCTTTTGAGTTTATTAAAAAAAAAATGCTTTCTTTGATGATTTATTCGGGATATGGTAGTAGCGACATTGCAGAAAAAAAAATACGTTAGCGGGTTATGTAAATTTTTGCTGCAATGATCGCTACCTTCATAACCTGAATGAATAATCATTGTTTATATTAACATCTTTCTTTTACTAATTAATAAATTGATTATGAAAAGTAAGTAAGATCCACTAAATTACTGTTAATGTACGTTAACTAAAAGAAACAGCCATTTCTCCTGTGAGACTTTGAGTCTGACATCAGCATGATTATTTCGTGCAGTCCGTGATAGTTCGTAGGTCGCTGTAGGTTTTGACCAATCGATAAACAGGGCTAGTCAATTTCAGTCCTGTTAATTTCTTGTCAGTTTCAGCCGCTAAAAATTTCGACCAATCGATAAATACGGGGCTTGTAGATCTCAGTCTGGTTGTTGCTACAGAGCTATGATTCAACAATGAGTTTTCGTAAGAAACAGTGGGAATAATACTTGGTAGATGTAAATATATACATGTATACATTCAGGAAAATATTAATTCAGAGCCCTGAGATTGATGCCGCAAAAGTCGCATGCATCTCCTGTAGCTCTCAGTCTGTGTCCGTTGGTTTCACTATAGGCGAATGTATAGTGTGTTTCTGTTTGTGTACCGTAAATAAACAGGCTTAATTACCGCGTGTATATCTACAAGCAGACCCCCCATCCCCGACACCAAATATAAATCTAGATCCGCACATGGCGTGTATATCCAAACTTACCGCATGTATATCTATAAGCCTAGAGCTACCGGGGACCAAATAGCGCGCCCTAGGGGCCTCGTTTAGAAGGGCGTCCACTACAGCCTCAATTACTTTGTCCGGAGACTCTGCCGAATTCTCCCGGTTGTCTTTCAGGAAAAACCGGTAAAAGTAGTCCTTTCCGTAAAAACTCTTCACTTCCTCCGTAGCTCGTTCCCATTGGATGTCCACTTCATTTTGACGAATTTTTACCTGGGAGAAAAATGAAGATTTTACCGCATCCTTTTCTGCAGTTAATTGCTTTAACGGAAACTATTTTTTTTTTTATCAAATATGATTTCACAATCAATAACCTATTTAAGCTTTGCATTATTAATTTTTTTTCAGAAAAAATGCTTCGGTTGCAAACAAAATAGTAATTAATGATACATTTCTTGGCATGCTGATGTAGAGCCACCTTGTGCCCCTGTTATCCGTTCTTGTGTTCCTGGAGATAAAAGAACTGTTAATATGTCATTAATGATTACGATTTCTGGGTCATTGCAGGTCGTAGCGGCGTCGAATTTCCCTGGCTCTATGATGCTGACCCCTACCCCACAGGGACGCATTTCTAGTCTCAGACTGTCCGATACTGACTCCAAAGCAGACTTCGACATGTGATAGGCGCTATCTCCCTGTGCTGAGTATCTCCCCATTACGCTTGAAATATTGACGATTCTTCCTGTAACAAAAACAAAAACAAACTTAATTCTTTAATTTTTTTTATCCGTAACTGTTACAGAATATCTCTCTCTCTCTCTCTCTCTCTCTCTCTCTCTCTCTCTCTCTCTCTCTCTCTGTTTTACCCTGAGACTTTCGTATCATCGGAAGCACTTGCTGAGTGACCCGAATCATCCCAAACAGGTTGATGGACAGGCATCGATTAATCTGATCTATCGGGGTCGTCTCCATATCCCCCACTACGTTTACTCCAGCGTTGTTGACAACGCCCCATAATCCTACAATCAATGAATGGTCTATCATTATCATAATGATGCACTATATTGTTGCATAATTTATAACATCGAATATTGTATTGGAGCTAGATATGTTACTGGCGCTGCGTTTTAAAAAAAACTTTCTGTAGCGTAGAAATGCAGAAGTGTCATCTCCATACCCCTCCCCACCCCACCACCCCAATCAGCCGAGTCTTGGACAATCGAAGAACGCCTTCTGTTCTTCTTTTATACAGTTAAAATCGTTAAAAAATCGTATATATAATGTCAGAGATGTATTTGAAATACGTTTCTGATAGTATATAATACAGAAAATAAAAAAAAATATTTTTAACCAGGTTTTGTAAAAACCCTGTGATCTTAACGTATGATATACTTCATTGTGTAATTAGTGTTTCCGAGCTATTGACCTTTGTTTTTGGAGTGTGCAGTGATGAAAGCTACGGCTTCTTTGATGTCGCTATCGCAGGTGACGTCCAGTTGAAGCACGTGTAGTCTCTTGGAGCTGTGGGACTTCAGCTTCTTTGCGCCTGCGCTGTCTTTGTGTAAGACTCCCGCATACACGGTGAATCCTACGTCGTCTAAATGTCTAGCAAAGTGATGACCAAAGCCTGTATATAAGGACAGGTTCAGTATTACAGCGTTTGATGACAGACAGAGATAATTTAATAGTATTTGTGTGTATTCACAATACATCACCTAAAACAATCTCTCTCTCTCTCTCTCTCTCTCTCTCTCTCTCTCTCTCTCTCTCTCTCTCTCTCTCTCTCTCTCTCTCTCTCTCTCTCCGTGTAGGTGGTTTATAAATACGAATTGTCCAATAACATGCATTATATAATAGCTATCGGTAATATGTATCAATGGGCAGCCGCCGATAACGTCTGCTTATTCACAAAATCTCTAGCTCTACAGGGGGTCAGCCATCAAAACTCATAAAGGTTGGAGCCTTCTTTCCAGCAAACAAAGTACAAAGTTATCACTCGGACCCCCCCCCCCCCCGGGCAAAAATTCTAAATCTGCGCATTGCTAGATTTGTTGTATTATTTATGTATATTCAGAAATCTGATTCAATGGATCTCTAGATCAAACTTTTTTAAAAATTTAGAATCTACATATATGTATTAAAGCACAATTCAATTTGATTTAAAAGCAATTGAATGATCTTGTTTTTTTTTTTATATATACAATGTATATAACATCGGCGGATCCAGAGGGGGGGTTCCGGGGGTCGGAACCCCCCCTTTCTCTGGGACATATGAATTCCTATTTAAAGGCAATTTTTCCCATTTATAATAGAAATACTGTAATTATTTCAAATAAATGCTTTTAAAATTGCTTATTTAAGGAATTTCGTACACTGCGTCCCATAATTTTGTTCTTATATGAAAAAAACCCTATCGATATTTTATCGAAATAAAATACATTGTACTCCTTCAGCATCTGGTGTTTACTACACTGAGTAAACATGTGGAAAATTAAAGAAAAAATACATGAAATTAAGCAATATCGCTAAAAACGCAGATTTATAATAACATCTACAATGTATTTTTTACTCTATTTTTTTTTTTAAAAATTGATTATACATGTAGTTCATACAATTTGAACTGACATGCCATCGAGTAAAACTGTCCTTTCCGATATATTTTATTTTATCAAATAAAACATACAACATGACTACTTGATATGATTAATAACAATATATGTGTGTCTTAATTAAAGATAAATGTTTTTTTATTTTTTGTGTAGAATTTCATTAGAGACATTATTTAGCCAATTAGTGTGTTTGATATGTAGTTTAGAATATTTTTTATTGATCTCATATTTTACTCAGGTTTACCATTATCAGCAATGCACATTTTAATTTTGATTTTTTTTCTCCATTATATAAAATACATACAAGACTTTAATGTCGGCATATCTAACAAATATTGTTACAGAGTTTTTGAACAAAGTCAGATGGTTCAAAGTAAATAGCTTATTTTTGTCAAATTACTTATCTAAACATTATCTGTAAAACATGCGGAGTAACAATGTCACAAAAATGTATAATTATGTAATTGATTAATCCGAAGACCTAAGAAATTTACATATGGGTGCTTCAATGTTTGTAATTGTTATTACGGTGTCTTTTTATCTTTTTACCTGGTGTCAAAAACAAGATGTGCTCAGGTGTCAACAGATTTTTCTTTGTCAAGGGATTATCTATGTTAACTCAATTATTTCTTCATGGCCAGTGTCCGTCGATAAGGTCACGTGGGTTAATTTTTTAATTACCAAAATTGTTCCGAACAAAGAATCTAATTTTTGATTGGTCGAAATAGATCAGGGAAGCCCAGGTCCCCGATTGAGATAGCGTGCCCTACCTCGGCCATTCTAATCGGAGACCTGCATCAATAAAGTTGTTCAGTTAATTAATCAAGGCTTCCCTGTATCTGATTTCAGGTAAATTATGGTTTACGTTCATTTTTGTTAAATTCATTCATACAAAGTTCAAATATTTTTCATTTTCTTTATTTTAATGAAATATAAAGTATTTCTTATTATTTTTAATGTTTAAATGCACTTTTAAGAAATTTGAGCTTTCATATGAGTTAAAGTTTTTATTTGACCTTGTTTATTTTCATTAAGCCAGTTTTGATATTTTTCTACTTTTAAATGTTAAGTTAGTTGAAAAAGGTTTTTGGCTTGATTATTCATTTTGTTGATTAGTTAAATTTATTTTTAACAAGTTTCATAACTGACACCAGGCGGCATAAGCGTTTTTATATTCTCTTTATAAAACCGGAAATGGTTATTCCGTTTTGGTTTTTCATTTTACTATTTCTTTAAACAATGCCGCGTGAAACGTCTACATCGTAAGTTTTATTTGTTATACTTATTTGATTTTTATCTCAAGGAAGAAACGGGTAAAATTATACATGCTTTTATCAATGGGTTATCGTTGTAAAGTTTTATTTATCAAATCACTTGTTTACCTTATTTACTTCTATACGTTCGAATTTCCTCAGCATTTGTTTACTTTAACAACTATTTAGAAATGTGTAATTGTTTAGATTTTTTTTATACAGAGTGAGTATTTTTATATTGTTTGATCACTCTGATAGTCACCAGCGTTAGGTAGGATAGGGCACCTACATTTGTAATGCTTAAAGCAGTTAGAAATATTTTTTTATTGTGCCTGGTGACTATTATGTTGTTTGCATTCTAATCGGAGACCTGCATCAATAAAGTTGTTCAGTTAATTAATCAAGGCTTCCCTGTATCTGATTTCAGAGTCGCTAGTCCCAAACCTTTTGGACCGGATTTAGTGACTAAGGGTCCTCCACTGCCAAGCGAGTTGCTATTCCCCGTACTTATAGTGTCGCAAAGTCATAACATCAATAACATCTTAAACACGACGCGACAAATTGGTGGAGTTCCGAAACCCGGAGGATAAATCTGAAAGACAGATCAACAATGCCAGCCCCGGCAAACAGAGAGGAAGACACAAGCACTATGCAAACCCATGACCAACATGAGGACATCGATCATTTAAAACGAATACTGGAGGAGAAGGAAAAAGAGATTGAAGCCCTCCGACAAGAGAACGAGGAAATTCAGTTCCAAGACTTGGAAAACAGGCGGAGAGACCGTTGGCAGATTGAAGACCGAGAGGAGGAGATTATACGCCTCCAAAATGCCATCCAGAACCAAAGACCAGAAACAAACACCGTGACAGCGTCCTCACCAAAGGTTAAACTGGAGAGTTACGATGGACGCTCATCCATCATCCACTGGTGGGTCAAGTTTATGACATTTATTAGTTTACAGAAATGGTCAGAGAAAGTGGCGATTGACACCTTGCCATTTTATCTAAAAGGCGCCGCAGAGTCCTGGTTTTATTCTGTGGATGACGGAGTAAAGCAGTCCATCTCAACCATCAAACAAGCTATTCATAATCGATTTCAAGAATCATCCAGAAATCGACTAGAATTGATGGATGTGAAACAGAAAACAACCGAGTCAGTCGAGGATTTTATACATAGGGTGACTCAAATGACAACAGACAGACGCGTGGACCAGGAATGGCTGATCACAGTAATCATCAATGGACTAAAACCGGACATAGGAGCAGACGTAATTAAGGTGGACCCGAGGACCCTGGAAGAACTGAGGAACGTGGCCATCAGATCTGAGGTCGCAGAGAGGAGACGCAACAACTCTACCACCATTCAGGAGAACACCAACCTTGCGCTCCTCAATGCTTTGCAAGACATAAGGGATGATTTGAAGTCCAACAATCAGCAACCACCTCAATACCAACAACAACCCAGACGATCTGGAAGACAGAGACCACCACACCCAGGCTTTCATCATCAGCAGCCGCAGCAACAACCCTGGTGGCCAGACTTTCAACAACCCCAGTGGCAGCAATCTCGGTGGACAGATCAACAACAACCTCGGTGGTCAGCACAGCCGCAACAGCAACCTGAATGGCAAGAACCTGATTGGCAGCAACCTCAGGGGCAGCAACATCAGTGGCAGCAACCCCAGTGGCAGCATGGACCACGGCCCGCCGGACCTCCTCATCATGGACCTCGCAGACCAGCCCAGTCCTACCACAAGAAGGGTGAGTTTTGTGATTCTGGTCAAAATTACAATAATGATTCTTTAGTTAGATGTTTTTATTGTAGAGAGTTGGGTCATTTTAAGAAACACTGCCCACACAAAAACACTTCTTACAGGCCACACATTCGCCACACTCCACAACAAACTCCAGCACCTACACAGTACATGTCACAACAATAGGGGTACGCGCCTGTCTTTGGAAAGTTTTCTGAAGATGGGCACCACACAGACTTCTCCGTCCCACAAATCAATTTGGTGGCTCACATGACAAAAAACACAATCCCTGTTCATGTGGGAGGTCGTACGACTAGTGCTTTAATTGACTCTGGTGCTTCCGTTACAATTATTAACAAAGAATTCTTTAAAAAAACTCATTATGCCAGTCATCAGTTGTCTCCTCCAGCCTTTCAGTCAGTAAAAGGGGCAAGTGGCAAGTTACTTCCGGTCTTGGGGCAAATACAGTTAGAAATAACTATCAATGGGAAGGAATACTCATTCAAAACTCATGTTGTAGACGGCATTCATCATGCATTCATTTTAGGGGTTGACTTTTTATGTGCTCATGACACAGTGCTAAGATTTTCAGCGTCCAACACTTTACACATCCCGGACCAATATGGTGAGAACAATGTTTGTGTAATAACAACTGAAAATGGGTATGCTAGGACCAAATGTCCTGTTTCAATTCCAAAGAGGTGTGAAATGAATGTTCTGGTTCATATTTCTCGCCATCAGAATGGTGAAATTGTTTTATTAGAACCACATGTAGAATTAGAATCTTTCAACATTTCTGCAGCAAGATGTTGTGTACAGGTGAACCACAGCAGTGCTTATTTTAGAATTATTAACCCCACTTTTGAAACGGTTGAACTACCTACTAATTTTGTTGTTGCACAGGTAGTTGACATTGATCAAGACAACATTTTGTCATTAGAGGGTGAATCAAGAGAGGTCAGTGCGCTGAATCCAGACAATTCAAAAACAACAAGTCAAAATCAAGTTCAGTTTGATTTAGGAAATTCAGATTTAGATCAAAATCAAAAAGAAATTCTTCTGAAATTTTTGTCAAGATACAGAGAAAACTTTGCTTTAGATCTCAGCGAATTGGGTTGCACAAAGGCACACAAACACAAAATTGAAATTAAACCAAATTCAAAACCTGTTCGACTTCAATTTTACAGAACTTCTCCACAAGCTTCCAAAGAAATTGAAAATCAAGTTTCGGAAATGCTAAAGCATGATATCATTCAACCTTCAAATTCAGAATGGCATTCGCCAGTTGTTTTGGTAAAGAAAAAGAATGGTCAGTTTCGGTTTGCATGCGATTATCGCGCTCTCAACAAAATTACAGTGCCAATGTCCTTCCCACTTCCGCATTTAGAAACAGTTTTTGATGCGATAGGAGAGGCAAAAGCCAATTATTTTACCAATTTGGATCTAATGTCTGGATTCTGGCAGATGGAGCTTGATGAGGATAGTAGACAAAAGGCAGCATTCATAACTCAAGGTGGAGTTTATGAGTGGAAACGTATGCCTTTTGGCCTTACTAACTCACCAATCTCATTTCAGACCTTGATGTCTAATGTGCTCCGCGGTCTGAATTGGAAATCAGTGCTCGTGTACGTTGATGACATTTTGATTTTCTCGCGTTCTTTCGATGAACATCTCACTCACTTAGCACAAGTGTTTGATCGTCTGAATGAGGCAAATTTAAAGCTACAACCAGCCAAATGTCACTTCGCAGTCAAAGAAGTCAAATTTTTAGGGCACATTATTTCACGTCAAGGTGTACGAGTGGACTCAGAGAAAACCGCAGCAGTAAGTGAGTTCCCCACACCCAAAACGCAGAAACAGGTTCGTAGCTTCCTTGGCATGGCTAACTACTATCGGAGGTTTGTTCAAGATTTTGCCAAAATTGCCACTCCTTTAAATTCGTTATTAAACAAAGACAAGAAATTTGAATGGAATATACAGTGTCAGAGTGCATTTGAGACTTTGAAAGAAAGATTAATTTCAGCACCTATTTTGGCCTACCCTGACACTTCAAAATCATTTATTTTAACATGCGATGCCTCCGATAGTGCAGTTGGTTATGTGTTAGGCCAAATTGACGACGAGAACAGAGAATATGTTATCTGTTACGGAGGTAAGTCGTTGTCAACAGATCAAAAGAAATTCAATACCACCGAAAAAGAGTGTCTTGCAGTACTAGAAGGTATAGCTGCGTTCAGACCTTACTTGGTACACAGTCGATTCACTGTGGTAACAGACCACAAGGCATTGGTTTGGCTACAAACAGCTAAACACACAGGTCGTTTAGAGCGTTGGGCATTGAAGTTACAGGAGTACAACTTCCAGATAGTTCATAGGCCAGGTAAGAGCAACTTGGTAGCTGATGCTTTAAGCAGACGAGACTACCCGAAGGAGGTAAGTACCACAGAAATCAATTCAGTACAAACACAAACCAGTCAAGATGTTGCAACTCAATGTTCTACAACAACTACCGACCCGCAGACATTGTATAAATGTGCAGCAACTCAAACGTGCTCACAGGGGGTAGAAACGAACAATCAGGAGACAGACACTAAGGTGAGTACTCAAGACAAGTCTACAACTACAATAGCCACGGTAGCTATACAAACTGGTGAAATCGCTGAACAAGAAAAGGTGGTATCTGAAGAAGATAACACTACATCGGAAGTCATGGCAGTGGTAAGTGATTTAACAACTTCAGAGAGTGAATCAAAGATATCAGAAACCGAAGCAACAACAGACGATGAAACTTCCATAGAAGACAACTGTTGCATACAGGTATCCTTCTCTTATCAGTCTGACAGTCCAATGGTCGCTCCAGTACAGGATGTACAAAATGATGATACACAAGCCGATGTTCAAGCAGATCAACAGAATATAGGTGAGTTGCAAAGAAATTGTCCAGATTTTCAACAGGTTTATGAATACCTCCTGGATGGTACATTACCTGCAGAGTCCAATGCGCAAGACTTGATTATCTCAGAGGCCAAACATTTCAGTTTAGTGGAAGGTATCCTATACCATTGGTTTCAAAGGAGATGCAAAAAGCCCAAAGGTGAGTTTAATTTTGTAAAACAAGTAGCACTCCCAAGGGTTTTGCGCAAAGATGCCCTGCTGTCTTATCACGACAGTTTAGCAGGTGGAGGTCACCTCGGTATAGAAAAAGTCAAAACAGCGTTGTACCGAAAGTACTATTGGCCGCGAATGCATAGTGACATTGTCGAGTATGTCAAGTCATGTGACCGTTGTCAACATGCAAAACGCGATTTCAACCCAGCAAAACCGCCGATGCAAGCATTACCTCCCGCGAAAAAGTTTGAGAGATGGCACATAGACATTCTAGGTCCCTTGTACAAAACAAAAGAGGGGAATGAGTATATTTTGTTGTGTGTAGATGCATACTCTCGATGGGTTGAGGGATTTCCACTCAAAACTCAGAGTGCTGAGGAAACTGCAAGAGTGCTTTTCAAAGAAATTTTCTCTAGGTATGGGGCACCTAAAGTTTTATTTTCGGACAGAGGTAGAAATTTCATGTCAAAATTGGTAAATGCCCTTTGTGAAATTTTTGACATCACTCAACATCACACTTCGGCTTATCATCCAAAAACAAACGGTTTAGTGGAAAGGCAAAATAGCACACTTGCACAATCTCTCAGAGCTCACTGTGGAAATGCTCAAGAAAAATGGCCGGATCTGATTTCGTCCATTTTGATGGCTTATCGAAAGTCACCTTCTATGCATTCTACAGAATTTTCCCCTTTTCTGTTGTTATTTGGGGAAGAAATGAATCTTCCATACGATGTTGCTCTTGATCCGCTTGAAAGCATGGCAAAAGATGCCAAGGCCTACATTCGAGAATTTCTTGCAAACATGAGGGTTTTTAACAAAATTGCTAAAGAAAACATTGAGTGGCATCAGACTCAAAACAAAATTCGTCATGACAAAAATTCAAACATTCCAAATTTTCAACAGGGTGATCAGGTTTTGATCAAGGTCAATAAAGTTCCAAAAGGGTTATCCAGTAAACTGTATGACAAGGCAGATGGACCATATAGAATTGTAGATGTTGGTCCAAATTTTACGTACAAATTGCGTAGATGTTCTGACAACAAGTTGCATGGTTCTATGATGAATGCATCAAATCTGAAATTGTATCATGATCCAGAGGTCATGAGACCCAATTTTGAGGTTCCCGAAACACAAAGTCAGAATCAGGGTCAAACGCAAGATCAGAATCAAAGTCAAACTCAAGGTCAAATTCAAGGTCAGATTCAAGGTCAGAATCAAGGTCAAATTGACGGTCAAGTTCAGGTTCAACCCCAACAGGAGGTGGTAAGTGATGATGACACAGATACTGTGCAAGATTTACACTTAGATCAGTTTTTCGATAATCAGCAAACAGATGAGTCCATGGACTCGGGTCAAAGTTCAGATGATGAGGATGATGAAGTAGATGCTTCACATGAGATTTATGATCCACAGAAAAAGTGGAAATTCAAGAAGTTTCTAAGAGGTCGCTTCAAAAATGGCAGGAGAGAAATCTATATTGAGTGGGATGATGGTTCCAAAACTTGGGAACCAGATCAATGTTTTGATGGTGAAGTCTTAGACATGATAAACCGCAAGTTTACCAAACTTGGCACAATTCGGAAATCTTGTTTCAAAAGGAATTATTAGTTTCATTCAAGTTTTGTGGGTGTATTGTTTTTAGGGTGCTCAA
Organism: Magallana angulata; assembly: GCF_025612915.1. Lineage (NCBI taxonomy): Eukaryota > Metazoa > Mollusca > Bivalvia > Ostreida > Ostreidae > Magallana > Magallana angulata. The sequence continues at coordinate 44,395,037 of NC_069113.1, read as the reverse complement.
TACTTCTTTTACAATGCCAAAACATTTTTGTACTGCATTTCAGTATTGAGGGTACACTATGTCAAAGATTTTGTACTACATAGTGAAATAGTGAGTTAAAAGTTACTTTGGTTGTTGTGTTTATATGTAATATTTCATAGTTGAACAATTCAGTGGATGAATTTTCCAAGTTTTTATATCAGTTGGGTTTTACATTGTTTGAATAAGTTACATGTAATAGACTAATATGTGTGTTGAATTCCTACATGGCTAGCCAATAAATTTTACATTTTTTTATTTCATTATATTTTCAAAATTCTGGATAAAGAATTTATTGATGTGATGTAGTCAACCCTTTTGTAAATTTAATTTGCAGTTTTCTTAGTGCTAGAAAATTTGAATAACGATCGGTTCATATTTTCATGACAAAAACATCGCATCCCTAAAGTCTTTTTTCTATTTTTGTAATTTTGTAGGGAACTTTGGAATTCAACATTACATGTTTGGGATATTCATGGTCCTTTCCTTGTGTATGGTGATGGTGGAATCAAGTAAAGTGGACACATCAGCTTCTGAGGTCGTACAGCGAATCAACTATGGGGTCATCTTTCAGGAACAGTCAAGTCTAATGCTAGCTCAAGAATATTGGCTCCATACCTTTCATATTCCTCTACCAACCAGGTTTCATGTGAACAAAGTACCATTTTGTAATCTAAGTAGTACTCACCAAATTACCTCTTGCCTATTACTTAACAATCTGGCTAACTTCATCCATGGTTTACATGAACAAACTCTTTTGAATTTTAATGAAACTATTAGATCCATTCATAACATGATCCCTCAAACCAAAATTACCAGTAATCAACGTCAATCAAGATCTTTATTACCCTTTATTGGTTCATTGTCAAAAAGCATATTCGGAACAGCAACCATGGATGATGTTAATATCTTAGCAGGTCATATTAACGCTTTAAATCACAAAACTGAAAGATTAGCTGTTGCCTTACAACAACATGGTGCACATCTTTCTTCTTTCATTTCACTAACAGATAAACGCATGAAAAACTTAGTGCATGGAATCAAGGCTAACTCTGACTATATCACAAAAGTAGCTTCTGAATTCAATAACAAACTCTTTGATCTTGAAAATGCTTTTGTTAACGTTTCGGAAATTCTTACTAACCAGGTAAACCAAGCTACTCTTCTTAGATCTCAATTTACCAAGTTAGAAAATTCAGTTGAAAGTCTTTTAGAAGGAAAAATCAGTCCATTTCTTATTCCTAAACACTTATTGTCAGAAATCATCGCCAATATTCGGCACAAACTTCAAAAATCTTATCAAAAATTTTATTTAATTCAATTGGATGCTTCATTTTATTACTCAAGTGGTAAATTCATTTTTGCGCGCCACCACAATGATTTGTTTGTAACAGTCAAGTTCCCCATTTCTTCTCAAAGACTTCCACTGAAACTGTATAAGGTCATTAGTTTACCTGTTCCCACCTCAGAAAATGTAACATCTAACATGCAAGCTACCCAATTGTTGTCCCTCCCAGATTATTTTGCCATCACCCCACACCATGATTATTTTATTTCACTACAGTCAAATGAGTTGACTGATTGCATTCATTCGAGTTCATCCATATTGTGTTTGTCTAATTGGCCGCAGTCACCTATCACAGTACCAGATTGTACTATGGCGTTGTTTGCGAACAATGTTAGACAGGTCAAGGAGTTATGTAATTTTAGGTATCTTCAGTCGGTGCTGAAATCAAATATCATAGAGTTGTCCCCAACTTCAGTTTTGTTGTATAATACACCCACAGTGGTCCTGGATTGTCCACAGGAGAAGAAAATTTTGAAGGGTTGTGCATTTTGTGTACTGCATATTCCATGTAGATGTTCGTTATCTACAGAGGCATTGTTCTTTGCACCAAGATTGGTCAGTTGTTATGAAAAGTTATCAAATTATTCTGTCATTCATCCTGTCAACTTAGCATTGCTACAACAGTTTTTTGATGAATCTTCTTTACAACAGATTTATGGCAATACATTTTTTCCAACACCTGTCAACATGTCCATACCTAAGTTCACATTTTTCAATCACACTATCAGGGATGTGTTAGCCAATGATCACAAGGCCCATTTGAATTTGAAGAAAATAGCCTCTGCTGTTAAGAATGATCAGAAAATCTTTAAATCTCTTGCTGAACCATTATTAGATGGACAAATTCAAATTCCTCAAGAATGGCCCAATACCTCAGACATCATTACATTAGTTTCTCTGATTTTGGCAGGTATATGCTTAGCATTATGCATTGCACTATGTATCAAGGTACGGAAAATTTGCACTACATTGTTAATTTTGAAGGAGGTACAGCATGCAGCTTCTCAAAATGTTCCCTCTTTTATCTATAGACAGCCCACTAGTCAAACCCAGGTTGAGGAGACTTCTGATGTGTTTATTGAATTTACTTGGGTACATGCTTCAGTCATTATTTCGGTCATTGTTTTGGTCATCCTTTTAATTGTGATGTATCTTTTGTACAAATCTAAGTCGCACAAGGGATCAATCATAGCACTAGAGTTAACCTCAGGTGGAGATTGTGTCATAGTTCCAATTACACAGTTGTCTCTTTGCCCATCATACTATGTCATTACAAAACCAACCATTTCAGATATCTCTGCATCAAATTTCCCTTCCTGCAAAATCATTGCGAAATGGTCCAAATTTTCTGTCACTGACAAACAAACTCAAACAACAATCAAAATTCCTCACAAATTCTCTGTCAACCCTTGGTTACATTACAAAGTAAGCAAAATTCTTCAACAACCTTTCAGAGCTTATGTCATAATCATTCACAACAGATATGCATTCCACTTGCAAGATACACAGTAAATATTTAGGGCAACTTCTTTTAATGACCACAAAAAAAAAAAAAAAGATTAAATTCAGTTTAAATTCTCATTATTCTTTTTGGATATAATTTTTTTTTGTTTCAAACCGTACAGAATCACAAAACTTTGCCAATTGGCTCTTATTGTTACATGTACTAACATTTTTTTTTCCACTCTCTATGAATTAATAAACTAAACAGCAACAATTTTTTCCCATCTCAACCTCTCCTAACTTCTAACATTTTGTTTCCTTTTTTTTCTCTCAAATGTTTATTGACAAAGACATTTGTATGGTTTCAATGTGAATCATCTCACATTGTGAAATTTGTGTACATGTATATATTTTGTGTTCAAGTACAGGTTCAGTACAATTTTTTTTCGCCCCTCCCAGCATACTGAGAGTTGGTACATACCAGTAGTTAACTTGTAGAAAAGTAAATTTTTTTGTTTTTTTTTCCATTTCTTTTTATGTAAATAGCTAAAAGTTAAATTTTTCTTCTTTTTGGTTAAAGTTACATATTAGTGGTAGAAATTTGAGCTTTCGAGGTCGAAAGTAATTGGAGCAAGGGGGAAAGTAGTCATGTTGTATGTTTTATTTGATAAAATAAAATATATCGGAAAGGACAGATATGATTAATAACAATATATGTGTGTCTTAATTAAAGATAAATGTTTTTTTATTTTTTGTGTAGAATTTCATTAGAGACATTATTTAGCCAATTAGTGTGTTTGATATGTAGTTTAGAATATTTTTTATTGATCTCATATTTTACTCAGGTTTACCATTATCAGCAATGCACATTTTAATTTTGATTTTTTTTCTCCATTATATAAAATACATACAAGACTTTAATGTCGGCATATCTAACAAATATTGTTACAGAGTTTTTGAACAAAGTCAGATGGTTCAAAGTAAATAGCTTATTTTTGTCAAATTACTTATCTAAACATTATCTGTAAAACATGCGGAGTAACAATGTCACAAAAATGTATAATTATGTAATTGATTAATCCGAAGACCTAAGAAATTTACATATGGGTGCTTCAATGTTTGTAATTGTTATTACGGTGTCTTTTTATCTTTTTACCTGGTGTCAAAAACAAGATGTGCTCAGGTGTCAACAGATTTTTCTTTGTCAAGGGATTATCTATGTTAACTCAATTATTTCTTCATGGCCAGTGTCCGTCGATAAGGTCACGTGGGTTAATTTTTTAATTACCAAAATTGTTCCGAACAAAGAATCTAATTTTTGATTGGTCGAAATAGATCAGGGAAGCCCAGGTCCCCGATTGAGATAGCGTGCCCTACCTCGGCCATTCTAATCGGAGACCTGCATCAATAAAGTTGTTCAGTTAATTAATCAAGGCTTCCCTGTATCTGATTTCAGGTAAATTATGGTTTACGTTCATTTTTGTTAAATTCATTCATACAAAGTTCAAATATTTTTCATTTTCTTTATTTTAATGAAATATAAAGTATTTCTTATTATTTTTAATGTTTAAATGCACTTTTAAGAAATTTGAGCTTTCATATGAGTTAAAGTTTTTATTTGACCTTGTTTATTTTCATTAAGCCAGTTTTGATATTTTTCTACTTTTAAATGTTAAGTTAGTTGAAAAAGGTTTTTGGCTTGATTATTCATTTTGTTGATTAGTTAAATTTATTTTTAACAAGTTTCATAACTGACACCAGGCGGCATAAGCGTTTTTATATTCTCTTTATAAAACCGGAAATGGTTATTCCGTTTTGGTTTTTCATTTTACTATTTCTTTAAACAATGCCGCGTGAAACGTCTACATCGTAAGTTTTATTTGTTATACTTATTTGATTTTTATCTCAAGGAAGAAACGGGTAAAATTATACATGCTTTTATCAATGGGTTATCGTTGTAAAGTTTTATTTATCAAATCACTTGTTTACCTTATTTACTTCTATACGTTCGAATTTCCTCAGCATTTGTTTACTTTAACAACTATTTAGAAATGTGTAATTGTTTAGATTTTTTTTATACAGAGTGAGTATTTTTATATTGTTTGATCACTCTGATAGTCACCAGCGTTAGGTAGGATAGGGCACCTACATTTGTAATGCTTAAAGCAGTTAGAAATATTTTTTTATTGTGCCTGGTGACTATTATGTTGTTTGCATTCTAATCGGAGACCTGCATCAATAAAGTTGTTCAGTTAATTAATCAAGGCTTCCCTGTATCTGATTTCAGAGTCGCTAGTCCCAAACCTTTTGGACCGGATTTAGTGACTAAGGGTCCTCCACTGCCAAGCGAGTTGCTATTCCCCGTACTTATAGTGTCGCAAAGTCATAACATCAATAACATCTTAAACACGACGCGACAAAACGACGTTCAAGTACGAGTACACGCATTCGTTTTACTCAAGTTTAAAAGTATTGTTTAGTTAACTGACTAAAGTAATTATAATAGATGAGTTTTACTTCGTTTCATACGAAAAATATACAATGGAAATAACTTGACCCGCTTATGCGGGTTATATATATGCTATTTTTCTGGAATGCTAGCTACCTTCATACACACATGAAACACAAAAGAAAGCCTTTTTTTTTTTGTTTCCAAGAATCGGAAATTCTGTTACAAAAATACCATGTAAAGGGTTTAGACGTTAACCACTATAAAAATGCCCAACTTTTCAAAACTTTTCTAAATATGATCGCATCTGTACTAGTGCCGGATGATGTAGCGCACCCATTAAAGAGGTCACATCAAGTTCCCTGGGACGACAATTGCTTTTACCATTGTATTACACACGTACTATCTATTCAGCAGATAAATTATCCCCATTCTTTTGTCATATCTTATCATTTAGACCTTTATTTAAGAAGGCAATCGATAGAAATCAAAATCGATATATAGTTCAGAATAGTTTTAAAAACATCAAAGACATAAAAAATTACCAAAATATCCATTTTCATAATAGTTTGTCGTAATTAGTCTGAGATATTATTTGTTTCTTAGTGTGTCTTTTCTATCAAGCATAGACGCACTTTCTCATTGCTGGAGACTTGGGTTTCTTGATGCTAGATATTATGCAAATCTTCCTTACCTAAACCAAAACGCTCAATAATGCTGTTGAAATAGATGTGAAATAGATAGTGATGAGATAAATGTTTATTAAATACAGTTGTATTCGCACGGAAATGTTCAAAAAGCCCTTGTTTACTGACAAATGATGAATTTTGCAAATATTGGTTTTTATCAGATGGAACCCCCCCCCCTTTTCCAAATTGCTGGATCCGCCTCTGTATAAAATACATTCAAATATGTTAGACTGGTCAAATAATTACATTTTTGATTTCATGAAATCATTTGACAAGAGTGCCTATACATGTACATATATACTCTTACCTCTATCGCATCCAGTCACAAGGACAGCCTTGCTTTTTACAGGCAGTAGTTTTTTGTATCTAGACTGAATTATCCGGAGCATAACGTACAGTATCAAAAATGACAAACATAAGTAAATGTTGAAGAAAAATAAAACTAGCAAGAAAACGTAAATTCCGATGAAAATGGTCCATTCCAGAATTAGTTCTTCCGACATTTTTAAGGACAGAACGTGTAAATAACGATCGATGGCGTACAGAGTCATGTAGATAAAAAGTTGGATTAGACTGTTCAATGCAGATGTCCATTTCACATGGACACATTTGATAGGATCCGGAGATATTAACTTCACAACTTCAAAAGTCAAAAAAGTAAACGTGGATAAAATCAAATATTCTGACTTTTAATTAAGCACTGAATGCCTGTTTTCGGATTATCGTCGGTCCTGGGCGTGTGTCAGAATAATGCGAATTACTTTTTATATTTGACCAAACATGTGTTCATGGGTAGATAGGAGCTTGTTATTCGAAGGTTTAAGTTTTATTAATATTTAAATTTTTAAAATTGATTGCAACAACGAGACTTTTTTGAAAGTCTGTATTGAATAGCAATTTCCCATCACGTTCAGTTTACATTCGCGATGCTGACAACCCCCCCCCCCCATAGTCATACAAGAAATGGTCTATCATTATCATTAGTTCACCAATGATGCTTAACATTGCACAATTGAATATTTTATTAGAGACATGTTACTCACTGTCGCTGCATGTAACAAACTTCACATAGTGTAGGGAATTATAAACCCTGTATGCATAAGTTTCATCTCCATACCCCCCACCTCCCAATCAGCCGAGTCTTGGGCATTGAAGTCTTCTGTTGAACTCCACCCCCCCCCCCCCCCCCAAAAAAAAATTACTTAACAACTTATGTTACCTTGTGTAAGCTTATTATTTACAAATAAGATTTTAAATTTTTTAAAGAGTTTCACAGAATCTATAAGATTAATCTCTGTACAAGCGAGATATAATAAACCTTGGTTTTGTGTGCAGTGATGAATGCTAAGGCTTCCTTGATGTCCCTATCGCGGAGACGACCAGTTGAAGCACGTGTTGAGTTTTTTGGATCTGTGGGATTTCTAGGATCGGACAACATCAATGTTACTCTTCTTATATCAATAACTTGTTTGAGAAAAAAAGTAATGGTAGAGGCCAATGTGTTTATTCTAATCAACATTAAAGGTCACAAAATATTTTTGCTTTGTTCAAATTCCGATAGTGAAAATTTCCCCTATGAAAAAAATTGAGTCCTATATAAACAAACAACACATGCATGAAACTCTACTCTAATCAAGAAGTGATGATTAATGACCATTGCTGAATTAAATTATCGGAGAATGCAACGTTGCAGTCTTTCACAAAAGACATAAATTAAATTAGACCGTGTGAAATGTTATAAACGGCAGGACAGGCAATTAATCTGACCCCATTGTAGCAGATGAGCGACAGAAAAGGGGGATATCAAATTTCGGCTGGGGAGGGAAATTTGGGCTAATTGATGTACATGTTGGCAGGGAAATTTAGCAAAGTACATTACACATTGATAGAAATTTGATGCACATTAATCCTTCAATCAGCTCAGTCTCTTATAATGATGTTTTACTTTTGAATTGGGTGGGGGGGGGGGGGTTGGCGGCTACATGTAGCTGGTTGCTTTGGTATTGTCACAAATTAATCCATTCTTTGGCAATAGTAAGAGCAGTGCTGTACATGCATGTCATAGGTATTTATTGTGTGTTTATACATGGATTAAATAATTTAAATTTAAACAGTCGGTCACTTAATGTCATATTTATATTTCTACGTGTAACGGAGCGTGAAGGGGGGAGGGGGGCATACAATGTGACAACATGCATATATCCCCAACACTTCAACCCCGAAGAAAAAATAAGTCTCGGATGCCATACATACATATACAAACACATATTAATAAAAAAGTATGTAATATACATCCGTTGACGACAGAAACACGTTTATATAACCCCCCCCCCCAACATCTCTTTCCTTGCATGCCTTATACCGGTACTCGATCAGATCGCTCCCTCGCTTCTCTTGCTCGTGACATTGCGTAACGCCGCACCTGGGCTTAGAGTGCGACGCTAGCTGACTTACGGCGCGAATTTCAGCAGTGTGGGAAAGTTACAGCTAGCGGGTTAGATGCGCGGACCTCGATGCAGTGGAATGGAGGATCAAGAAACGGGTAGGTTAAAGTGATTATTAATTACTCAAACTTAGTATGCTTTAAATCCTTGGTTGTGCATTTACTTTAATTCTCCATAAATGTGTGTAAAAATACGAAATACATTTTGCATCTTTATTACCGTAGTAGCATGCTGGACAGAGGACATGCGCATTTCATTTTTCGGGACTTTCGTGTCCAACCGCATGTGAAGGTACGTGTATTTTTTACGTATTACATTGAAACTAAACACGTCGTAACTGTATTTTATATAAATGAATCTTTGATGCATCAAGCCGTGCATGCATGGTGTAGAAAATCGTTGAATGCACAATATACATTGTACATGGAATAAAATGGCTCTGAAATTAAAGTTGGGTTCGATCAGCTTCGTATACGGTATGGGATAATTTGACAGTTGGATGATCTATAGCATCATTTCTCGAAATGGGGACAAGTTGGTTCTCAAATTTGTGAACTACAGTATTGGGGGTGGGGTACTCTTTACCCAGTTACCCAAGCCTTGACAATCTACTTGAATCCATGAAATGACCCACAGCTACTGATTTGCCATTAATTTGATTGGGTTGTTTTTAAATCAGAGGTAACACTTTATCTGTTGGTGTCTTGGGTATAGGAGATTTCACCAAATGTAAGGCAATTAACTGGAATGCCCGCTTCCAAGAACCAATTAACCCCCCCCCCCCCCCACCCACCTTGTATTCCCATTATCGCTTCTTAAAAAGAAATTACTAGTAATTAGATATTGCTTTGAGTAGAGGGTTACATTATCAGAGACATATATATTGTGTTATTTACGTCTAATAATATTTAGTGGTCTCTAAATCCAGAACTATTACATTTAATTGTAGTTATTCAAAATAAATGCATGCATGGATTTTAATGTAATGTTGAGGGATTTTAGTAATATATGCTTTTTTGAGCTACACTGACACAGTAAGTAATTCACAGATAGCTTTTAATTTTTTATTAAAAAAAAAGATGTTGTTACAAATAATTCTATGAAATGCTTTCTTTGGTGGTTCGTGCAGGTTTATTTGGTAACAGATATTGCAAAAAAAAATTAGATAACTCACAAACGTGGGTTATGATATTTTTTCCTGCAATCATATGATAGCTACTTTATTAGCCAGTATGAACCCCCAAAAGATAGCAATTTACTGGTATTACTATTAGCTTATATGAACTTATAACTCATATGAGCTTTCTGAACACATTTGGCTGGTGTCTGTACTGAGTGTTCATTCATCTAAAATTTTCACACTGAGTGACTTTTAACCAAACTTTGCACAAATTATTTTTATGCAAAGTGCTTTGAAGTGTGTTTAAATGAAGGGCCATATACTCTCTGCCAAGGATATACATAATTAATTAAAAACGGAAACAAGTTATTCTTATCAAGAAATGAATAGCCAGCTGTTAAGCTTCTAGATATGAAATGGATTAAACTTTGTTTAAATCATGATCCCCAAGGGTCGGGTAGGGATCCTATGGGGGCGGTTCCAATTTACATGTACATGCACAATTTAGAAATAAATCAAATACGAGATTAATTTTTTTCCCTCTGATAAGCATGATTAAAAGATTGTAAATTTCTGAATTGACAGTTTAATAATCATGCAGAATTGTTAAGTTTTGTTCTGCTGTTACCCCTGTTAGGTCCAATAGAGGCATGTGTTGGATGGGAGGGGTTGTCTGTAAACATATGTAACATGTATGGCTTTATCTCCAAACCATTATAGCGACCAATTTCACTTATAAGTAAACTTGACAAAAAGCATATAAGTTAATTAGATTATTAAGAAAGAATAAAAAAAAAGGTAGTCAGAAGGGGCCCTAATTTGGTTTAAAGCTTCTATTCAATTGCAAAGGACAAAACTTATTTTTGAAAAATTTAACTAGCATAGAAGCTCTCACTTGATTAAAAATTATATATAATTAAATGTACGTATTATATAGATTGATCAGCAATCTGCAATTATATATATAGAAATATTTAAAGTAAAGTTAGGTAAGTTGTGAAATAATTGACATATGTTTAATTAACACCATCTGAAGATGTGCTCCTGCAATTTTCATTGAGATTTTGACAAGATTTGTTGATTGTTTTACTTTCTTTGATTTTGCATAAATATAGATACATGGAGAAAGGGAGATAATCCTTACACATTTCCTTGGAAAAAAAATAAAATGCCCTAAATTACAGATACCTGGTATTTGTTTATTCACATATTACAAACAAATATATGTTATATAAATATTCAATTAACTTGCAAAATCAACATTATGGTTTGATAAATTTATCAGAGTTATCACTAAGAACTTCAAAGAAAACTTTTACCAAAATGATATACCGGTAGATTAATTTTGAATGCGCCATTTCACAAAATTGCCTTAAAATGACTGATTTTTCAGAACACTTTAAAACTTGTTTGCTTTGCTTTGCTGGTAGTGTCAAACATTTGCTACTTTTACCTCCATTTTCTGTTTAGAGTTTATCAGAAACTCAATTTTGTTTGTATATGTGTTTATAAATTGTCAGTATAAGAGCTGTATAAGGGAATTAAATCAACTTTTTGCACACTCCTGAAAATTGACATGAAGATTACAACAAACTTTTTTATTGTTTGCTAAAGATTTGGATTAATTAAAAAAATTGACTTGTTTTTTATAACAGCAATTTATTATAATTGTAGCATTATAGTTTTCAGACAGCAAGTTTAATCAAAATTTACATATCAACATGTACATCACAATTAAGTATTAATTATTTCAAAATATTAAACATCGTATTTAATGCAAATAACTCGATCTAGAGAGGAGTCTTATAATTTTAATTTTGAATCTTTATAACAAGCGAAAATTTTAAATTACTGCAAAAAACCCAAGGGGGGGGGGGGGGGGTAGGAGGAGGGATTGGGGTAACAGGTAACAGCAATTACTGGTGAAATTTAAATGACAGATTGGTATGATTCATAGAAGAGATTAAGAGCCTTTTTATCCTTATGAAGGTCACCCTACCAAATGTTTATATACCTCATTTGATAATCTTACATCAGTTCATGCAGCTGATTTCTGTGCTCAAACAATGTATATAACTACTAGTATATTATGTATTAAAAAAAAAGAAAGCATGAGATAATTAAGACATTTTATTATACTTTCATGTTAAATACTGAAATCTGATTGGTTTAGACGCAGTTGATATTAATCTGTTCTATTACCCTCAGTGCTAGCAGCACACTTCGCATTGGGTAACACAACGAATTGTTACATGCACGTAAGTTATGCGCGTACGGTTCGCCGTAGAATTCACTTAAAGCAGTAAAGAAGTCTCTGAAATTAAGACATTCAGTATAATAAAATAAATAGTGCCTGTTTGGGAAGATAACAGTTGAAATTGACACCCCTCAAAAACCATTGTCAACCTCTGCTTCGCGTCGGTTGACAATGGTTTCCTCGAGGTGTCAATTTCAACTGTTACCCTCCCAAACAGGCATTATTTATATAATGCATCATCATTCATTTATATACTTGTACGGCCTATATAGTGTATTATTATTTTTAAGTATTTGAGTTGTCATTCAATGCACTAAGATATGTTGAACACAGTTTCCCTTGTTAAAAATAAATATATTTAAGTACACAAAGCAACATAATTCAAACTGGCTGAATAGAGATTTGATTTTCTTATAGTACATGTACATGTAATACCAAAAACAAATCTGTAAGAATATTACCTTGTTGACATTAAATTATTTAGCTTTAAGTTGTAATTAAGTGTGAGAAAGCTTAATGGATAATTATTCTGCCATAAACATGTATAGTCCTTTGTAAATGTGAAATATATGGAAATCACTGACTGAGGTGTACATTTATCTTATGTAATATGTTATCATTCAGCTATAAAAGCACTGTGATGTGATGTAATAACTGGTTCAGTTGTAATTGTAATATGATGTAATGTATCCAATCACTGGTTGAACAGAATTACTGTACGTATTATATATTTTCTGTAAGCTCATGGCTAGATGTTACTATAATATGTTATATGTAATTAATGTAATGACTTGTTAAGCTGTATAATTGTAATGTACAGAAATATAGACTGCAATTATATATATTTGGTTCAGTAATTGTAATTGTGCTATAATATATTTATATCTCAGGTCAGGATGTAATAATTAATGTATATTATATCATTAGTTCATCTGTAATAGTAATAATTATGTCATAAGTACTGTTACAGTACTGTATATATATATAATTAATGGTTTTGCTGTAACTGCTGTATGCATTGAACCTTAATCTCAGGGCCATGCAGATGATAATTCCTGTAAAGTTAGTAATGCTATATTTGGTTCAGCTTTAATTGTACATGTAAGTTAATGTGTTATTATCAGTGGTTCGGTTGCTATTGTAATGTATTATAATAAAGAAAACCGTTTCATTTGTAACTCAATGTTATGTACAGTTCTGTATAACCACTCTGTCATGCAATGTAATCATTGATTCAGCTGTAATTGTAATATATGTTCTACATAATTAGGATAACTTTAACTTTTAAGTGATCTGTAATTTTTCAGTCTGGACAGCTGTGATCGACTTTGTGATGTACTGTAATCACTTAGCGATGTTAAACTGTAATACTTGGTCAGCTAACTGTTACTAGCTAGCTATTGCATGGTCAACTGACACTATGATAATATACTAATCTATAATCTCTAGGTCAGCTGTAATTTTTTAATGACATACCATTTTAAAACATTTATATATATATTACGTATTTAGCTATAATAAGATTTCAATGTGCTGTAATCATTTTGTTGGCTGTATCAGGTTAATTTATTGTGATTACTAATTTGTAAGACGTACAGCTAGGGGCAAGTGTTGTGCTCTTATTTCTTAGTCATAAATATGTTATACTGTTTATGATTGTTTGTATACATGTATACCTGTCAGTCAGTAGTGTTATAAATTTTTATTTGTTGGATTGAATCGATAACTAGCAATTAAGAAGTCTTATATTTTATGTCAATAAAATTAAAAGAATTTAATTTTTAAGTCACTTTAATCTTAACTCAAACTTTGATGGTGGAGGGCAACAAAACATAAATGTTTAGAGATTATTATTACCAGTTAAAGATATATACATCATGTTAAAGTCTTCTACATATGATTACCTTGTAATACCTGTATCAGCAAATAATTATAGGCTCAATTTAAGGCAGTAGTACAATTAGAAGCAAATTACAGGAGGAGAAATACATGTAATCTGGTAGATTAAATTTCTCATATGAGTATAAAAGTGCATTTGTGATTCCTGGAATGATATTGGTTTACATGATTTGTATGTCCTCTTCTCTTTAGACCTGAAAGAAGGGGAAACAGTGATCAGAAAAAAAACCAATAAAAGGAAAGTGACAATGAAAAGATGTGAATAATTTGAAAAAAAGAAAAATATATGCCCCGGGTGAGGATCGACCTCACGACCTTCAGATCGCTCTTTTGTGTGATTATGAGACTGACGCGCTACCTACTGCGCTACCGAGGCACTTATTCGCCTATCCGAAAAGTACCAATTTCTATCAGAGACATACGTATATGTCTCTGTTTGTATGTAATAATTTGAGAACGTTTATTGATTATTAATCTTCTCAATCAAAAGTATTCTGAATTGCTTGGAGAACTGATAAATGTACCACCAAAGGTTCAATGATTCGCGAATCTATTTTCAGATAGAAGAACGCTTTGGTTGTCCCCCGGAAATTAACTCTATATTTATCGCTTACATCATGTACATATAATAAGGTAAAATTCAAGATCTTGTAAACAGGTAAAGCAGTTGGTAAAATAATGTCCCTCAAATTGGTTTCAGTAGAACTGAAGAGAGAATTTGTCTTAAGGCCGAAAAAATATGCCTTACTTAAACTATACAGTAGGCCTATTTAACATTTACCTCGTTAAAGGCCCTAAACTTAACGTTATATAGATACCTTTAAGATAAATGGAGGTAGATGTAATTTGAGGACTATTTTCTTAAAAAATAGGAATACAGAACTTATTCAATCATAGTTGACCATTTTCTAGAAATAATCCTGCATAATTGTACAGAGAAGATTGCTTTTATCGCAACAGCTTCAATTTTTCCACCGAACATCGGGTTCGTTCTGGATGTTTCTGTGTAGGCGATAATCTTAAAATAGTCTAATGATGTACTCTTCCCAACCGGAACTTCGCAAGCACCTGAATATCCATAACTTCTCATAACGGTGTTGTGTATACCTAAAGTTGCATTTTCTACCTTTTGGACGATGAAGAAGCTTATTTTCTAATTTATATCGTCAACTAAATGAAGTCAATGGTTACAATATATAAAAATGTTGAAGGTATCATATTCTACTTAAGAGTATGTAAGTAGCCCGCGTAGCTCAGTCGGTAGAGCATCAGACTTTTAATCTGAGGGTCTTGGGTTCGAGTCCCAACGTGGGCGAATTGTTTTGTGCCTGTTAACAACCTTTATTACATCTATTTTTTTTTTAAATTCTTGTATAGAGTCTGAGAAATTCGTATAGACGACCTAGGAAGTACAGTTATGTTGCAATTATAACGTTTTAAATGTGCAAGTACTGAAGTAGTCTTGCATCGAAATTACGGAGGCGAACTTGATGTGTTACCCGTAAAATCAGAGGCACTTTAAGTCACAACATGTATAGTAAATTAAAAAAAAAAATCGATTAAAAATGTAGTACAGAACGTATTCGGAAACAGAAGATTAGTTAGTCCAAAACTAGCGCAAGTTTTTGGACACTTATGAATACATTCTAGTATTTCATAATAGAATAGGAAATAAGCGTGTTGAATACATGTCTTTAAATTATTAAGTTAGAATTGTCTTCGACGGTATCGCGAGAATTTTTTTTTTACAGGGAAATATCTTCCATGTGAGATAACCAAATTTGAATCAGAGGTCTAAGCAAACAGAACTTAAAAAAAACAATTTTTGATTTACCTGACATTATAACAATACACGACATGCTGTTCTGTTAACGTCACAATACGTATCGGACATTCAAAAAAGGATGTGAACTTCGATACGTAAACGAATGAGTTTTGTTGATAAGAATTCCGCCAAACTATTTGAATAAGTAGTCTGTTGTACTTTACTTTGGTGGTTTTGTAGCCTAAATAAAAATTGATCGCCCACGTTGGGACTCGAACCCAAGACCCTCAGATTAAAAGTCTGATGCTCTACCGACTGAGCTACGCGGGCTATATGAATACATCAGAATAGACGTACGGCTGGACGTACTTTTGTTGATGTATTGGTATTGCATAAAAGTTGATTGAATGTCAGTGTTCTTCCACTCATTACCAAAGGTTGAATGACTTAAGGTAAAGAGAATCCAAATCTCTGATTGTAGGTGGACTTGCGAGTTGAAGGGTTGATAGATTTAAATTTCTTTTTCGTTGTCAGTTAGGGTTATTTGAACAACAAGCCCCACTTTGTTTCACAGCATGTATACTTGGCAGATGCTGTTTAATTCACAGTCTAACAACTCATCCTACCAAATGAGGGCAAAAGATGTCTTTGACAAAAGAAATAAAAGAGAGGATCAACCTCCGGCGGGACTCGAATCCCAGCTTAGGAGGCCGATGCCTTATCCACTGGGCCACGGAGGCGGTGGGCATTGATGTGTTTATGGTGACATTTAAAGGGGTACTGGCGTGCGACCAGAGGCGTGTTTAACAGAGCGAGCGCTCGCGATCGCTCGCCAAAATTTGTGTTGCGAGTAGGGAATTTTGGCGAGCGCTTGCTCTATTGAACTCGCCTCAGTTCTTGCTGAGTACCCTTTCTCGCCAGTACATTGTGACGTCATTTTTCGTATATTATTTAATTTGTTGATAAAATGACGTCACAATGTACTGGCGAGAAATGATACTCGGCGAGAACTGGGTCCACTGCCATAAAACTCGCCATATCATGATTGTAGAAAAGAACAGGGGCGTACAAGGTGTTGCATATCCCCCACTCGGAGCAATGAAGACGAAAGAATTTCAATTCAAGTTAAAATATTAATTTTGGACTTTTATGCATTGTTTTTATTATAAATTTCACGATTGAAGTCAATATTGTGCTTTCATTCTATTAACTACAGGTTTTGGTTTCCAAATTAAACTGCACATCGTATTTTGCCTAAATCTTGGATCGTTCACTGTTATTAATTGCAAAATTGGGTATGAATGGGCCCCGACTCCATCCTAAAAGTACTTTTATTTAAAGAATAAGTTTATTTTGATTTTTAGGTCACCTGAGTCACTCAGGTGACCTATTGCAATTGGTCTTCGTCCGTCGTCGTGCGTCGTGCGCCGTGCGTCGTGCGTTAACAAATGCGTTATTAAAATGGAGTCTAGACCCATAATGGGTCAAATTTGTGATTTTTACTTTTTCTACTTTATTAATTATTGTGAAAGAGTTAAATTTATTCACCTGTACTCTAATGTGTCAACGTAGCTCACTGAGATAGGCGGAGGCTCGTAGTCCATCCTTCTCCATACACAAGGTGTTCGAATCGTATAGACGGCGTTTTATTTTTAATTCATTTGCCTTAAGTAAAACGCGATTTGCTTTTTTATTCGATTATTATGAGAAATATATCTAATACCATTTATATAATGACAATAATTAACGGTAATGTTCATGTTCTGTACATACAATGTTGGATAAAAATAGCGCTAGCACAGATATGAAATCATGCTGTAATGCTTAGAAAGCATCAAATAAAACAAAGGAGATAAGTACCTAGTACATGTATTATTGTATATTATTTATTTGTCAGAGAATGCAGTTCTATATTAAACATGTACTGATGCACAGTTTCAAAAGTAAAGATTTTGTTTATGTTCATATGCCATTTCAAAATCCTGGGTACGGGGGATTTGTCAGGCCTTCTACGCTCTTGTCCTTTATAAAAAAAATTGTTGTAATCATATGCATTCAAAATATGAATTATCAATGCTGCATTTTGTCCTCCTTGTATATTTTGTTTGAATGTCTTTCGTTATTTCTGAACGTCTGTTTTGATAAGTAAACGAATGAGTTTTGTTGATAAGAATTCCGCCAAACTTTTTGACAAGTGGTGTGTTGTACTTGGTGGTTTTATAGCCTAAATAAAAAGTGATCGCCCACGTTGGGACTCGAACCCAAGACCCTCAGATTAAAAGTCTGATGCTCTACCGACTGAGCTACGCGGGCTATATGAATACATCAGAATAGACGTACGGGTGGACGTATATTTTTTGTTGATGTATTGGTATTGCATAAAAGTTGATTGAATGTCAGTGTTCTTCCACACATTACCAAAGGTTGAATGACTCAAGGAAAAGAGAATCCATATCCAGATTTCTGATTGTGTGTGGACTTGCGAGTTTAAGGGTTGATAGATTTACAATTTCAGTTAGGGTTATTTGAACAATATGCCCCACTTTATTTCACAGCATATATACTTGGCAGATGGTGTTTAAAACACAGTCAAACGACAGATCCTAACAGATGAGGGCAAAGGATGTCTTTGATGAAAGAATTAAAAAAAAAAGAGGATCAACCTCCGGCGGGACTCGAACCTGCAATCCCCGGCTTAGGAGGCCGATGCCTTATCCATTGGGCCACGGAGGCGGTTGGCATTGATGTGTTTATGGTGACATTTAAGGGTGTGAACGAAAAGAACTTTGAAATTTGACCTTTAGTGTGCTGCAGTTGAAGGTTTTAGGTACCACAGATTGATTTGACATGTTCTTACTTGGGTAGGATAAGAGAATGATTTGCTCTATTACATGTAGTAGCGTTACGTGAATGTCATATGACATGTAACAGGACCCCAACCCATATAGACTTGCGTCGCAGAACTGTGGTTGACATAAAACGAAGAGATAACGGAATCAGGTACGCGATATGGTCGTACCTTTACAACGTGATTAATTGTTATCAAATTGTGAAGTATCAGTTGGAAGGATTTTGGGGTCATTGTAAAAAAGTTTGCCCCGGGTGAGGATCGAACTCACGACCTTCAGATCGCTCTTTCATGTGATTATGAGACTGACGCGCTACCTACTGCGCTACCGAGGCTCTCTGTATTTTATAATAGAGACTAGAGGTGGATCCCAGATGTGAAGAATTCTATCATGTACGTACCTCAAGTGAAAGAAATGTCACCTTTACATTGCATCAACTTCATACAGAAGTTTGATATTACTCACTGTAAATGACAGGTTATACAAAGCCAGTGATTAGTTAGGTTTTTGCAACCGTAATTAACGTTCATACCAATATTCTAAAGGAACTTTAACCTTTTTTTGGACGGACACATCTCCGTGGCTTGTAATTGATGTAAGTGATGTGTTGAACAAGGTGTTTCATTTGACAGTTGTAGATGATTAAAGCTGACATGAATTCTTAAATACGCATTATTTCCCTTTTATCTCTGACTACCGCCATATTAGTTGTCGATTTCTATTGTTCTGCTCATCGCTAAACACCCCCTATATAAGGCCGAGAGAACTATTCATGCTTCACCGCATTCAGGTATTACATACACCCGAACACGTTACCTTGGACGAAAAGACGTGTAGAAACGCGTTTTGAAGAAAAATAAAATGACAGCCGCTGCACTGGCAAGATAAATCCAATAAACTGCGAAACAAGACAGATTGAAATCCAGGCGCAGATACTTATAAAATTCCTCGATAATTGTAGACCGTTTTCCTGTGTACAATGTATGCTATAACATCGCACATGCGCAAACAACACTCAGTGGCAGATCGAGCAATGTCAATGATCGCATGGGTTTTAGAAAAAGCGCTTTTGTAGAAACGGATGGAAACGATGCTACGTTGTTACTTTCTTGGATTTACTATCATTTATTGACTGTGTTGGATGTAGTGCCGCCGGGGTTTTCAAAAAGACGCAGACGTTATTCACTCTGTATGAACGACACACGTGTTCGATGTGAATGCTAAGTGAGGCATCACTGTCTGTGCAAAATAATAAAGATATCTGGGAAATCCATTCACAGAAGAAATATATTTTGTATTTCATTGATTGTTGTTTTCTTTATTCTTTGCTACAAACATTTTACAACAATGTGTTTTTCATGCATTTAGAAGTCCGTGCAACCTGAAGGCCTCGATCGGAAAGTAACCGACCGTAACTTTTTGAACCGGTATATATACCCCAGTGACAGTAGAGGAGCGTTCGATACTAATATGGCGACCAAATGCTTTTATGAATTCATGTCAGCTTTAAAGTTGTGTTTTTCAAAACAATCTCGTAGTACAGCAAGAGATCAAAAGAGGTTTTACCATAAGGAAAGGTAGTGCAAAGGGTGAAAAAAAAGGTCTGGAGAATCCGGGTATCGATCCCGGTACCTCTCACATGCAAAGCGAGCGCTCTACCATCTGAGCTAATCCCCCTTGATTTCAAAAGGAGTTTGCAATGGGCAGTAAAGAGAGGGGAAAAATGATGAAAGGTATTTTACCCAATATTCAAGAAGAAAACGCTAAATTTCTGAGATTCGGTACATTTGTAAAACGTACCATATATATTTTAAAAAGTGACAATGTTTCAGCTCTGCAGTAGCCAAATTGTAAAGGTGGTCACATCGTTTCATAATTTGATAGTTGTGTTCGATTCTGATTGTAGAAAATTTAATTTTGACCGTTAATTTGGGGACGCGGTTACTTTCAAAAGCTACTATTACTAATACTGCTGCACTACATCTATTACTACAGTAAAACACGGTTATAGCGAACACACTTATAATGACTTGCCGCTTACAGCAAAGTGGTTTTCAATCTCCATGATTATATCCTATGTTGTAAACTTGACGGATACAACAAATTTCGCTTATAACGAAGTAGAATCACCCTCCCCTGGCACTTCATCTTTAGCTTGTTAACTGTACTAAGGTACAAGTAAATATCAATTGTTTGCCAAAAAATGAAATTTGCAATTCTTATGTCGTGACGATAGATGTCAGCTATTCAGGAAAGGACTGAACTAAAAGAGTCGATTAATCAGTGGACTTTTCAAGCATTATGAATGAATTACTGTGATGTTTTATGTATATCATATATTGTTATAGAAGAAATTGTTCAAATATGAATTATCAATGCTGCATTTTGTCCTCCTTGTATATTTTGTTTGAATGTCTGTCGTTATTTCTGAACGTCTGTTTTGATAAGTAAACGAATGAGTTTTGTTGAACTATTTGACAAGTGGTTTGTTGTACTTTACCTTGGTGGTTTTATAGCCTAAATAAAAAGTGATCGCCCACGTTGGGACTCGAACCCAAGACCCTCAGATTAAAAGTCTGATGCTCTACCGACTGAGCTACGCGGGCTATATGAATACATCAGAATAGACGTACGGGTGGACGTATATTTTTTGTTGATGTATTGGTATTGCATAAAAGTTGATTGAATGTCAGTGTTCTTCCACACATTACCAAAGGTTGAATGACTCAAGGAAAAGAGAATCTATATCCAGATTTCTGATTGTGTGTGGACTTGCGAGTTTAAGGGTTAATAGATTTACAATTTCTTTTTCGATGTCAGTTAGGGTTATTTGAACAATATGCCCCACTTTATTTCACAGCATATATACTTGGCAGATGGTGTTTAAAACACAGTCAAACGACAGATCCTAACAGATGAGGGCAAAGGATGTCTTTGATGAAAGAATTAAAAAAAAAAGGAGGATCAATCTCCGGCGGGACTCGAACCTGCAATCCCCGGCTTAGGAGGCCGATGCCTTATCCATTGGGCCACGGAGGCGGTTGGCATTGATGTGTTTATGGTGACATTTAAGGGTGTGAACGAAAAGAACTTTGAAATTTGACCTTTAGTGTGCTGCAGTTGAAGGTTTTAGGTACCACAGATTGATTTGACATGTTCTTACTTGGGTAGGATAAGAGAATGATTTGCTCTATTACATGTAGTAGCGTTACGTGAATGTCATATGACATGTAACAGGACCCCAACCCATATAGACTTGCGTCGCAGAACTGTGGTTGACATAAAACGAAGAGATAACGGAATCAGGTACGCGATATGGTCGTACCTTTACAACGTGATTAATTGTTATCAAATTGTGAAGTATCAGTTGGAAGGATTTTGGGGTCATTGTAAAAAAGTTTGCCCCGGGTGAGGATCGAACTCACGACCTTCAGATCGCTCTTTCATGTGATTATGAGACTGACGCGCTACCTACTGCGCTACCGAGGCTCTCTGTATTTTATAATAGAGACTAGAGGTGGATCCTAGATGTGAAGAATTCTAATTCTATCATGTACGTACCTCAAGTGAAAGAAATGTCACCTTTACATTGCATCAACTTCATACAGAAGTTTGATATTACTCACTGTAAATGACAGGTTATACAAAGCCAGTGATTAGTTATGTTTTTGCAACCGTGATTAACGTTCATACCAATATTCTAAAGGAACTTTAACCTTTTTTTGGACGGACACATCTCCGTGGCTTGTAATTGATGTAAGTGATGTGTTGAACAAGGTGTTTCATTTGACAGTTGTAAATGATTAAAGTTGTGTTTTTCAAAACAATCTCGTAGTACAGCAAGAGATCAAAAGAGGTTTTACCATAAGGAAAGGTAGTGCAAAGGGTGAAGAAAAAGGTCTGGAGAATCCGGGTATCGATCCCGGTACCTCTCACATGCAAAGCGAGCGCTCTACCATCTGAGCTAATCCCCCTTGATTTCAAAAGGAGTTTGCAATGGGCAGTAAAGAGAGGGGAAAAATGATGAAAGGTATTTTACCCAATATTCAAGAAGAAAACGCTAAATTTCTGAGATTCGGTACATTTGTAAAACGTACCATATATATTTTAAAAAGTGACAATGTTTCAGCTCTGCAGTAGCCAAATTGTAAAGGTGGTCACATCGTTTCATAATTTGATAGTTGTGTTCGATTCTGATTGTAGAAAATTTAATTTTGACCGTTAATTTGGGGACGCGGTTACTTTCAAAAGCTACTATTACTAATACTGCTGCACTACATCTATTACTACAGTAAAACACGGTTATAGCGAACACACTTATAATGACTTGCCGCTTACAGCAAAGTGGTTTTCAATCTCCATGATTATATCCTATGTTGTAAACTTGACGGATACAACAAATTTCGCTTATAACGAAGTAGAATCACCCTCCCCTGGCACTTCATCTTTAGCTTGTTAACTGTACTAAGGTACAAGTAAATATCAATTGTTTGCCAAAAAATGAAATTTGCAATTCTTATGTCGTGACGATAGATGTCAGCTATTCAGGAAAGGACTGAACTAAAAGAGTCGATTAATCAGTGGACTTTTCAAGCATTATGAATGAATTACTGTGATGTTTTATGTATATCATATATTGTTATAGAAGAAATTGTTCAAATATGAATTATCAATGCTGCATTTTGTCCTCCTTGTATATTTTGTTTGAATGTCTGTCGTTATTTCTGAACGTCTGTTTTGATAAGTAAACGAATGAGTTTTGTTGAACTATTTGACAAGTGGTTTGTTGTACTTTACCTTGGTGGTTTTATAGCCTAAATAAAAAGTGATCGCCCACGTTGGGACTCGAACCCAAGACCCTCAGATTAAAAGTCTGATGCTCTACCGACTGAGCTACGCGGGCTATATGAATACATCAGAATAGACGTACGGGTGGACGTATATTTTTTGTTGATGTATTGGTATTGCATAAAAGTTGATTGAATGTCAGTGTTCTTCCACACATTACCAAAGGTTGAATGACTCAAGGAAAAGAGAATCTATATCCAGATTTCTGATTGTGTGTGGACTTGCGAGTTTAAGGGTTAATAGATTTACAATTTCTTTTTCGATGTCAGTTAGGGTTATTTGAACAATATGCCCCACTTTATTTCACAGCATATATACTTGGCAGATGGTGTTTAAAACACAGTCAAACGACAGATCCTAACAGATGAGGGCAAAGGATGTCTTTGATGAAAGAATTAAAAAAAAAAGAGGATCAACCTCCGGCGGGACTCGAACCCGCAATCCCCGGCTTAGGAGGCCGATGCCTTATCCATTGGGCCACGGAGGCGGTTGGCATTGATGTGTTTATGGTGACATTTAAGGGTGTGAACGAAAAGAACTTTGAAATTTGACCTTTAGTGTGCTGCAGTTGAAGGTTTTAGGTACCACAGATTGATTTGACATGTTCTTACTTGGGTAGGATAAGAGAATGATTTGCTCTATTACATGTAGTAGCGTTACGTGAATGTCATATGACATGTAACAGGACCCCAACCCATATAGACTTGCGTCGCAGAACTGTGGTTGACATAAAACGAAGAGATAACGGAATCAGGTACGCGATATGGTCGTACCTTTACAACGTGATTAATTGTTATCAAATTGTGAAGTATCAGTTGGAAGGATTTTGGGGTCATTGTAAAAAAGTTTGCCCCGGGTGAGGATCGAACTCACGACCTTCAGATCGCTCTTTCATGTGATTATGAGACTGACGCGCTACCTACTGCGCTACCGAGGCTCTCTGTATTTTATAATAGAGACTA
The DNA here is from genome assembly GCF_025612915.1 of Magallana angulata. NCBI lineage: Eukaryota > Metazoa > Mollusca > Bivalvia > Ostreida > Ostreidae > Magallana > Magallana angulata. The sequence continues at coordinate 44,370,946 of NC_069113.1, read as the reverse complement.
GAGGTGGATCCTAGATGTGAAGAATTCTATCATGTACGTACCTCAAGTGAAAGAAATGTCACCTTTACATTGCATCAACTTCATACAGAAGTTTGATATTACTCACTGTAAATGACAGGTTATACAAAGCCAGTGATTAGTTATGTTTTTGCAACCGTGATTAACGTTCATACCAATATTCTAAAGGAACTTTAACCTTTTTTTGGACGGACACATCTCCGTGGCTTGTAATTGATGTAAGTGATGTGTTGAACAAGGTGTTTCATTTGACAGTTGTAGATGATTAAAGTTGTGTTTTTCAAAACAATCTCGTAGTACAGCAAGAGATCAAAAAGAGGTTTTACCATAAGGAAAGGTAGTGCAAAGGGTGAAGAAAAAGGTCTGGAGAATCCGGGTATCGATCCCGGTACCTCTCACATGCAAAGCGAGCGCTCTACCATCTGAGCTAATCCCCCTTGATTTCAAAAGGAGTTTGCAATGGGCAGTAAAGAGAGGGGAAAAATGATGAAAGGTATTTTACCCAATATTCAAGAAGAAAACGCTAAATTTCTGAGATTCGGTACATTTGTAAAACGTACCATATATATTTTAAAAAGTGACAATGTTTCAGCTCTGCAGTAGCCAAATTGTAAAGGTGGTCACATCGTTTCATAATTTGATAGTTGTGTTCGATTCTGATTGTAGAAAATTTAATTTTGACCGTTAATTTGGGGACGCGGTTACTTTCAAAAGCTACTATTACTAATACTGCTGCACTACATCTATTACTACAGTAAAACACGGTTATAGCGAACACACTTATAATGACTTGCCGCTTACAGCAAAGTGGTTTTCAATCTCCATGATTATATCCTTTGTTGTAAACTTGACGGATACAACAAATTTCGCTTATAACGAAGTAGAATCACCCTCCCCTGGCACTTCATCTTTAGCTTGTTAACTGTACTAAGGTACAAGTAAATATCAATTGTTTGCCAAAAAATGAAATTTGCAATTCATTTCACCGGTACTTATGTCGTGACGATAGATGTCAGCTATTCAGGAAAGGACTGAACTAAAAGAGTCGATTAATCAGTGGACTTTTCAAGCATTATGAATGAATTACTGTGATGTTTTATGTATATCATATATTGTCATAGAAGAAATTGTTCAAAAATGAATTATCAATGCTGCATTTTGTCCTCCTTGTATATTTTGTTTGAATGTCTGTCGTTATTTCTGAACGTCTGTTTTGATAAGTAAACGAATGAGTTTTGTTGAACTATTTGACAAGTGGTTTGTTGTACTTTACCTTGGTGGTTTTATAGCCTAAATAAAAAGTGATCGCCCACGTTGGGACTCGAACCCAAGACCCTCAGATTAAAAGTCTGATGCTCTACCGACTGAGCTACGCGGGCTATATTAATACATCAGAATAGACGTACGGGTGGACGTATATTTTTTGTTGATGTATTGGTATTGCATAAAAGTTGATTGAATGTCAGTGTTCTTCCACACATTACCAAAGGTTGAATGACTCAAGGAAAAGAGAATCTATATCCAGATTTCTGATTGTGTGTGGACTTGCGAGTTTAAGGGTTGATAGATTTACAATTCCTTTTCGATGTCAGTTAGGGTTATTTGAACAATATGCCCCACTTTATTTCACAGCATATATACTTGGCAGATGGTGTTTAAAACACAGTCAAACGACAGATCCTAACAGATGAGGGCAAAGGATGTCTTTGATGAAAGAATTAAAAAAAAAAGAGGATCAACCTCCGGCGGGACTCGAACCCGCAATCCCCGGCTTAGGAGGCCGATGCCTTATCCATTGGGCCACGGAGGCGGTTGGCATTGATGTGTTTATGGTGACATTTAAGGGTGTGAACGAAAAGAACTTTGAAATTTGACCTTTAGTGTGCTGCAGTTGAAGGTTTTAGGTACCACAGATTGATTTGACATGTTCTTACTTGGGTAGGATAAGAGAATGATTTGCTCTATTACATGTAGTAGCGTTACGTGAATGTCATATGACATGTAACAGGACCCCAACCCATATAGACTTGCGTCGCAGAACTGTGGTTGACATAAAACGAAGAGATAACGGAATCAGGTACGCGATATGGTCGTACCTTTACAACGTGATTAATTGTTATCAAATTGTGAAGTATCAGTTGGAAGGATTTTGGGGTCATTGTAAAAAAGTTTGCCCCGGGTGAGGATCGAACTCACGACCTTCAGATCGCTCTTTCATGTGATTATGAGACTGACGCGCTACCTACTGCGCTACCGAGGCTCTCTGTATTTTATAATAGAGACTAGAGGTGGATCCTAGATGTGAAGAATTCTATCATGTACGTACCTCAAGTGAAAGAAATGTCACCTTTACATTGCATCAACTTCATACAGAAGTTTGATATTACTCACTGTAAATGACAGGTTATACAAAGCCAGTGATTAGTTATGTTTTTGCAACCGTGATTAACGTTCATACCAATATTCTAAAGGAACTTTAACCTTTTTTTGGACGGACACATCTCCGTGGCTTGTAATTGATGTAAGTGATGTGTTGAACAAGGTGTTTCATTTGACAGTTGTAGATGATTAAAGTTGTGTTTTTCAAAACAATCTCGTAGTACAGCAAGAGATCAAAAAGAGGTTTTACCATAAGGAAAGGTAGTGCAAAGGGTGAAGAAAAAGGTCTGGAGAATCCGGGTATCGATCCCGGTACCTCTCACATGCAAAGCGAGCGCTCTACCATCTGAGCTAATCCCCCTTGATTTCAAAAGGAGTTTGCAATGGGCAGTAAAGAGAGGGGGAAAATGATGAAAGGTATTTTACCCAATATTCAAGAAGAAAACGCTTAATTTCTGAGATTCGGTACATTTGTAAAACGTACCATATATATTTTAAAAAGTGACAATGTTTCAGCTCTGCAGTAGCCAAATTGTAAAGGTGGTCACATCGTTTCATAATTTGATAGTTGTGTTCGATTCTGATTGTAGAAAATTTAATTTTGACCGTTAATTTGGGGACGCGGTTACTTTCAAAAGCTACTATTACTAATACTGCTGCACTACATCTATTACTACAGTAAAACACGGTTATAGCGAACACACTTATAATGACTTGCCGCTTACAGCAAAGTGGTTTTCAATCTCCATGATTATATCCTTTGTTGTAAACTTGACGGATACAACAAATTTCGCTTATAACGAAGTAGAATCACCCTCCCCTGGCACTTCATCTTTAGCTTGTTAACTGTACTAAGGTACAAGTAAATATCAATTGTTTGCCAAAAAATGAAATTTGCAATTCATTTCACCGGTACTTATGTCGTGACGATAGATGTCAGCTATTCAGGAAAGGACTGAACTAAAAGAGTCGATTAATCAGTGGACTTTTCAAGCATTATGAATGAATTACTGTGATGTTTTATGTATATCATATATTGTCATAGAAGAAATTGTTCAAATATGAATTATCAATGCTGCATTTTGTCCTCCTTGTATATTTTGTTTGAATGTCTGTCGTTATTTCTGAACGTCTGTTTTGATAAGTAAACGAATGAGTTTTGTTGAACTATTTGACAAGTGGTTTGTTGTACTTTACCTTGGTGGTTTTATAGCCTAAATAAAAAGTGATCGCCCACGTTGGGACTCGAACCCAAGACCCTCAGATTAAAAGTCTGATGCTCTACCGACTGAGCTACGCGGGCTATATGAATACATCAGAATAGACGTACGGGTGGACGTATATTTTTTGTTGATGTATTGGTATTGCATAAAAGTTGATTGAATGTCAGTGTTCTTCCACACATTACCAAAGGTTGAATGACTCAAGGAAAAGAGAATCTATATCCAGATTTCTGATTGTGTGTGGACTTGCGAGTTTAAGGGTTAATAGATTTACAATTTCTTTTTCGATGTCAGTTAGGGTTATTTGAACAATATGCCCCACTTTATTTCACAGCATATATACTTGGCAGATGGTGTTTAAAACACAGTCAAACGACAGATCCTAACAGATGAGGGCAAAGGATGTCTTTGATGAAAGAATTAAAAAAAAAAGAGGATCAACCTCCGGCGGGACTCGAACCTGCAATCCCCGGCTTAGGAGGCCGATGCCTTATCCATTGGGCCACGGAGGCGGTTGGCATTGATGTGTTTATGGTGACATTTAAGGGTGTGAACGAAAAGAACTTTGAAATTTGACCTTTAGTGTGCTGCAGTTGAAGGTTTTAGGTACCACAGATTGATTTGACATGTTCTTACTTGGGTAGGATAAGAGAATGATTTGCTCTATTACATGTAGTAGCGTTACGTGAATGTCATATGACATGTAACAGGACCCCAACCCATATAGACTTGCGTCGCAGAACTGTGGTTGACATAAAACGAAGAGATAACGGAATCAGGTACGCGATATGGTCGTACCTTTACAACGTGATTAATTGTTATCAAATTGTGAAGTATCAGTTGGAAGGATTTTGGGGTCATTGTAAAAAAGTTTGCCCCGGGTGAGGATCGAACTCACGACCTTCAGATCGCTCTTTCATGTGATTATGAGACTGACGCGCTACCTACTGCGCTACCGAGGCTCTCTGTATTTTATAATAGAGACTAGAGGTGGATCCTAGATGTGAAGAATTCTAATTCTATCATGTACGTACCTCAAGTGAAAGAAATGTCACCTTTACATTGCATCAACTTCATACAGAAGTTTGATATTACTCACTGTAAATGACAGGTTATACAAAGCCAGTGATTAGTTATGTTTTTGCAACCGTGATTAACGTTCATACCAATATTCTAAAGGAACTTTAACCTTTTTTTGGACGGACACATCTCCGTGGCTTGTAATTGATGTAAGTGATGTGTTGAACAAGGTGTTTCATTTGACAGTTGTAAATGATTAAAGTTGTGTTTTTCAAAACAATCTCGTAGTACAGCAAGAGATCAAAAGAGGTTTTACCATAAGGAAAGGTAGTGCAAAGGGTGAAGAAAAATGTCTGGAGAATCCGGGTATCGATCCCGGTACCTCTCACATGCAAAGCGAGCGCTCTACCATCTGAGCTAATCCCCCTTGATTTCAAAAGGAGTTTGCAATGGGCAGTAAAGAGAGGGGAAAAATGATGAAAGGTATTTTACCCAATATTCAAGAAGAAAACGCTAAATTTCTGAGATTCGGTACATTTGTAAAACGTACCATATATATTTTAAAAAGTGACAATGTTTCAGCTCTGCAGTAGCCAAATTGTAAAGGTGGGCACATCGTTTCATAATTTGATAGTTGTGTTCGATTCTGATTGTAGAAAATTTAATTTTGACCGTTAATTTGGGGACGCGGTTACTTTCAAAAGCTACTATTACTAATACTGCTGCACTACATCTATTACTACAGTAAAACACGGTTATAGCGAACACACTTATAATGACTTGCCGCTTACAGCAAAGTGGTTTTCAATCTCCATGATTATATCCTATGTTGTAAACTTGACGGATACAACAAATTTCGCTTATAACGAAGTAGAATCACCCTCCCCTGGCACTTCATCTTTAGCTTGTTAACTGTACTAAGGTACAAGTAAATATCAATTGTTTGCCAAAAAATGAAATTTGCAATTCTTATGTCGTGACGATAGATGTCAGCTATTCAGGAAAGGACTGAACTAAAAGAGTCGATTAATCAGTGGACTTTTCAAGCATTATGAATGAATTACTGTGATGTTTTATGTATATCATATATTGTTATAGAAGAAATTGTTCAAATATGAATTATCAATGCTGCATTTTGTCCTCCTTGTATATTTTGTTTGAATGTCTGTCGTTATTTCTGAACGTCTGTTTTGATAAGTAAACGAATGAGTTTTGTTGAACTATTTGACAAGTGGTTTGTTGTACTTTACCTTGGTGGTTTTATAGCCTAAATAAAAAGTGATCGCCCACGTTGGGACTCGAACCCAAGACCCTCAGATTAAAAGTCTGATGCTCTACCGACTGAGCTACGCGGGCTATATGAATACATCAGAATAGACGTACGGGTGGACGTATATTTTTTGTTGATGTATTGGTATTGCATAAAAGTTGATTGAATGTCAGTGTTCTTCCACACATTACCAAAGGTTGAATGACTCAAGGAAAAGAGAATCTATATCCAGATTTCTGATTGTGTGTGGACTTGCGAGTTTAAGGGTTAATAGATTTACAATTTCTTTTTCGATGTCAGTTAGGGTTATTTGAACAATATGCCCCACTTTATTTCACAGCATATATACTTGGCAGATGGTGTTTAAAACACAGTCAAACGACAGATCCTAACAGATGAGGGCAAAGGATGTCTTTGATGAAAGAATTAAAAAAAAAAGAGGATCAACCTCCGGCGGGACTCGAACCCGCAATCCCCGGCTTAGGAGGCCGATGCCTTATCCATTGGGCCACGGAGGCGGTTGGCATTGATGTGTTTATGGTGACATTTAAGGGTGTGAACGAAAAGAACTTTGAAATTTGACCTTTAGTGTGCTGCAGTTGAAGGTTTTAGGTACCACAGATTGATTTGACATGTTCTTACTTGGGTAGGATAAGAGAATGATTTGCTCTATTACATGTAGTAGCGTTACGTGAATGTCATATGACATGTAACAGGACCCCAACCCATATAGACTTGCGTCGCAGAACTGTGGTTGACATAAAACGAAGAGATAACGGAATCAGGTACGCGATATGGTCGTACCTTTACAACGTGATTAATTGTTATCAAATTGTGAAGTATCAGTTGGAAGGATTTTGGGGTCATTGTAAAAAAGTTTGCCCCGGGTGAGGATCGAACTCACGACCTTCAGATCGCTCTTTCATGTGATTATGAGACTGACGCGCTACCTACTGCGCTACCGAGGCTCTCTGTATTTTATAATAGAGACTAGAGGTGGATCCTAGATGTGAAGAATTCTATCATGTACGTACCTCAAGTGAAAGAAATGTCACCTTTACATTGCATCAACTTCATACAGAAGTTTGATATTACTCACTGTAAATGACAGGTTATACAAAGCCAGTGATTAGTTATGTTTTTGCAACCGTGATTAACGTTCATACCAATATTCTAAAGGAACTTTAACCTTTTTTTGGACGGACACATCTCCGTGGCTTGTAATTGATGTAAGTGATGTGTTGAACAAGGTGTTTCATTTGACAGTTGTAGATGATTAAAGTTGTGTTTTTCAAAACAATCTCGTAGTACAGCAAGAGATCAAAAAGAGGTTTTACCATAAGGAAAGGTAGTGCAAAGGGTGAAGAAAAAGGTCTGGAGAATCCGGGTATCGATCCCGGTACCTCTCACATGCAAAGCGAGCGCTCTACCATCTGAGCTAATCCCCCTTGATTTCAAAAGGAGTTTGCAATGGGCAGTAAAGAGAGGGGAAAAATGATGAAAGGTATTTTACCCAATATTCAAGAAGAAAACGCTAAATTTCTGAGATTCGGTACATTTGTAAAACGTACCATATATATTTTAAAAAGTGACAATGTTTCAGCTCTGCAGTAGCCAAATTGTAAAGGTGGTCACATCGTTTCATAATTTGATAGTTGTGTTCGATTCTGATTGTAGAAAATTTAATTTTGACCGTTAATTTGGGGACGCGGTTACTTTCAAAAGCTACTATTACTAATACTGCTGCACTACATCTATTACTACAGTAAAACACGGTTATAGCGAACACACTTATAATGACTTGCCGCTTACAGCAAAGTGGTTTTCAATCTCCATGATTATATCCTTTGTTGTAAACTTGACGGATACAACAAATTTCGCTTATAACGAAGTAGAATCACCCTCCCCTGGCACTTCATCTTTAGCTTGTTAACTGTACTAAGGTACAAGTAAATATCAATTGTTTGCCAAAAAATGAAATTTGCAATTCATTTCACCGGTACTTATGTCGTGACGATAGATGTCAGCTATTCAGGAAAGGACTGAACTAAAAGAGTCGATTAATCAGTGGACTTTTCAAGCATTATGAATGAATTACTGTGATGTTTTATGTATATCATATATTGTCATAGAAGAAATTGTTCAAAAATGAATTATCAATGCTGCATTTTGTCCTCCTTGTATATTTTGTTTGAATGTCTGTCGTTATTTCTGAACGTCTGTTTTGATAAGTAAACGAATGAGTTTTGTTGAACTATTTGACAAGTGGTTTGTTGTACTTTACCTTGGTGGTTTTATAGCCTAAATAAAAAGTGATCGCCCACGTTGGGACTCGAACCCAAGACCCTCAGATTAAAAGTCTGATGCTCTACCGACTGAGCTACGCGGGCTATATTAATACATCAGAATAGACGTACGGGTGGACGTATATTTTTTGTTGATGTATTGGTATTGCATAAAAGTTGATTGAATGTCAGTGTTCTTCCACACATTACCAAAGGTTGAATGACTCAAGGAAAAGAGAATCTATATCCAGATTTCTGATTGTGTGTGGACTTGCGAGTTTAAGGGTTGATAGATTTACAATTCCTTTTCGATGTCAGTTAGGGTTATTTGAACAATATGCCCCACTTTATTTCACAGCATATATACTTGGCAGATGGTGTTTAAAACACAGTCAAACGACAGATCCTAACAGATGAGGGCAAAGGATGTCTTTGATGAAAGAATTAAAAAAAAAAGAGGATCAACCTCCGGCGGGACTCGAACCCGCAATCCCCGGCTTAGGAGGCCGATGCCTTATCCATTGGGCCACGGAGGCGGTTGGCATTGATGTGTTTATGGTGACATTTAAGGGTGTGAACGAAAAGAACTTTGAAATTTGACCTTTAGTGTGCTGCAGTTGAAGGTTTTAGGTACCACAGATTGATTTGACATGTTCTTACTTGGGTAGGATAAGAGAATGATTTGCTCTATTACATGTAGTAGCGTTACGTGAATGTCATATGACATGTAACAGGACCCCAACCCATATAGACTTGCGTCGCAGAACTGTGGTTGACATAAAACGAAGAGATAACGGAATCAGGTACGCGATATGGTCGTACCTTTACAACGTGATTAATTGTTATCAAATTGTGAAGTATCAGTTGGAAGGATTTTGGGGTCATTGTAAAAAAGTTTGCCCCGGGTGAGGATCGAACTCACGACCTTCAGATCGCTCTTTCATGTGATTATGAGACTGACGCGCTACCTACTGCGCTACCGAGGCTCTCTGTATTTTATAATAGAGACTAGAGGTGGATCCTAGATGTGAAGAATTCTATCATGTACGTACCTCAAGTGAAAGAAATGTCACCTTTACATTGCATCAACTTCATACAGAAGTTTGATATTACTCACTGTAAATGACAGGTTATACAAAGCCAGTGATTAGTTATGTTTTTGCAACCGTGATTAACGTTCATACCAATATTCTAAAGGAACTTTAACCTTTTTTTGGACGGACACATCTCCGTGGCTTGTAATTGATGTAAGTGATGTGTTGAACAAGGTGTTTCATTTGACAGTTGTAGATGATTAAAGTTGTGTTTTTCAAAACAATCTCGTAGTACAGCAAGAGATCAAAAAGAGGTTTTACCATAAGGAAAGGTAGTGCAAAGGGTGAAGAAAAAGGTCTGGAGAATCCGGGTATCGATCCCGGTACCTCTCACATGCAAAGCGAGCGCTCTACCATCTGAGCTAATCCCCCTTGATTTCAAAAGGAGTTTGCAATGGGCAGTAAAGAGAGGGGGAAAATGATGAAAGGTATTTTACCCAATATTCAAGAAGAAAACGCTTAATTTCTGAGATTCGGTACATTTGTAAAACGTACCATATATATTTTAAAAAGTGACAATGTTTCAGCTCTGCAGTAGCCAAATTGTAAAGGTGGTCACATCGTTTCATAATTTGATAGTTGTGTTCGATTCTGATTGTAGAAAATTTAATTTTGACCGTTAATTTGGGGACGCGGTTACTTTCAAAAGCTACTATTACTAATACTGCTGCACTACATCTATTACTACAGTAAAACACGGTTATAGCGAACACACTTATAATGACTTGCCGCTTACAGCAAAGTGGTTTTCAATCTCCATGATTATATCCTTTGTTGTAAACTTGACGGATACAACAAATTTCGCTTATAACGAAGTAGAATCACCCTCCCCTGGCACTTCATCTTTAGCTTGTTAACTGTACTAAGGTACAAGTAAATATCAATTGTTTGCCAAAAAATGAAATTTGCAATTCATTTCACCGGTACTTATGTCGTGACGATAGATGTCAGCTATTCAGGAAAGGACTGAACTAAAAGAGTCGATTAATCAGTGGACTTTTCAAGCATTATGAATGAATTACTGTGATGTTTTATGTATATCATATATTGTCATAGAAGAAATTGTTCAAATATGAATTATCAATGCTGCATTTTGTCCTCCTTGTATATTTTGTTTGAATGTCTGTCGTTATTTCTGAACGTCTGTTTTGATAAGTAAACGAATGAGTTTTGTTGAACTATTTGACAAGTGGTTTGTTGTACTTTACCTTGGTGGTTTTATAGCCTAAATAAAAAGTGATCGCCCACGTTGGGACTCGAACCCAAGACCCTCAGATTAAAAGTCTGATGCTCTACCGACTGAGCTACGCGGGCTATATGAATACATCAGAATAGACGTACGGGTGGACGTATATTTTTTGTTGATGTATTGGTATTGCATAAAAGTTGATTGAATGTCAGTGTTCTTCCACACATTACCAAAGGTTGAATGACTCAAGGAAAAGAGAATCTATATCCAGATTTCTGATTGTGTGTGGACTTGCGAGTTTAAGGGTTAATAGATTTACAATTTCTTTTTCGATGTCAGTTAGGGTTATTTGAACAATATGCCCCACTTTATTTCACAGCATATATACTTGGCAGATGGTGTTTAAAACACAGTCAAACGACAGATCCTAACAGATGAGGGCAAAGGATGTCTTTGATGAAAGAATTAAAAAAAAAAGAGGATCAACCTCCGGCGGGACTCGAACCTGCAATCCCCGGCTTAGGAGGCCGATGCCTTATCCATTGGGCCACGGAGGCGGTTGGCATTGATGTGTTTATGGTGACATTTAAGGGTGTGAACGAAAAGAACTTTGAAATTTGACCTTTAGTGTGCTGCAGTTGAAGGTTTTAGGTACCACAGATTGATTTGACATGTTCTTACTTGGGTAGGATAAGAGAATGATTTGCTCTATTACATGTAGTAGCGTTACGTGAATGTCATATGACATGTAACAGGACCCCAACCCATATAGACTTGCGTCGCAGAACTGTGGTTGACATAAAACGAAGAGATAACGGAATCAGGTACGCGATATGGTCGTACCTTTACAACGTGATTAATTGTTATCAAATTGTGAAGTATCAGTTGGAAGGATTTTGGGGTCATTGTAAAAAAGTTTGCCCCGGGTGAGGATCGAACTCACGACCTTCAGATCGCTCTTTCATGTGATTATGAGACTGACGCGCTACCTACTGCGCTACCGAGGCTCTCTGTATTTTATAATAGAGACTAGAGGTGGATCCTAGATGTGAAGAATTCTAATTCTATCATGTACGTACCTCAAGTGAAAGAAATGTCACCTTTACATTGCATCAACTTCATACAGAAGTTTGATATTACTCACTGTAAATGACAGGTTATACAAAGCCAGTGATTAGTTATGTTTTTGCAACCGTGATTAACGTTCATACCAATATTCTAAAGGAACTTTAACCTTTTTTTGGACGGACACATCTCCGTGGCTTGTAATTGATGTAAGTGATGTGTTGAACAAGGTGTTTCATTTGACAGTTGTAAATGATTAAAGTTGTGTTTTTCAAAACAATCTCGTAGTACAGCAAGAGATCAAAAGAGGTTTTACCATAAGGAAAGGTAGTGCAAAGGGTGAAGAAAAATGTCTGGAGAATCCGGGTATCGATCCCGGTACCTCTCACATGCAAAGCGAGCGCTCTACCATCTGAGCTAATCCCCCTTGATTTCAAAAGGAGTTTGCAATGGGCAGTAAAGAGAGGGGAAAAATGATGAAAGGTATTTTACCCAATATTCAAGAAGAAAACGCTAAATTTCTGAGATTCGGTACATTTGTAAAACGTACCATATATATTTTAAAAAGTGACAATGTTTCAGCTCTGCAGTAGCCAAATTGTAAAGGTGGGCACATCGTTTCATAATTTGATAGTTGTGTTCGATTCTGATTGTAGAAAATTTAATTTTGACCGTTAATTTGGGGACGCGGTTACTTTCAAAAGCTACTATTACTAATACTGCTGCACTACATCTATTACTACAGTAAAACACGGTTATAGCGAACACACTTATAATGACTTGCCGCTTACAGCAAAGTGGTTTTCAATCTCCATGATTATATCCTATGTTGTAAACTTGACGGATACAACAAATTTCGCTTATAACGAAGTAGAATCACCCTCCCCTGGCACTTCATCTTTAGCTTGTTAACTGTACTAAGGTACAAGTAAATATCAATTGTTTGCCAAAAAATGAAATTTGCAATTCTTATGTCGTGACGATAGATGTCAGCTATTCAGGAAAGGACTGAACTAAAAGAGTCGATTAATCAGTGGACTTTTCAAGCATTATGAATGAATTACTGTGATGTTTTATGTATATCATATATTGTTATAGAAGAAATTGTTCAAATATGAATTATCAATGCTGCATTTTGTCCTCCTTGTATATTTTGTTTGAATGTCTGTCGTTATTTCTGAACGTCTGTTTTGATAAGTAAACGAATGAGTTTTGTTGAACTATTTGACAAGTGGTTTGTTGTACTTTACCTTGGTGGTTTTATAGCCTAAATAAAAAGTGATCGCCCACGTTGGGACTCGAACCCAAGACCCTCAGATTAAAAGTCTGATGCTCTACCGACTGAGCTACGCGGGCTATATGAATACATCAGAATAGACGTACGGGTGGACGTATATTTTTTGTTGATGTATTGGTATTGCATAAAAGTTGATTGAATGTCAGTGTTCTTCCACACATTACCAAAGGTTGAATGACTCAAGGAAAAGAGAATCTATATCCAGATTTCTGATTGTGTGTGGACTTGCGAGTTTAAGGGTTAATAGATTTACAATTTCTTTTTCGATGTCAGTTAGGGTTATTTGAACAATATGCCCCACTTTATTTCACAGCATATATACTTGGCAGATGGTGTTTAAAACACAGTCAAACGACAGATCCTAACAGATGAGGGCAAAGGATGTCTTTGATGAAAGAATTAAAAAAAAAAGAGGATCAACCTCCGGCGGGACTCGAACCCGCAATCCCCGGCTTAGGAGGCCGATGCCTTATCCATTGGGCCACGGAGGCGGTTGGCATTGATGTGTTTATGGTGACATTTAAGGGTGTGAACGAAAAGAACTTTGAAATTTGACCTTTAGTGTGCTGCAGTTGAAGGTTTTAGGTACCACAGATTGATTTGACATGTTCTTACTTGGGTAGGATAAGAGAATGATTTGCTCTATTACATGTAGTAGCGTTACGTGAATGTCATATGACATGTAACAGGACCCCAACCCATATAGACTTGCGTCGCAGAACTGTGGTTGACATAAAACGAAGAGATAACGGAATCAGGTACGCGATATGGTCGTACCTTTACAACGTGATTAATTGTTATCAAATTGTGAAGTATCAGTTGGAAGGATTTTGGGGTCATTGTAAAAAAGTTTGCCCCGGGTGAGGATCGAACTCACGACCTTCAGATCGCTCTTTCATGTGATTATGAGACTGACGCGCTACCTACTGCGCTACCGAGGCTCTCTGTATTTTATAATAGAGACTAGAGGTGGATCCTAGATGTGAAGAATTCTATCATGTACGTACCTCAAGTGAAAGAAATGTCACCTTTACATTGCATCAACTTCATACAGAAGTTTGATATTACTCACTGTAAATGACAGGTTATACAAAGCCAGTGATTAGTTATGTTTTTGCAACCGTGATTAACGTTCATACCAATATTCTAAAGGAACTTTAACCTTTTTTTGGACGGACACATCTCCGTGGCTTGTAATTGATGTAAGTGATGTGTTGAACAAGGTGTTTCATTTGACAGTTGTAGATGATTAAAGTTGTGTTTTTCAAAACAATCTCGTAGTACAGCAAGAGATCAAAAAGAGGTTTTACCATAAGGAAAGGTAGTGCAAAGGGTGAAGAAAAAGGTCTGGAGAATCCGGGTATCGATCCCGGTACCTCTCACATGCAAAGCGAGCGCTCTACCATCTGAGCTAATCCCCCTTGATTTCAAAAGGAGTTTGCAATGGGCAGTAAAGAGAGGGGAAAAATGATGAAAGGTATTTTACCCAATATTCAAGAAGAAAACGCTAAATTTCTGAGATTCGGTACATTTGTAAAACGTACCATATATATTTTAAAAAGTGACAATGTTTCAGCTCTGCAGTAGCCAAATTGTAAAGGTGGTCACATCGTTTCATAATTTGATAGTTGTGTTCGATTCTGATTGTAGAAAATTTAATTTTGACCGTTAATTTGGGGACGCGGTTACTTTCAAAAGCTACTATTACTAATACTGCTGCACTACATCTATTACTACAGTAAAACACGGTTATAGCGAACACACTTATAATGACTTGCCGCTTACAGCAAAGTGGTTTTCAATCTCCATGATTATATCCTTTGTTGTAAACTTGACGGATACAACAAATTTCGCTTATAACGAAGTAGAATCACCCTCCCCTGGCACTTCATCTTTAGCTTGTTAACTGTACTAAGGTACAAGTAAATATCAATTGTTTGCCAAAAAATGAAATTTGCAATTCATTTCACCGGTACTTATGTCGTGACGATAGATGTCAGCTATTCAGGAAAGGACTGAACTAAAAGAGTCGATTAATCAGTGGACTTTTCAAGCATTATGAATGAATTACTGTGATGTTTTATGTATATCATATATTGTCATAGAAGAAATTGTTCAAATATGAATTATCAATGCTGCATTTTGTCCTCCTTGTATATTTTGTTTGAATGTCTGTCGTTATTTCTGAACGTCTGTTTTGATAAGTAAACGAATGAGTTTTGTTGAACTATTTGACAAGTGGTTTGTTGTACTTTACCTTGGTGGTTTTATAGCCTAAATAAAAAGTGATCGCCCACGTTGGGACTCGAACCCAAGACCCTCAGATTAAAAGTCTGATGCTCTACCGACTGAGCTACGCGGGCTATATTAATACATCAGAATAGACGTACGGGTGGACGTATATTTTTTGTTGATGTATTGGTATTGCATAAAAGTTGATTGAATGTCAGTGTTCTTCCACACATTACCAAAGGTTGAATGACTCAAGGAAAAGAGAATCTATATCCAGATTTCTGATTGTGTGTGGACTTGCGAGTTTAAGGGTTGATAGATTTACAATTCCTTTTCGATGTCAGTTAGGGTTATTTGAACAATATGCCCCACTTTATTTCACAGCATATATACTTGGCAGATGGTGTTTAAAACACAGTCAAACGACAGATCCTAACAGATGATGGCAAAGGATGTCTTTGATGAAAGAATTAAAAAAAAAAGAGGATCAACCTCCGGCGGGACTCGAACCCGCAATCCCCGGCTTAGGAGGCCGATGCCTTATCCATTGGGCCACGGAGGCGGTTGGCATTGATGTGTTTATGGTGACATTTAAGGGTGTGAACGAAAAGAACTTTGAAATTTGACCTTTAGTGTGCTGCAGTTGAAGGTTTTAGGTACCACAGATTGATTTGACATGTTCTTACTTGGGTAGGATAAGAGAATGATTTGCTCTATTACATGTAGTAGCGTTACGTGAATGTCATATGACATGTAACAGGACCCCAACCCATATAGACTTGCGTCGCAGAACTGTGGTTGACATAAAACGAAGAGATAACGGAATCAGGTACGCGATATGGTCGTACCTTTACAACGTGATTAATTGTTATCAAATTGTGAAGTATCAGTTGGAAGGATTTTGGGGTCATTGTAAAAAAGTTTGCCCCGGGTGAGGATCGAACTCACGACCTTCAGATCGCTCTTTCATGTGATTATGAGACTGACGCGCTACCTACTGCGCTACCGAGGCTCTCTGTATTTTATAATAGAGACTAGAGGTGGATCCTAGATGTGAAGAATTCTATCATGTACGTACCTCAAGTGAAAGAAATGTCACCTTTACATTGCATCAACTTCATACAGAAGTTTGATATTACTCACTGTAAATGACAGGTTATACAAAGCCAGTGATTAGTTATGTTTTTGCAACCGTGATTAACGTTCATACCAATATTCTAAAGGAACTTTAACCTTTTTTTGGACGGACACATCTCCGTGGCTTGTAATTGATGTAAGTGATGTGTTGAACAAGGTGTTTCATTTGACAGTTGTAGATGATTAAAGTTGTGTTTTTCAAAACAATCTCGTAGTACAGCAAGAGATCAAAAAGAGGTTTTACCATAAGGAAAGGTAGTGCAAAGGGTGAAGAAAAAGGTCTGGAGAATCCGGGTATCGATCCCGGTACCTCTCACATGCAAAGCGAGCGCTCTACCATCTGAGCTAATCCCCCTTGATTTCAAAAGGAGTTTGCAATGGGCAGTAAAGAGAGGGGGAAAATGATGAAAGGTATTTTACCCAATATTCAAGAAGAAAACGCTTAATTTCTGAGATTCGGTACATTTGTAAAACGTACCATATATATTTTAAAAAGTGACAATGTTTCAGCTCTGCAGTAGCCAAATTGTAAAGGTGGTCACATCGTTTCATAATTTGATAGTTGTGTTCGATTCTGATTGTAGAAAATTTAATTTTGACCGTTAATTTGGGGACGCGGTTACTTTCAAAAGCTACTATTACTAATACTGCTGCACTACATCTATTACTACAGTAAAACACGGTTATAGCGAACACACTTATAATGACTTGCCGCTTACAGCAAAGTGGTTTTCAATCTCCATGATTATATCCTTTGTTGTAAACTTGACGGATACAACAAATTTCGCTTATAACGAAGTAGAATCACCCTCCCCTGGCACTTCATCTTTAGCTTGTTAACTGTACTAAGGTACAAGTAAATATCAATTGTTTGCCAAAAAATGAAATTTGCAATTCATTTCACCGGTACTTATGTCGTGACGATAGATGTCAACTATTCAGGAAAGGACTGAACTAAAAGAGTCGATTAATCAGTGGACTTTTCAAGCATTATGAATGAATTACTGTGATGTTTTATGTATATCATATATTGTTATAGAAGAAATTGTTCAAATATGAATTATCAATGCTGCATTTTGTCCTCCTTGTATATTTTGTTTGAATGTCTGTCGTTATTTCTGAACGTCTGTTTTGATAAGTAAACGAATGAGTTTTGTTGAACTATTTGACAAGTGGTTTGTTGTACTTTACCTTGGTGGTTTTATAGCCTAAATAAAAAGTGATCGCCCACGTTGGGACTCGAACCCAAGACCCTCAGATTAAAAGTCTGATGCTCTACCGACTGAGCTACGCGGGCTATATGAATACATCAGAATAGACGTACGGGTGGACGAATATTTTTTGTTGATGTATTGGTATTGCATAAAAGTTGATTGAATGTCAGTGTTCTTCCACACATTACCAAAGGTTGAATGACTCAAGGAAAAGAGAATCTATATCCAGATTTCTGATTGTGTGTGGACTTGCGAGTTTAAGGGTTGATAGATTTACAATTTCTTTTTCGATGTCAGTTAGGGTTATTTGAACAATATGCCCCACTTTATTTCACAGCATATATACTTGGCAGATGGTGTTTAAAACACAGTCAAACGACAGATCCTAACAGATGAGGGCAAAGGATGTCTTTGATGAAAGAATTAAAAAAAAAAGAGGATCAACCTCCGGCGGGACTCGAACCCGCAATCCCCGGCTTAGGAGGCCGATGCCTTATCCATTGGGCCACGGAGGCGGTTGGCATTGATGTGTTTATGGTGACATTTAAGGGTGTGAACGAAAAGAACTTTGAAATTTGACCTTTAGTGTGCTGCAGTTGAAGGTTTTAGGTACCACAGATTGATTTGACATGTTCTTACTTGGGTAGGATAAGAGAATGATTTGCTCTATTACATGTAGTAGCGTTACGTGAATGTCATATGACATGTAACAGGACCCCAACCCATATAGACTTGCGTCGCAGAACTGTGGTTGACATAAAACGAAGAGATAACGGAATCAGGTACGCGATATGGTCGTACCTTTACAACGTGATTAATTGTTATCAAATTGTGAAGTATCAGTTGGAAGGATTTTGGGGTCATTGTAAAAAAGTTTGCCCCGGGTGAGGATCGAACTCACGACCTTCAGATCGCTCTTTCATGTGATTATGAGACTGACGCGCTACCTACTGCGCTACCGAGGCTCTCTGTATTTTATAATAGAGACTAGAGGTGGATCCTAGATGTGAAGAATTCTATCATGTACGTACCTCAAGTGAAAGAAATGTCACCTTTACATTGCATCAACTTCATACAGAAGTTTGATATTACTCACTGTAAATGACAGGTTATACAAAGCCAGTGATTAGTTATGTTTTTGCAACCGTGATTAACGTTCATACCAATATTCTAAAGGAACTTTAACCTTTTTTTGGACGGACACATCTCCGTGGCTTGTAATTGATGTAAGTGATGTGTTGAACAAGGTGTTTCATTTGACAGTTGTAGATGATTAAAGTTGTGTTTTTCAAAACAATCTCGTAGTACAGCAAGAGATCAAAAAGAGGTTTTACCATAAGGAAAGGTAGTGCAAAGGGTGAAGAAAAAGGTCTGGAGAATCCGGGTATCGATCCCGGTACCTCTCACATGCAAAGCGAGCGCTCTACCATCTGAGCTAATCCCCCTTGATTTCAAAAGGAGTTTGCAATGGGCAGTAAAGAGAGGGGGAAAATGATGAAAGGTATTTTACCCAATATTCAAGAAGAAAACGCTTAATTTCTGAGATTCGGTACATTTGTAAAACGTACCATATATATTTTAAAAAGTGACAATGTTTCAGCTCTGCAGTAGCCAAATTGTAAAGGTGGTCACATCGTTTCATAATTTGATAGTTGTGTTCGATTCTGATTGTAGAAAATTTAATTTTGACCGTTAATTTGGGGACGCGGTTACTTTCAAAAGCTACTATTACTAATACTGCTGCACTACATCTATTACTACAGTAAAACACGGTTATAGCGAACACACTTATAATGACTTGCCGCTTACAGCAAAGTGGTTTTCAATCTCCATGATTATATACTATGTTGTTAACTTGACGGATACAACAAATTTCGCTTATAACGAAGTAGAATCACCCTCCCCTGGCACTTCATCTTTAGCTTGTTAACTGTACTAAGGTACAAGTAAATATCAATTGTTTGCCAAAAAATGAAATTTGCAATTCATTTCACCGGTACTTATGTCGTGACGATAGATGTCAGCTATTCAGGAAAGGACTGAACTAAAAGAGTCGATTAATCAGTGGACTTTTCAAGCATTATGAATGAATTACTGTGATGTTTTATGTATATCATATATATATTTATAGAAGAAATTGTTCAAATATGAATTATCAATGCTGCATTTTGTCCTCCTTGTATATTTTGTTTGAATGTCTGTCGTTATTTCTGAACGTCTGTTTTGATAAGTAAACGAATGAGTTTTGTTGAACTATTTGACAAGTGGTTTGTTGTACTTTACCTTGGTGGTTTTATAGCCTAAATAAAAAGTGATCGCCCACGTTGGGACTCGAACCCAAGACCCTCAGATTAAAAGTCTGATGCTCTACCGACTGAGCTACGCGGGCTATATGAATACATCAGAATAGACGTACGGGTGGACGTATATTTTTTGTTGATGTATTGGTATTGCATAAAAGTTGATTGAATGTCAGTGTTCTTCCACACATTACCAAAGGTTGAATGACTCAAGGAAAAGAGAATCTATATCCAGATTTCTGATTGTGTGTGGACTTGCGAGTTTAAGGGTTGATAGATTTACAATTTCTTTTTCGGTGTCAGTTAGGGTTATTTGAACAATATGCCCCACTTTATTTCACAGCATATATACTTGGCAGATGGTGTTTAAAACACAGTCAAACGACAGATCCTAACAGATGAGGGCAAAGGATGTCTTTGATGAAAGAATTAAAAAAAAAGAGGATCAACCTCCGGCGGGACTCGAACCCGCAATCCCCGGCTTAGGAGGCCGATGCCTTATCCATTGGGCCACGGAGGCGGTTGGCGTTGATGTGTTTATGGTGACATTTAAGGGTGTGAACGAAAAGAACTTTGAAATTTGACCTTTAGTGTGCTGCAGTTGAAGGTTTTAGGTACCACAGATTGATTTGACATGTTCTTACTTGTGTAGGATAAGAGAATGATTTGCTCTATTACATGTAGTAGCGTTACGTGAATGTCATATGACATGTAACAGGACCCCAACCCATATAGACTTGCGTCGCAGAACTGTGGTTGACATAAAACGAAGAGATAACGGAATCAGGTACGCGATATGGTCGTACCTTTACAACGTGATTAATTGTTATCAAATTGTGAAGTATCAGTTGGAAGGATTTTGGGGTCATTGTAAAAAAGTTTGCCCCGGGTGAGGATCGAACTCACGACCTTCAGATCGCTCTTTCATGTGATTATGAGACTGACGCGCTACCTACTGCGCTACCGAGGCTCTCTGTATTTTATAATAGAGACTAGAGGTGGATCCTAGATGTGAAGAATTCTATCATGTACGTACCTCAAGTGAAAGAAATGTCACCTTTACATTGCATCAACTTCATACAGAAGTTTGATATTACTCACTGTAAATGACAGGTTATACAAAGCCAGTGATTAGTTATGTTTTTGCAACCGTGATTAACGTTCATACCAATATTCTAAAGGAACTTTAACCTTTTTTTGGACGGACACATCTCCGTGGCTTGTAATTGATGTAAGTGATGTGTTGAACAAGGTGTTTCATTTGACCGTTGTAGATGATTAAAGTTGTGTTTTTCAAAACAATCTCGTAGTACAGCAAGAGATCAAAAAGAGGTTTTACCATAAGGAAAGGTAGTGCAAAGGGTGAAGAAAAAGGTCTGGAGAATCCGGGTATCGATCCCGGTACCTCTGACATGCAAAGCGAGCGCTCTACCATCTGAGCTAATCCCCCTTGATTTCAAAAGGAGTTTGCAATGGGCAGTAAAGAGAGGGGAAAAATGATGAAAGGTATTTTACCCAATATTCAAGAAGAAAACGCTAAATTTCTGAGATTCGGTACATTTGTAAAACGTACCATATATATTTTAAAAAGTGACAATGTTTCAGCTCTGCAGTAGCCAAATTGTAAAGGTGGTCACATCGTTTCATAATTTGATAGTTGTGTTCGATTCTGATTGTAGAAAATTTAATTTTGACCGTTAATTTGGGGACGCGGTTACTTTCAAAAGCTACTATTACTAATACTGCTGCACTACATCTATTACTACAGTAAAACACGGTTATAGCGAACACACTTATAATGACTTGCCGCTTACAGCAAAGTGGTTTTCAATCTCCATGATTATATACTATGTTGTAAACTTGACGGATACAACAAATTTCGCTTATAACGAAGTAGAATCACCCTCCCCTGGCACTTCATCTTTAGCTTGTTAACTGTACTAAGGTACAAGTAAATATCAATTGTTTGCCAAAAAATGAAATTTGCAATTCATTTCACCGGTACTTATGTCGTGACGATAGATGTCAGCTATTCAGGAAAGGACTGAACTAAACGAGTCGATTTATCAGTGGACTTTTCAAGCATTATGAATGAATTTCTGTGATGTTTTATGTATATCATATATTGTCATAGAAGAAATTGTTCAAATATGAATTATCAATGCTGCATTTTGTCCTCCTTGTATATTTTGTTTGAATGTCTGTCGTTATTTCTGAACGTTTGTTTTGATAAGTAAACGAATGAGTTTTGTTGAAGTATTTGACAAGTGGTTTGTTGTACTTTACCTTGGTGGTTTTATAGCCTAAATAAAAAGTGATCGCCCACGTTGGGACTCGAACCCAAGACCCTCAGATTAAAAGTCTGATGCTCTACCGACTGAGCTACGCGGGCTAAATGAATACATCAGAATAGACGTACGGGTGGACGTATATTTTTTGTTGATGTATTGGTATTGCATAAAAGTTGATTGAATGTCAGTGTTCTTCCACACATTACCAAAGGTTGAATGACTCAAGGAAAAGAGAATCTATATCCAGATTTCTGATTGTGTGTGGACTTGCGAGTTTAAGGGTTGATAGATTTACAATTTCTTTTTCGGTGTCAGTTAGGGTTATTTGAACAATATGCCCCACTTTATTTCACAGCATATATACTTGGCAGATGGTGTTTAAAACACAGTCAAACGACAGATCCTAACAGATGAGGGCAAAGGATGTCTTTGATGAAAGAATTAAAAAAAAAAGAGGATCAACCTCCGGCGGGACTCGAACCCGCAATCCCCGGCTTAGGAGGCCGATGCCTTATCCATTGGGCCACGGAGGCGGTTGGCATTGATGTGTTTATGGTGACATTTAAGGGTGTGAACGAAAAGAACTTTGAAATTTGACCTTTAGTGTGCTGCAGTTGAAGGTTTTAGGTACCACAGATTGATTTGACATGTTCTTACTTGTGTAGGATAAGAGAATGATTTGCTCTATTACATGTAGTAGCGTTACGTGAATGTCATATGACATGTAACAGGACCCCAACCCATATAGACTTGCGTCGCAGAACTGTGGTTGACATAAAACGAAGAGATAACGGAATCAGGTACGCGATATGGTCGTACCTTTACAACGTGATTAATTGTTATCAAATTGTGAAGTATCAGTTGGAAGGATTTTGGGGTCATTGTAAAAAAGTTTGCCCCGGGTGAGGATCGAACTCACGACCTTCAGATCGCTCTTTCATGTGATTATGAGACTGACGCGCTACCTACTGCGCTACCGAGGCTCTCTGTATTTTATAATAGAGACTAGAGGTGGATCCTAGATGTGAAGAATTCTATCATGTACGTACCTCAAGTGAAAGAAATGTCACCTTTACATTGCATCAACTTCATACAGAAGTTTGATATTACTCACTGTAAATGACAGGTTATACAAAGCCAGTGATTAGTTATGTTTTTGCAACCGTGATTAACGTTCATACCAATATTCTAAAGGAACTTTAACCTTTTTTTGGACGGACACATCTCCGTGGCTTGTAATTGATGTAAGTGATGTGTTGAACAAGGTGTTTCATTTGACAGTTGTAGATGATTAAAGTTGTGTTTTTCAAAACAATCTCGTAGTACAGCAAGAGATCAAAAAGAGGTTTTACCATAAGGAAAGGTAGTGCAAAGGGTGAAGAAAAAGGTCTGGAGAATCCGGGTATCGATCCCGGTACCTCTCACATGCAAAGCGAGCGCTCTACCATCTGAGCTAATCCCCCTTGATTTCAAAAGGAGTTTGCAATGGGCAGTAAAGAGAGGGGAAAAATGATGAAAGGTATTTTACCCAATATTCAAGAAGAAAACGCTTAATTTCTGAGATTCGGTACATTTGTAAAACGTACCATATATAGTTTAAAAAGTGGCAATGTTTCAGCTCTGCAGTAGCCAAATTGTAAAGGTGGTCACATCGTTTCATAATTTGATAGTTGTGTTCGATTCTGATTGTAGAAAATTTAATTTTGACCGTTAATTTGGGGACGCAGTTACTTTCAAAAGCTACTATTACTAATACTGCTGCACTACATCTATTACTACAGTAAAACACGGTTATAGCGAACACACTTATAATGACTTGCCGCTTACAGCAAAGTGGTTTTCAATCTCCATGATTATATACAATGTTGTAAACTTGACGGATACAACAAATTTCGCTTATAACGAAGTAGAATCACCCTCCCCTGGCACTTCATCTTTAGCTTGTTAACTGTACTAAGGTACAAGTAAATATCAATTGTTTGCCAAAAAATGAAATTTGCAATTCATTTCACCGGTACTTATGTCGTGACGATAGATGTCAGCTATTCAGGAAAGGACTGAACTAAACGAGTCGATTAATCAGTGGACTTTTCAAGCATTATGAATGAATTTCTGTGATGTTTTATGTATATCATATATTGTCATAGAAGAAATTGTTCAAATATGAATTATCAATGCTGCATTTTGTCCTCCTTGTATATTTTGTTTGAATGTCTGTCGTTATTTCTGAACGTCTGTTTTGATAAGTAAACGAATAAGTTTTGTTGAAGTATTTGACAAGTGGTTTGTTGTACTTTACCTTGGTGGTTTTATAGCCTAAATAAAAAGTGATCGCCCACGTTGGGACTTGAACCCAAGACCCTCAGATTAAAAGTCTGATGCTCTACCGACTGAGCTACGCGGGCTAAATGAATACATCAGAATAGACGTACGGGTGGACGTATATTTTTTGTTGATGTATTGGTATTGCATAAAAGTTGATTGAATGTCAGTGTTCTTCCACACATTACCAAAGGTTGAATGACTCAGGGAAAAGAGAATCTATATCCAGATTTCTGATTGTGTGTGGACTTGCGAGTTTAAGGGTTGATAGATTTACAATTTCTTTTTCGGTGTCAGTTAGGGTTATTTGAACAATATGCCCCACTTTATTTCACAGCATATATACTTGGCAGATGGTGTTTAAAACACAGTCAAACGACAGATCCTAACAGATGAGGGCAAAGGATGTCTTTGATGAAAGAATTAAAAAAAAAAGAGGATCAACCTCCGGCGGGACTCGAACCCGCAATCCCCGGCTTAGGAGGCCGATGCCTTATCCATTGGGCCACGGAGGCGGTTGGCATTGATGTGTTTATGGTGACATTTAAGGGTGTGAACGAAAAGAACTTTGAAATTTGACCTTTAGTGTGCTGCAGTTGAAGGTTTTAGGTACCACAGATTGATTTGACATGTTCTTACTTGGGTAGGATAAGAGAATGATTTGCTCTATTACATGTAGTAGCGTTACGTGAATGTCATATGACATGTAACAGGACCCCAACCCATATAGACTTGCGTCGCAGAACTGTGGTTGACATAAAACGAAGAGATAACGGAATCAGGTACGCGATATGGTCGTACCTTTACAACGTGATTAATTGTTATCAAATTGTGAAGTATCAGTTGGAAGGATTTTGGGGTCATTGTAAAAAAGTTTGCCCCGGGTGAGGATCGAACTCACGACCTTCAGATCGCTCTTTCATGTGATTATGAGACTGACGCGCTACCTACTGCGCTACTGAGGCTCTCTGTATTTTATAATAGAGACTAGAGGTGGATCCTAGATGTGAAGAATTCTATCATGTACGTACCTCAAGTGAAAGAAATGTCACCTTTACATTGCATCAACTTCATACAGAAGTTTGATATTACTCACTGTAAATGACAGGTTATACAAAGCCAGTGATTAGTTATGTTTTTGCAACCGTGATTAACGTTCATACCAATATTCTTAAGGAACTTTAACCTTTTTTTGGACGGACACATCTCCGTGGCTTGTAATTGATGTAAGTGATGTGTTGAACAAGGTGTTTCATTTGACAGTTGTAGATGATTAAAGTTGTGTTTTTCAAAACAATCTCGTAATACAGCAAGAGATCAAAAAGAGGTTTTACCATAAGGAAAGGTAGTGCAAAGGGTGAAGAAAAAGGTCTGGAGAATCCGGGTATCGATCCCGGTACCTCTGACATGCAAAGCGAGCGCTCTACCATCTGAGCTAATCCCCCTTGATTTCAAAAGGAGTTTGCAATGGGCAGTAAAGAGAGGGGAAAAATGATGAAAGGTATTTTACCCAATATTCAAGAAGAAAACGCTAAATTTCTGAGATTCGGTACATTTGTAAAACGTACCATATATAGTTTAAAAAGTGGCAATGTTTCAGCTCTGCAGTAGCCAAATTGTAAAGGTGGTCACATCGTTTCATAATTTGATAGTTGTGTTCGATTCTGATTGTAGAAAATTTAATTTTGACCGTTAATTTGGGGACGCGGTTACTTTCAAAAGCTACTATTACTAATACTGCTGCACTACATCTATTACTACAGTAAAACACGGTTATAGCGAACACACTTATAATGACTTGCCGCTTACAGCAAAGTGGTTTTCAATCTCCATGATTATATACAATGTTGTAAACTTGACGGATACAACAAATTTCGCTTATAACGAAGTAGAATCACCCTCCCCTGGCACTTCATCTTTAGCTTGTTAACTGTACTAAGGTACAAGTAAATATCAATTGTTTGCCAAAAAATGAAATTTGCAATTCATTTCACCGGTACTTATGTCGTGACGATAGATGTCAGCTATTCAGGAAAGGACTGAACTAAAAGAGTCGATTAATCAGTGGACTTTTCAAGCATTATGAATGAATTACTGTGATGTTTTATGTATACCATTTATTGTTATAGAAGAAATTGTTCAAATATGAATTATCAATGCTGCATTTTGTCCTCCTTGTATATTTTTTGTTTGAATGTATGTCGTTATTTCTGAACGTCTGTTTTGATAAGTAAACGAATGAGTTTTGTTGAACTATTTGACAAGTGGTTTGTTGTACTTTACCTTGGTGGTTTTATAGCCTAAATAAAAAGTGATCGCCCACGTTGGGACTCGAACCCAAGACCCTCAGATTAAAAGTCTGATGCTCTACCGACTGAGCTACGCGGGCTAAATGAATACATCAGAATAGACGTACGGGTGGACGTATATTTTTTGTTGATGTATTGGTATTGCATAAAAGTTGATTGAATGTCAGTGTTCTTCCACACATTACCAAAGGTTGAATGACTCAAGGAAAAGAGAATCTATATCCAGATTTCTGATTGTGTGTGGACTTGCGAGTTTAAGGGTTGATAGATTTACAATTTCTTTTTCGGTGTCAGTTAGGGTTATTTGAACAATATGCCCCACTTTATTTCACAGCATATATACTTGGCAGATGGTGTTTAAAACACAGTCAAACGACAGATCCTAACAGATGAGGGCAAAGGATGTCTTTGATGAAAGAATTAAAAAAAAAAGAGGATCAACCTCCGGCGGGACTCGAACCCGCAATCCCCGGCTTAGGAGGCCGATGCCTTATCCATTGGGCCACGGAGGCGGTTGGCGTTGATGTGTTTATGGTGACATTTAAGGGTGTGAACGAAAAGAACTTTGAAATTTGACCTTTAGTGTGCTGCAGTTGAAGGTTTTAGGTACCACAGATTGATTTGACATGTTCTTACTTGGGTAGGATAAGAGAATGATTTGCTCTATTACATGTAGTAGCGTTACGTGAATGTCATATGACATGTAACAGGACCCCAACCCATATAGACTTGCGTCGCAGAACTGTGGTTGACATAAAACGAAGAGATAACGGAATCAGGTACGCGATATGGTCGTACCTTTACAACGTGATTAATTGTTATCAAATTGTGAAGTATCAGTTGGAAGGATTTTGGGGTCATTGTAAAAAAGTTTGCCCCGGGTGAGGATCGAACTCACGACCTTCAGATCGCTCTTTCATGTGATTATGAGACTGACGCGCTACCTACTGCGCTACCGAGGCTCTCTGTATTTTATAATAGAGACTAGAGGTGGATCCTAGATGTGAAGAATTCTATCATGTACGTACCTCAAGTGAAAGAAATGTCACCTTTACATTGCATCAACTTCATACAGAAGTTTGATATTACTCACTGTAAATGACAGGTTATACAAAGCCAGTGATTAGTTATGTTTTTGCAACCGTGATTAACGTTCATACCAATATTCTAAAGGAAATTTAACCTTTTTTTGGACGGACACATCTCCGTGGCTTGTAATTGATGTAAGTGATGTGTTGAACAAGGTGTTTCATTTGACCGTTGTAGATGATTAAAGTTGTGTTTTTCAAAACAATCTCGTAGTACAGCAAGAGATCAAAAAGAGGTTTTACCATAAGGAAAGGTAGTGCAAAGGGTGAAGAAAAAGGTCTGGAGAATCCGGGTATCGATCCCGGTACCTCTCACATGCAAAGCGAGCGCTCTACCATCTGAGCTAATCCCCCTTGATTTCAAAAGGAGTTTGCAATGGGCAGTAAAGAGAGGGGAAAAATGATGAAAGGTATTTTACCCAATATTCAAGAAGAAAACGCTTAATTTCTGAGATTCGGTACATTTGTAAAACGTACCATATATATTTTAAAAAGTGACAATGTTTCAGCTCTGCAGTAGCCAAATTGTAAAGGTGGTCACATCGTTTCATAATTTGATAGTTGTGTTCGATTCTGATTGTAGAAAATTTAATTTTGACCGTTAATTTGGGGACGCGGTTACTTTCAAAAGCTACTATTACTAATACTGCTGCACTACATCTATTACTACAGTAAAACACGGTTATAGCGAACACACTTATAATGACTTGCCGCTTACAGCAAAGTGGTTTTCAATCTCCATGATTATATCCTATGTTGTAAACTTGACGGATACAACAAATTTCGCTTATAACGAAGTAGAATCACCCTCCCCTGGCACTTCATCTTTAGCTTGTTAACTGTACTAAGGTACAAGTAAATATCAATTGTTTGCCAAAAAATGAAATTTGCAATTCATTTCACCGGTACTTATGTCGTGACGATAGATGTCAGCTATTCAGGATAGGACTGAACTAAACGAGTCGATTAATCAGTGGACTTTTCAAGCATTATGAATGAATTTCTGTGATGTTTTATGTATATCATTTATTGTCATAGAAGAAATTGTTCAAATATGAATTATCAATGCTGCATTTTGTCCTCCTTGTATATTTTGTTTGAATGTCTGTCGTTATTTCTGAACGTCTGTTTTGATAAGTAAACGAATAAGTTTTGTTGAAGTATTTGACAAGTGGTTTGTTGTACTTTACCTTGGTGGTTTTATAGCCTAAATAAAAAGTGATCGCCCACGTTGGGACTTGAACCCAAGACCCTCAGATTAAAAGTCTGATGCTCTACCGACTGAGCTACGCGGGCTAAATGAATACATCAGAATAGACGTACGGGTGGACGTATATTTTTTGTTGATGTATTGGTATTGCATAAAAGTTGATTGAATGTCAGTGTTCTTCCACACATTACCAAAGGTTGAATGACTCAAGGAAAAGAGAATCTATATCCAGATTTCTGATTGTGTGTGGACTTGCGAGTTTAAGGGTTGATAGATTTACAATTTCTTTTTCGGTGTCAGTTAGGGTTATTTGAACAATATGCCCCACTTTATTTCACAGCATATATACTTGGCAGATGGTGTTTAAAACACAGTCAAACGACAGATCCTAACAGATGAGGGCAAAGGATGTCTTTGATGAAAGAATTAAAAAAAAAAGAGGATCAACCTCCGGCGGGACTCGAACCCGCAATCCCCGGCTTAGGAGGCCGATGCCTTATCCATTGGGCCACGGAGGCGGTTGGCATTGATGTGTTTATGGTGACATTTAAGGGTGTGAACGAAAAGAACTTTGAAATTTGACCTTTAGTGTGCTGCAGTTGAAGGTTTTAGGTACCACAGATTGATTTGACATGTTCTTACTTGGGTAGGATAAGAGAATGATTTGCTCTATTACATGTAGTAGCGTTACGTGAATGTCATATGACATGTAACAGGACCCCAACCCATATAGACTTGCGTCGCAGAACTGTGGTTGACATAAAACGAAGAGATAACGGAATCAGGTACGCGATATGGTCGTACCTTTACAACGTGATTAATTGTTATCAAATTGTGAAGTATCAGTTGGAAGGATTTTGGGGTCATTGTAAAAAAGTTTGCCCCGGGTGAGGATCGAACTCACGACCTTCAGATCGCTCTTTCATGTGATTATGAGACTGACGCGCTACCTACTGCGCTAAGGCTACTACTCGTTAGTCTTTGCCGCGGAAACCATGCGCTAAAAAAAGAAAAAAATAAATTAAAAAAAGAGGAGAGAAAAAATAGTTAATTTTTAAGCCTTCAGGAAGCAGTTTTCAATGCAAATTATTCAGTTTTATAACTTTAATTTAAAAGTTACCTTTTTACAGGCATTATACAAGTAATTATAAATTAAAATTATAAAATATAAAGTATATTAAATTATATATAAAAATATAAAATTATAAAGTAAAATAAGAAAGGTATCAGGAAGATGGTAAAAATGATAACTTTTAAAGCAGCTTTTAAAATGTTAATAAATTGTAATTTAAAACTAGAGATAATTCAACCAAGAGTAATTTGATTAAAAAAAAAATAAAAAGTAAAAATAAATAAAATTAAAAAGAGGAAAAAATAAGCATGGGAGAAGCAGTTTTCTGAAATAAATTTGATAAAAATAAAAAGTAAAAATAAATTTTAAAAAAAGAGGAAAAAATTATAACTTTTAAAGCAGAAGAGAAATAGTTTTCAATGTATAATTTTGTTTTAATAATTATTACATGAAAGTAACTTCTCAGAAGTCATTAAAAATTAAGTAAAAAGTAGAAGTATATAAAAACAAGAGGATTGAAAAATAATAAAGGTAATTAAAAAATATTTTTGTCAACTGATGCTCTATGTATGTGTTTATCTTAACTTTTTCTGTTTGATTTTGTTTAAAGGATGGTAAAGCAGAAATCCCTAAGATGTGAAAGAGAACAGTTACAGTTACAGTTTCCAAGCCCAGAATCTGAGCTGCAAATAAATAAGATATAAAATAAATTATGGAGAAAAAGACACATTAATAATAAAAAAAAAGTTTCTGTTATTGTGTATTATTTAATACTAATGATCAATAAATATGTAAAGTTTAAAAAGTAAAGCCTATTGAATATAGAATTTATTTGAAACAGTGACTTTTATTAAACCATTAACCCAAACATATGCCTCTGCCAAGACTTGAACTTGGATCTCTTTTTTCTTTGAAGAAAGTGTTCTACCTTTGAACTACAGATGCTTGTCAATGGGTTTGGTTCTAAATTAGTGTTGAGCTTTTCTAATTGTCATAAATATAAACATTAGATTCAATTGCAAATTTAAATCACATCTTCATACTTTTAAGAACAGAAATATGTTTCTAGGAAATGTAAACGGAATAAAATCTACCCTTATTCCATATATATATATTTATGTCAATAAATATAGAACACTTTGCACAGATATAAAAGTTAAAAATTCTTTTCCTCTGCTTTTACAAGGGCTTGGAACCTTCTAATGCATATCTGAGAAGAGCAAAACACTGATCAGAAATGCATTAGGCAGCATTAAAAGATTTTTTAAGCTGTCTTTACACTTTTTGAATGTTTATCTTTCCTTTTTTGTTGTTTCTTGTTTCGGTATTACTATGGTGCCAAAAATTCCAAATGCTGTTGAATGTTTTGAATCCTTAAATTGCCAAAATTGAAAATATCAGTTTCCTTTCTTCTTCCTCGCTACTCCTGCATTTTTCAGTTGTTCCCTCCACTCTGTAAAAGGTGTGTTGTCCACAGAGGAGCAGTATCTGTACCCCATGTATTGTTGGTGGCCAGGTGGGGTCCTCTCTTCTCCACATTTACCGCATCTCTTCGGTTTCTTGGCCTCCGTAGCAGCAGTCCTCACTTCCTCTCCTTTCCGTTTCATTCCTCCCTGGCTTGTAGAAGGAACACTAGCTGGTGGGACACTTGATAGTACGAGTACTGCTGTGTTCCCTGGACCCGTGACAAGTTGGAATGAGACAGCTGGATTGGGGGACGGCAATATCTTCAAATATGATGGTTTGTTCTTCCTGTCCTTAACCTTGGCCAAGCCAACAGAAGACGGAGGACTATGGAAAGGATATGGCTGAGTGTCCCCGGTCGGAAGCACTGAAGGTTTGGACAGGGCAGCAGGAGCCTTGCTAGTTGTCAGTGAAGGACTCGGTAGCTCTAAACCTTGAGATAAAACCTTCTTGTCCTGCTGCTTACTTTTGTCATTAAACCTATAAAATGGAAAGTGAAACTTTAACATAAAATTGTGTTCAACAACTTTATCTAAATTTAATTTTCATTCCAGCAGTCAGAAGACAAGGAAATGTGTTCTAAATTTATTTAATTTACTACTAGATGTATTTACCCCTCTTTGAATGAATGAGTAATAAAAGTATCCCAGAATAGCCTTAACTATCATACTTTTTACAAAATAAATCAAAGGAAATAATGATGAAAAATTAATTACCATTGGCTAAGCGTCTTTTTGTTCAAGAGGGGGAGCTGTATATCGGTTTCCTCCATAGCTTCATGGTTTTCAAGGATTGTATGCCTGATGTGATGGAAGGCCCCAAGAACCAATGAAAACCTGGTTACGGACCTCCCTCCCCTCCTAAGATCGCTCCTAAAAATCTGCAGGAGTTGATGAACTGTGGCCTCTGTGTAACGGTTACAGTTTGGCCATTGTGCGGGTCCTTGATTCGGACCGAGTACAACTCTGTCAAAAGAAAAGAGAAAACTGTAACTTACTGATTTTCAGGTATATTTTTTCAAGGTTGAAACTGAACTAATAAATAACATGTTTTATGGTACGACCTTAAAAAAATCACTATCAGATTCATTGGAAACATGATTTAAGGATTTCTTATGAAATTATGAAAATGTTTGGATTTAATTATACATTAACAATTTAATTTAGATGAGACTTTTCCCTCTATCAAATAGAATTTGCGGCCGCGTGCATGAATTTTTTAATGACACCATCTCCTTTATGGATCAATAAATTTTTCATAAAAATGAAAATTAAGGTATAATTTATAAGTACCTTTCAATACTCTCGACCCCAGGTGCCACCTTTTTCCTCGGGCTTTTAAATCTGCCCTGGAGATGTCCCTTCTGATGTCTTGGAGAGAAGACAGTCCTCAGCTTGTCGTAATCACTGAGGGCCCTCCACAAGTCCTTCAATTGTTTCAGCTGTGCTGGCAACAATCCCTTTGCATCCCGCAATGAAACAAGGAAGGTTGCAAGGCGCAAGACATGGCCGTAACCAGGAATGTTGTCTGGACCAACTACATCCTGATAAAAAAAATATATCAAATACATAAGTATCACCTTATTTCGACTAAAAACCATCAAAAGGGGGAAATGAATCTATCAAATACAGTTTAACAAATTACAGCATGCAAATTTTTTTAAATATTTCACTGGTATTGGAATGTCATTCTTTTAACAATACTGGGAGATGACAGTTACATGTAGGTGGTTGCAAAGGAATCTAAACTTGAAATTATGAATGGATTGCATGCAATGTATGATGCTGCTCATGGCAACAGTACTGTTCAGATGAGTACCTCTAGGATATTAAATCACAAAATATTAGTAGATGACAAGCAATTTTAAGTTGTTTGATAAATATGGTGTAAAAACATGTTGATAAAATATATCTTACATCATCAGCGGCAGTGTTCTGGGGTTTATCTTTAGGGTCTTGGTGTAGAGGCACTAAAACTGGCTCTGCTGATTCTGCTACAGAGAGATTGTTTAAAAAAAGTTATGAATATGACCTACATATTTAATTTTATATAAATTGCAAAGCATTATATGCAATAACTAAGTGCAAATTTGAATTTCCATTAGAATAATTAAGAAATAAACAACATTATTTAGTGAACATGGCGTTATGAATAGCAATTGCTCTGTTGGCATATTCCATGATGCGCGCTAGCGCATCATGGAAAATATGCCAGCAGAGCAGTTGCTATTCATAACGCCATATTCACTAAATATTCGTTGTTTATTACTTATATTTGCATTTTACCACTCTCAAATACCTTGACATTTAGTTATTGCATCAAAAATAATCATGTAGACTGTAATGTATCATTTTAATTCACATAGATTTGTTAACAGAATCGATTTGTTAACAGAATCAATGATATGTTATAACAGTAATTCCTTTAAAATGTTATTATAAGACATGTTTTAATATCAAATAGGCAACATCAATTTTATGGAGTTGGAGAAAAACATATGATGTATTGTATAGTGGTTTTAATCTTTAACGCCATGGAAAAGTATATGACGTCACACCTTTATGACGTCATAGTATACAGACAGAGCAATTGCGATTATAGAAATATAATTGCAGTTCCTCCGTATGGACTTATAGTGGGAAAGAACAATGGATATGCAAATATTCTGATATGAAATAACATTAAGAGGGCTGTTCGATTCAATTATAAGATATTGTTTGAATAAATATGCCATATGTACCTCTGCATGTGTCTTCCAACATTTTTTCATAATCTGCCATAGACGGGATGGGCAGAATGGGAGGCACTGGCTCAGGATGACACTCAAGGGCAGGGATTGTAGGATCAATGACGTCTTCTATCTCTTCGAAGCCTTCATCTTCTTCCTCAACGTCACGGTTGTCTTCCTCAGAAATTGATAGAACAGCCTGTGCATAATCAGTTGATCCTTTTCCTGTTTGGGAGTATAAGTACTCAATGCCTATGAGCTCCCCTGTAATAGTACATGCAAAGTTGTTATTTATAAAAGCAATCTTTAATGCACATGTAGTCAACAAAATTGGTGAGCAAAGGCAACAAATATAACAACATAACCATGAGCCAATGCTCACCAGTGATACCCAAGCTCTTATGTGAATAAACAAAATTATAAGCAGTGTCGACATTTAACATGAAGTTTACATTAATATGGACAAAAAATAAATCATATCTTGTGGCATGACTAAACAAAGAGTGTGTAAAAATTTCAAACACCTTTTAAAAAAAGTTGCTGAGAAATTTGTTACAGATAGACAGACAGACAGACAGACACACAAAGGTAAAACTGTATACACCCCTCTCCTTAGGAGTGGAGGTATAAAAATCAGTGTCATAAATTCACCTGTATACATCCCTGGTGGTCGAAAGTCCCCGAAGAAAGGTTCCCCTAAGATTTCTAAAGACAGTTTATTGACCGAGTTTTTAAGAGGACCACTGTATGTCCTTGGACAACGTTCCCTGGTATCTGTCCTGACAGCAGCAGCCTCCCTGTCTAGATTCCAACGGAACAGGCCATCCAGTAAAAAAACTTGGAAATTTATGTCGTTGGCCAGGGTCCCTGTTTCATTTAAAGAGAAACATTTTTCATTAAAATGTATTTATTATCAGATCAGATCTCAAAATTAACTACAAAATTATGTTAAATATTGATTAATATGATTAGGAGTCACAAAGACATCCCAAAACATATTTTCATGAATGTGCAATTGTTTTAATAAAGAAAGGCAAATGATTGCCTATTTTGATTGGAAGGTAAAATTTTATACTGTTGCTGGGAATTGCAGTATGTGTAATATATCTTTTCCTACCTGGTATAAACCTGTTCATGTGGAGATGAAAACTTTCGAGGGAGGTCGATCCTCTGGCACATCTGTACACAGGCAGACTAACCCCACCTTTCTTCAAGGTACCGGTCTGTGTGTACAGATGAACACCTTCAGGGTCCTGGATGCAGGAAACATGTTGTTGTTGGACCCTCCACACCTCAGCTATCCTCTCGCTTTCAAACAATGGGACACCTAATGTGTCGCACCCTTTGGGGCCATCCAATGACTGTATCAAGCCTGATATCAGCGTTTGGGTCTCCTCTGTTCCTCGGGTGACACGCTTACAGTGGAGTGCCAGTTCTGTTGAGGAGAGGTTTCGCCTGACATCCTTTTCAGGGGGGTTGACGACTCCCTGGAGGATCATCTCTTCCCGCTTGGCTGTTGTTAGCAGCTGGAGATCATCCTCATCCCATTTGAAGACACACTGACTAAGCTTGCCCATGAAAATGCTGTACAAAGGATGCTTGTCAGTGGTACAACCAGAGGGGAACCGTCGCATAAAGTGCCAGATGTCTAACCTGAGGATAGTAATTGTTTTCTATGATTAGATGTCAATGAGAGGCCTCGATCCTTACAGATAACCTAAGTATAATAAAGCCCTTACTCTTGAGAGTATGATTATAAGTCATAGAAAAATTATCATCACTATATGCAGTAAAATTATTGTTATAGTACACATTTTTTAAATGTTACATATTCTTAATACCCAGCTTTAATGATATACAGCAAAACTCGAATATAACGAACACGGATATAGCGAATTTACGGCTATAACGAATTATTATTCATGTCCCGGCAAATTTCTTATATAAACCTTTATAAAATTAATGTATATAACGAACACGGCTATAACGAATTTACGGCTATAACGAAGTAATTTGAAGACCCCCGCTGGCTAAATCTTAACGTATTTTATCATTTTTATAACGAATTTTTTTCCATTTCAAATTTCATTGAAGATACATGCAATGTTAAGATGCATATATAAGATACTCAAATTCAAATAGTATACGGATTTTTTTTTCATTAAAATGAAATGGTTATATTGACATTTTTTTGAAAATTGCGGTAAAAACCAATTTTATAACTTACGATAGTGTGGAAAACTGTAAGCCGATTATTTTATAACGAATTCGCTATAATATTTTAGACGAATTCGTTATAAACGTATAGCGAATTACGGCTATAACGAAGTTTTTTCTACGGTCCCTTGAAATTCGTTATAAACGAGTTTTGCTGTAAGCATAAAAATCATTAATTAGCAAATTAGAATACCATGGCATACTCATTGTGTCTCCCTACCTTATGCTAATATTTGGCCAATTTTCAAAGTACTTGTGTACTGTTGCCGGTCCACAGCAATCTCTGTCAACATACAGGACTTGAGGAGGATCTACTGCTGCCTTCTCATAGCGTGACATAATGCCTTCGATCATTGGCCTCAAGGATGCCCCCTCTCCCTCAGTCAATACGGACATGAGTATTTGTCCGTATTCATTCCCTACATTTGTCGCCCACATTGCCGTCTTTCTGCCATGACCTGAAAAATTCATAATAATTCATGTAAATAATAGATGGAAATAAATTTTTAAGTTGTGCAAAATAAAAAAAATGACATATATTGTGGCTAATAGTGAAAAGTAAGAAATACCTGCAAGTTTGTTTGTAATTTTTTTAGTTGAATCCATCTTCAGTATGGCACCAAACTGGGATGTTATGGATGCCTTGATGTAATCCAGTCTGTTTATGACATCCAGTTGGTACACTTTCATGAACCAACGGTGTCTTGGCACTGGCGGTTGGGGTGGTGGCCGTTGAAAGTGAAGGATGCCAAAGAAACCTCTATGAGCAGAAGATTGGAAAGATTTGCAGTTGGAGAAGTAGCTTTCTAAGCTGGTGACATACTTCTCACCATGCTGCTCCTCTATCACCTTGCTCACAGCACTGCTGCTATTTCCCAAGGTTCTTTGACGAAGGAGCCTGACAACCCTCAGGTCGCATGCATATTTTGATGTCAAAATACATGGGAACTGATTCCTGCTGGTGTTGTCAAGCTGCCTAAGTATACCCTCACTCCAACTGATGACCTAGAATGGGCAAAAAGTTTCATAAGAAATACATTTTTATCTACCATATTATGAGTATGCATATGTATAGATTACAGATCATTACCTTAAAGGCACCAAAATTATTTACAACGTTACTAACCGGTATACATATATTACCTTATCACATGTAGAGTAACATAATATATAAGACCGAAATGAATAAAACAGATAAAAGAGGAGGCAAGTAAATTTAAGGAAAGGGACAACAGTCCTATTGCATCTTGTACGGGGATTATAGATACTTAAAAAATAAGGTATCAATTTTTTATGTATATAAAAATGAGTTGGTGACATGATCAAATCTAATTAACAAAAATCTAAATATAGAAATAAATTACCTTTTTGGAGCATTTTGGGCAACTAAGGTACTCTCCAGCCATGTTGTAGAAAGAGTCTACATCCAACACCATGCGGGTTTTTTGATGGACTCCGGCATTGGTCAGTTTTCCATTGCATTCCTCCTGAGGACAAACAAGGTCCATGTGGAACAGGTGGCGGGGCATCCACAGGAAAAACCGATGAGCAAAGTACCGATCTGGTTTGTTGAGGATACTTGCTGAAAGGCTTGGCTGTGGTGGCTGGTACCAAAGCTTGGAGACTTTAGTGAAATCAAATTCAGGGCCGCGTTTCCCCATCCTGAAAAAAGTCTCTGATATCCACTTGTGATCCACATCGGGCAGAGTTTTCTTCCATCCAGCCAGGACAGTCAGAGTGTCTGATGTGTCTGAAAAAATTGATGTTCATTAGGCTCACCATAAACAAAATATACAAACATTGACCTATTGTAAAAAGTCTACTTTACAAGTTAAGTAAGTTTTAAATTTTCATGTCCCTCTTCTCAAAGTGCTAAATCTTCAAAGAATTTTCCATTTAATTTTTCAAAAATTTAATTGTTAAATTGTAATGTAAGACAACACACAATGACCTATAAGTACCACTTGAAAAAGTTAAACAGGATGCGCTTGGATGAGATTACAAAACTTACCTCTACTGGCTGTCGATGGGGCCTCAAGATCATGTTTAATAGAGGCAGATGTTGTGGCAGACACTGAAAATTAAATTATTATATTGTTAAAATATGTAGAATGGCATCAGATAGCATGAAAGCAATTACTTAAGAAGACACAAGCTTACATAGTCTTGGCTCTGCAGTGGAAAAAGCAGGAGCAGCAGTGGCAGTTGTGGAGGGCCTCACTAAGGCAGGAGCAGCAGTGCTGGAGGTTGCGGAGGGCCTCACTAAGGCTGGAGCAGCAGTGGCAGTTGCGGATGGCCTCACTAAGGCAGGAGCAGCAGTGCTGGAAGTTGCGGAGGGCCTCACTAAGGCTGGAGCAGCAGTGGCAGTTGCGGAGGGCCTCACTAAGGCAGGAGCAGCATTGCGGGAGGTTGCGGATGGCCTCACTAAGGCAGGAGCAGCAGTGGCAGTTGCGGAGGGCCTCACTAAGGCAGGAGCAGCAGTGCTGGAAGTTGCGGAGGGCCTCACTAAGGCTGGAGCAGCAGTGGCAGTTGCGGGAAGCCTCACTAAGGCACGAACAGCAGTGCTGGAAGTTGCGGAGGGCCTCACTAAGGCAGGAGCAGCAGTGGCGGTTGCGGGAGGCCTCACTAAGGCAGGAGCAGCAGTGCTGGAGGTTGGGGAGGGCCTCACTAAGGCAGGAGCAGCAGTGCTGGAGGTTGCTGAGGGCAGGGCTAAAATTACACATAAGAACATATATTTTTGAAAATAAATGTATATCATGTTCTTTTGCAGTAGAAGAGAAACAGGATATCATCACTAAATTTTCTCTCGTAAGCAAGTAACAATTAAAAATTGCCAAAAAAACAAAAGTATTAAGTTTTCTTTATGAGTCTTTATGCTTATTTCCTGTACTATATTTTTAAAATATGAATTATTTTGTACATAAAGGAAACTTATCATAACAATGTAGATGTCATTTACCCGATTCTTGCAGAAGCTTTCTTCTCACTTTACTAATTTCAACTTCTGGGGACTGTAAAACACCTGAAGTTCACAAATGATGCAATAATTAGAAATGAAATAGAAATAATTGACTAAATGAAAGTGTACTAATTATTTGAATAATGAATCAAAAAGTCTGAAAGTGCTGAAAAATGGTTAGCTTGCTCCCCATACTATCAGAATATGACAATTTCCTTTAACATTTACTGTGGAAAACTATTAAACAAGTATGAACTCACTGATTGGTCACATTAGCGAGGTGGGAAGCAAGTTCTATTAATAAACTGGATGTAGGTAGCACTTTGACAAAGCTTTGAGTTAAATATGCTTGATCGAGCTTATGCGAGAGTATTGATGAAGTGATAGTAAGAGTTTTGAGTATATAAAAACATGTAATAACTGCTTAAGAACTGGCACATTTGAATTTTATAGATGAAAAATGTATGAGTGTCGTTACACTACTTATAAATAATCCTGAAAATATTTTGAGCATAAATTTCATAATGAGATGTGTAATGGATATGAAAAAGGATGAAGTGATAGTTCTGAAACATAGTTTAGAAGAAAAATTACAGGTGATATATCCATGTGGCTATCCCGGTATGTTAAGACAAGGTGAAGACATAAAAGCATAGATATAGCATGTATTAGAGGTGTAAGGATTATGGAATCACTTGAAGCTAACACCATTGTAAAGATTATAGTATCATTTTAAGCCAACACCAATTATGGTCACAGCACCACACGTACACACAAGACTACATCAATTTACTTGTGGTGTACTTCATCCATTGCCATAATAGGTTTTCAAAGTTGTTTATTTCTTACTACTGCTTACAGTAAAGTACCTAGATTAATTTTTCAAAAGACTTTAAAATAAAAAAAAATTCTTTCATTTCATTCAAAATTCACTTCACTTAAACTTCACAATTTTGAATTTAACCTATATGGCACTGGTGAAACTCTCTTACCTGAAATAATCTGTAAAATCAATGAGGTGGTTATGATTTTAAAAGAGGAATATTTATTAAAAAATGAAATTTCATCACATTTATTTTCATTCAGTTATGGTTTTCAAAATATATGACCTTGCAAACATTATTTGAAGCTGAAAAATTTGTTCCGTCCACTATTTATTTAATTAAACATAGTTTATTTGTTTTGCCTTTGATATACTAGTAAACTCAAAAATATATTTATCATTATAATGTATTTATCAATGTGTATTTCAATATATTCTTTTTCATATCATTATTAACAATGATCTAGATTTAATTTTTCAGAAAACATTACCAGACTCCACTTCAAATTCTTGAACAGCTTCGAGTAACCTCATGTCATCTGCTGTTGCTGGTGACCTCGAAGGCTGCTTTAAATCTGAAATTATAGAAAAAATGATAAACTTCTCTCAATGAATATCTTTAATATTATAACGAGCTAATAT
This sequence comes from Magallana angulata, assembly GCF_025612915.1. NCBI lineage: Eukaryota > Metazoa > Mollusca > Bivalvia > Ostreida > Ostreidae > Magallana > Magallana angulata. The sequence continues at coordinate 44,330,098 of NC_069113.1, read as the reverse complement.
TACAGTTATTGACTATTTCTCTATATAGAGTTATATAGTGAGAATATACTACTGAATATAACAATAGTGTATGTGTTAAGAAATAAAGAAATAATTCTTTGAGTATTGTAAGGTGATAATTTTGGTAAGGGTGATCAAATCCAATGAAGCTTGAAGGGCTTTATGATAGATTTGATCATAATTTTCCAAACTTTTCATATTTTAAATGTCTCTTATCCTAATGATACTTTACACCAAAAATGGTAACTATAGCATTATATTTGAGAAGTTAAAAACTTATGGTAAAATTGTTAACTAATTAATTTTAATGACACAAACAGCACAAGATCAGTAACCCAAGTGACCTAAAAAGGTAATGAAATTGTTTACAGTAAATAATTTGAGCAACTTACTTGGTGTTACTCGTTTGGGAGTTGCAATCCTTCTGACCTTTCTCCGAAGCGCTTCTGGGGACAGCTCTCTTCCAGAAAGAAGCAAATGAAATTGTTGCCCAGGTACAACATTCCTTTTCTCACAAAGTCTCTTCCATTCATCTTGAATTTTCTTGCTCCTACCAGATAGTTTTTGGCTAACAATGGCCCGAGACTCCTCAAACATGGAACAATACATCTGCATAATGTCAAAACTAATATGAATTCAGGTACCTTTTTATAGAATTTCATAGTAATGTAAATAAGTACACTGTACATGACATTGGTAATTATTTTTTAAATAATAATCAGGATTACCAAAAGGGAATCTTTGTTTGCCATTTGAGTGACTGAGGACTTGTCGCCTTTCACTCGGTCCTCCAAAATCGACCCAACAAACCAGCCCACATATCCAGGACAATTTTCCAGCAGCCAACAAAACTTCTGCCCTCTGTATTTCCCACTTTGCAATACGAACTCTCCTGCAGTGAGAAATATAAACTATACTAAATGTTGCTTGATAATTATATGCTGCGTCAAAGCAGACAGAATTAAGTTTTCATTTTTCATGGGTCAGGTTTTCATCACTTTAAGAGAGTGGTGATAGGGAATCAGAAAAGCACAGTGTGATGATCCGGAAAATTGGATCACACTCTGTAAAATTGATAGTACTGTATTAAGAAGGGAAAATTGATGGGTATATGATAATTATATACATGTATATCTATTTTTAAAACAGTAACTTGATCCAAAGGGTCAAATCACGTTCAGTTGACACTTCATAGATTCTATAAATACCAAATGAATACATTACCTAGCACGTCTTTTCTGTCATTGACATCCCCACCTCTCTCTCTTACACATTCCTTGGCAAGATTTTCTACCTGGGATGCTGTCTGTGGAGGAAACCAAGCCTTCTCCTTAAACTGCCGAGCAGCATCACTGTCGTATAGAACAGGTATTCCATCCCTTCCCCTCCTAATTGAAGGGTACTTGGGTGGCATTTTCCTTAAAAAAAAACAAAAACACGGTTTTACATGTAATAAATATTGATTACTGACAGACCATATCATGATTCAAACTTATAGTCAAGTGCTCTACTAACTGAGCTACCTGGCACCCGTTTTCGAACCAGTGACTGCAAACATCTATGAAACTAATGTACTATATTCTGTCCGATGATATTTATGCAACACATTTTGATTAATTATTTGAGATTTATATATGTGGAATTAAAACAGAATATAACACACGCACATACATAATTATTTTACTTTCGGTTAGCATCAATTACTGTTTTCATGGTCAGTTTTAATCCAATTAGAAATAATGTTTAAAGACTTCTGTTATAGGCTACCTTAAGAAATGTTTTCGTTTTTCATTTTGCTTTATAAAAATGATTGAGGAATTTGTACTAACAATGAACAAATTATGTCATTATCATATCCCACATCACTTGTTAACTTATCAGCAAACTCACGACACTGGGTGGTGATTTTGCAAGTCTACAGTACACAAAATCAAACCTACAATGTTATTGACCTATATATATAGGGCTATAGAAGCAGCGTTGACTTACCATTATTTGTTGTAAGTTGATACTAAGGAAATAATTGATGTATCGTATACAATTTAAATGCTTAAATAGCATAACTTTCATTCATGAAGTGTCTAATTATTAATTAGTATCATTGTAACGAAACGAGTGACAGTACCACTAAAGTGCGCTGGAATTTCCTCTGTGTTTCCTCCGCTTTAGGGTGTAAATGACCGAGTACAATCGGTGAAAAGGCAATATAAACACAGACTGATATAATCTAGGAAAATCTAAACATAATACAAGTAAACAAACACTAAAATACTGCAAAATATAAATGTAAACAAAGTCTAAATTGTATCAATAGACGCCTGTCAAATAGACCAAGATGGCGACGATCCTGCTGTGCAGAAAACCAAAATATACAATCCTATGGTTCTGATTGGCTAGTCTGGTATGGTTTTCCATGGTTCTGATTGGTCGAGAAACCACGACTAGAGAGTGAAGTGAAGCGCTACTGAGGCTCTCTGTATTTTATAATAGAGACTAGAGGTGGATCCTAGATGTGAAGAATTCTATCATGTACGTACCTCAAGTGAAAGAAATGTCACCTTTACATTGCATCAACTTCATACAGAAGTTTGATATTACTCACTGTAAATGACAGGTTATACAAAGCCAGTGATTAGTTATGTTTTTGCAACCGTGATTAACGTTCATACCAATATTCTAAAGGAAATTTAACCTTTTTTTGGACGGACACATCTCCGTGGCTTGTAATTGATGTAAGTGATGTGTTGAACAAGGTGTTTCATTTGACCGTTGTAGATGATTAAAGTTGTGTTTTTCAAAACAATCTCGTAGTACAGCAAGAGATCAAAAAGAGGTTTTACCATAAGGAAAGGTAGTGCAAAGGGTGAAGAAAAAGGTCTGGAGAATCCGGGTATCGATCCCGGTACCTCTCACATGCAAAGCGAGCGCTCTACCATCTGAGCTAATCCCCCTTGATTTCAAAAGGAGTTTGCAATGGGCAGTAAAGAGAGGGGAAAAATGATGAAAGGTATTTTACCCAATATTCAAGAAGAAAACGCTAAATTTCTGAGATTCGGTACATTTGTAAAACGTACCATATATATTTTAAAAAGTGACAATGTTTCAGCTCTGCAGTAGCCAAATTGTAAAGGTGGTCACATCGTTTCATAATTTGATAGTTGTGTTCGATTCTGATTGTAGAAAATTTAATTTTGACCGTTAATTTGGGGACGCGGTTACTTTCAAAAGCTACTATTACTAATACTGCTGCACTACATCTATTACTACAGTAAAACACGGTTATAGCGAACACACTTATAATGACTTGCCGCTTACAGCAAAGTGGTTTTCAATCTCCATGATTATATACTATGTTGTAAACTTGACGGATACAACAAATTTCGCTTATAACGAAGTAGAATCACCCTCCCCTGGCACTTCATCTTTAGCTTGTTAACTGTACTAAGGTACAAGTAAATATCAATTGTTTGCCAAAAAATGAAATTTGCAATTCATTTCACCGGTACTTATGTCGTGACGATAGATGTCAGCTATTCAGGAAAGGACTGAACTAAAAGAGTCGATTAATCAGTGGACTTTTCAAGCATTATGAATGAATTACTGTGATGTTTTATGTATACCATTTATTGTTATAGAAGAAATTGTTCAAATATGAATTATCAATGCTGCATTTTGTCCTCCTTGTATATTTTTTGTTTGAATGTATGTCGTTATTTCTGAACGTCTGTTTTGATAAGTAAACGAATGAGTTTTGTTGAACTATTTGACAAGTGGTTTGTTGTACTTTACCTTGGTGGTTTTATAGCCTAAATAAAAAGTGATCGCCCACGTTGGGACTCGAACCCAAGACCCTCAGATTAAAAGTCTGATGCTCTACCGACTGAGCTACGCGGGCTAAATGAATACATCAGAATAGACGTACGGGTGGACGTATATTTTTTGTTGATGTATTGGTATTGCATAAAAGTTGATTGAATGTCAGTGTTCTTCCACACATTACCAAAGGTTGAATGACTCAAGGAAAAGAGAATCTATATCCAGATTTCTGATTGTGTGTGGACTTGCGAGTTTAAGGGTTGATAGATTTACAATTTCTTTTTCGGTGTCAGTTAGGGTTATTTGAACAATATGCCCCACTTTATTTCACAGCATATATACTTGGCAGATGGTGTTTAAAACACAGTCAAACGACAGATCCTAACAGATGAGGGCAAAGGATGTCTTTGATGAAAGAATTAAAAAAAAAAGAGGATCAACCTCCGGCGGGACTCGAACCCGCAATCCCCGGCTTAGGAGGCCGATGCCTTATCCATTGGGCCACGGAGGCGGTTGGCGTTGATGTGTTTATGGTGACATTTAAGGGTGTGAACGAAAAGAACTTTGAAATTTGACCTTTAGTGTGCTGCAGTTGAAGGTTTTAGGTACCACAGATTGATTTGACATGTTCTTACTTGGGTAGGATAAGAGAATGATTTGCTCTATTACATGTAGTAGCGTTACGTGAATGTCATATGACATGTAACAGGACCCCAACCCATATAGACTTGCGTCGCAGAACTGTGGTTGACATAAAACGAAGAGATAACGGAATCAGGTACGCGATATGGTCGTACCTTTACAACGTGATTAATTGTTATCAAATTGTGAAGTATCAGTTGGAAGGATTTTGGGGTCATTGTAAAAAAGTTTGCCCCGGGTGAGGATCGAACTCACGACCTTCAGATCGCTCTTTCATGTGATTATGAGACTGACGCGCTACCTACTGCGCTACCGAGGCTCTCTGTATTCTATAATAGAGACTAGAGGTGGATCCTAGATGTGAAGAATTCTATCATGTACGTACCTCAAGTGAAAGAAATGTCACCTTTACATTGCATCAACTTCATACAGAAGTTTGATATTACTCACTGTAAATGACAGGTTATACAAAGCCAGTGATTAGTTATGTTTTTGCAACCGTGATTAACGTTCATACCAATATTCTAAAGGAAATTTAACCTTTTTTTGGACGGACACATCTCCGTGGCTTGTAATTGATGTAAGTGATGTGTTGAACAAGGTGTTTCATTTGACCGTTGTAGATGATTAAAGTTGTGTTTTTCAAAACAATCTCGTAGTACAGCAAGAGATCAAAAAGAGGTTTTACCATAAGGAAAGGTAGTGCAAAGGGTGAAGAAAAAGGTCTGGAGAATCCGGGTATCGATCCCGGTACCTCTCACATGCAAAGCGAGCGCTCTACCATCTGAGCTAATCCCCCTTGATTTCAAAAGGAGTTTGCAATGGGCAGTAAAGAGAGGGGAAAAATGATGAAAGGTATTTTACCCAATATTCAAGAAGAAAACGCTAAATTTCTGAGATTCGGTACATTTGTAAAACGTACCATATATATTTTAAAAAGTGACAATGTTTCAGCTCTGCAGTAGCCAAATTGTAAAGGTGGTCACATCGTTTCATAATTTGATAGTTGTGTTCGATTCTGATTGTAGAAAATTTAATTTTGACCGTTAATTTGGGGACGCGGTTACTTTCAAAAGCTACTATTACTAATACTGCTGCACTACATCTATTACTACAGTAAAACACGGTTATAGCGAACACACTTATAATGACTTGCCGCTTACAGCAAAGTGGTTTTCAATCTCCATGATTATATACTATGTTGTAAACTTGACGGATACAACAAATTTCGCTTATAACGAAGTAGAATCACCCTCCCCTGGCACTTCATCTTTAGCTTGTTAACTGTACTAAGGTACAAGTAAATATCAATTGTTTGCCAAAAAATGAAATTTGCAATTCATTTCACCGGTACTTATGTCGTGACGATAGATGTCAGCTATTCAGGAAAGGACTGAACTAAAAGAGTCGATTAATCAGTGGACTTTTCAAGCATTATGAATGAATTACTGTGATGTTTTATGTATACCATTTATTGTTATAGAAGAAATTGTTCAAATATGAATTATCAATGCTGCATTTTGTCCTCCTTGTATATTTTTTGTTTGAATGTATGTCGTTATTTCTGAACGTCTGTTTTGATAAGTAAACGAATGAGTTTTGTTGAACTATTTGACAAGTGGTTTGTTGTACTTTACCTTGGTGGTTTTATAGCCTAAATAAAAAGTGATCGCCCACGTTGGGACTCGAACCCAAGACCCTCAGATTAAAAGTCTGATGCTCTACCGACTGAGCTACGCGGGCTAAATGAATACATCAGAATAGACGTACGGGTGGACGTATATTTTTTGTTGATGTATTGGTATTGCATAAAAGTTGATTGAATGTCAGTGTTCTTCCACACATTACCAAAGGTTGAATGACTCAAGGAAAAGAGAATCTATATCCAGATTTCTGATTGTGTGTGGACTTGCGAGTTTAAGGGTTGATAGATTTACAATTTCTTTTTCGGTGTCAGTTAGGGTTATTTGAACAATATGCCCCACTTTATTTCACAGCATATATACTTGGCAGATGGTGTTTAAAACACAGTCAAACGACAGATCCTAACAGATGAGGGCAAAGGATGTCTTTGATGAAAGAATTAAAAAAAAAAGAGGATCAACCTCCGGCGGGACTCGAACCCGCAATCCCCGGCTTAGGAGGCCGATGCCTTATCCATTGGGCCACGGAGGCGGTTGGCGTTGATGTGTTTATGGTGACATTTAAGGGTGTGAACGAAAAGAACTTTGAAATTTGACCTTTAGTGTGCTGCAGTTGAAGGTTTTAGGTACCACAGATTGATTTGACATGTTCTTACTTGGGTAGGATAAGAGAATGATTTGCTCTATTACATGTAGTAGCGTTACGTGAATGTCATATGACATGTAACAGGACCCCAACCCATATAGACTTGCGTCGCAGAACTGTGGTTGACATAAAACGAAGAGATAACGGAATCAGGTACGCGATATGGTCGTACCTTTACAACGTGATTAATTGTTATCAAATTGTGAAGTATCAGTTGGAAGGATTTTGGGGTCATTGTAAAAAAGTTTGCCCCGGGTGAGGATCGAACTCACGACCTTCAGATCGCTCTTTCATGTGATTATGAGACTGACGCGCTACCTACTGCGCTACCGAGGCTCTCTGTATTTTATAATAGAGACTAGAGGTGGATCCTAGATGTGAAGAATTCTATCATGTACGTACCTCAAGTGAAAGAAATGTCACCTTTACATTGCATCAACTTCATACAGAAGTTTGATATTACTCACTGTAAATGACAGGTTATACAAAGCCAGTGATTAGTTATGTTTTTGCAACCGTGATTAACGTTCATACCAATATTCTAAAGGAAATTTAACCTTTTTTTGGACGGACACATCTCCGTGGCTTGTAATTGATGTAAGTGATGTGTTGAACAAGGTGTTTCATTTGACCGTTGTAGATGATTAAAGTTGTGTTTTTCAAAACAATCTCGTAGTACAGCAAGAGATCAAAAAGAGGTTTTACCATAAGGAAAGGTAGTGCAAAGGGTGAAGAAAAAGGTCTGGAGAATCCGGGTATCGATCCCGGTACCTCTCACATGCAAAGCGAGCGCTCTACCATCTGAGCTAATCCCCCTTGATTTCAAAAGGAGTTTGCAATGGGCAGTAAAGAGAGGGGAAAAATGATGAAAGGTATTTTACCCAATATTCAAGAAGAAAACGCTAAATTTCTGAGATTCGGTACATTTGTAAAACGTACCATATATATTTTAAAAAGTGACAATGTTTCAGCTCTGCAGTAGCCAAATTGTAAAGGTGGTCACATCGTTTCATAATTTGATAGTTGTGTTCGATTCTGATTGTAGAAAATTTAATTTTGACCGTTAATTTGGGGACGCGGTTACTTTCAAAAGCTACTATTACTAATACTGCTGCACTACATCTATTACTACAGTAAAACACGGTTATAGCGAACACACTTATAATGACTTGCCGCTTACAGCAAAGTGGTTTTCAATCTCCATGATTATATACTATGTTGTAAACTTGACGGATACAACAAATTTCGCTTATAACGAAGTAGAATCACCCTCCCCTGGCACTTCATCTTTAGCTTGTTAACTGTACTAAGGTACAAGTAAATATCAATTGTTTGCCAAAAAATGAAATTTGCAATTCATTTCACCGGTACTTATGTCGTGACGATAGATGTCAGCTATTCAGGAAAGGACTGAACTAAAAGAGTCGATTAATCAGTGGACTTTTCAAGCATTATGAATGAATTACTGTGATGTTTTATGTATACCATTTATTGTTATAGAAGAAATTGTTCAAATATGAATTATCAATGCTGCATTTTGTCCTCCTTGTATATTTTTTGTTTGAATGTATGTCGTTATTTCTGAACGTCTGTTTTGATAAGTAAACGAATGAGTTTTGTTGAACTATTTGACAAGTGGTTTGTTGTACTTTACCTTGGTGGTTTTATAGCCTAAATAAAAAGTGATCGCCCACGTTGGGACTCGAACCCAAGACCCTCAGATTAAAAGTCTGATGCTCTACCGACTGAGCTACGCGGGCTAAATGAATACATCAGAATAGACGTACGGGTGGACGTATATTTTTTGTTGATGTATTGGTATTGCATAAAAGTTGATTGAATGTCAGTGTTCTTCCACACATTACCAAAGGTTGAATGACTCAAGGAAAAGAGAATCTATATCCAGATTTCTGATTGTGTGTGGACTTGCGAGTTTAAGGGTTGATAGATTTACAATTTCTTTTTCGGTGTCAGTTAGGGTTATTTGAACAATATGCCCCACTTTATTTCACAGCATATATACTTGGCAGATGGTGTTTAAAACACAGTCAAACGACAGATCCTAACAGATGAGGGCAAAGGATGTCTTTGATGAAAGAATTAAAAAAAAAAGAGGATCAACCTCCGGCGGGACTCGAACCCGCAATCCCCGGCTTAGGAGGCCGATGCCTTATCCATTGGGCCACGGAGGCGGTTGGCGTTGATGTGTTTATGGTGACATTTAAGGGTGTGAACGAAAAGAACTTTGAAATTTGACCTTTAGTGTGCTGCAGTTGAAGGTTTTAGGTACCACAGATTGATTTGACATGTTCTTACTTGGGTAGGATAAGAGAATGATTTGCTCTATTACATGTAGTAGCGTTACGTGAATGTCATATGACATGTAACAGGACCCCAACCCATATAGACTTGCGTCGCAGAACTGTGGTTGACATAAAACGAAGAGATAACGGAATCAGGTACGCGATATGGTCGTACCTTTACAACGTGATTAATTGTTATCAAATTGTGAAGTATCAGTTGGAAGGATTTTGGGGTCATTGTAAAAAAGTTTGCCCCGGGTGAGGATCGAACTCACGACCTTCAGATCGCTCTTTCATGTGATTATGAGACTGACGCGCTACCTACTGCGCTACCGAGGCTCTCTGTATTTTATAATAGAGACTAGAGGTGGATCCTAGATGTGAAGAATTCTATCATGTACGTACCTCAAGTGAAAGAAATGTCACCTTTACATTGCATCAACTTCATACAGAAGTTTGATATTACTCACTGTAAATGACAGGTTATACAAAGCCAGTGATTAGTTATGTTTTTGCAACCGTGATTAACGTTCATACCAATATTCTAAAGGAAATTTAACCTTTTTTTGGACGGACACATCTCCGTGGCTTGTAATTGATGTAAGTGATGTGTTGAACAAGGTGTTTCATTTGACCGTTGTAGATGATTAAAGTTGTGTTTTTCAAAACAATCTCGTAGTACAGCAAGAGATCAAAAAGAGGTTTTACCATAAGGAAAGGTAGTGCAAAGGGTGAAGAAAAAGGTCTGGAGAATCCGGGTATCGATCCCGGTACCTCTCACATGCAAAGCGAGCGCTCTACCATCTGAGCTAATCCCCCTTGATTTCAAAAGGAGTTTGCAATGGGCAGTAAAGAGAGGGGAAAAATGATGAAAGGTATTTTACCCAATATTCAAGAAGAAAACGCTAAATTTCTGAGATTCGGTACATTTGTAAAACGTACCATATATATTTTAAAAAGTGACAATGTTTCAGCTCTGCAGTAGCCAAATTGTAAAGGTGGTCACATCGTTTCATAATTTGATAGTTGTGTTCGATTCTGATTGTAGAAAATTTAATTTTGACCGTTAATTTGGGGACGCGGTTACTTTCAAAAGCTACTATTACTAATACTGCTGCACTACATCTATTACTACAGTAAAACACGGTTATAGCGAACACACTTATAATGACTTGCCGCTTACAGCAAAGTGGTTTTCAATCTCCATGATTATATACTATGTTGTAAACTTGACGGATACAACAAATTTCGCTTATAACGAAGTAGAATCACCCTCCCCTGGCACTTCATCTTTAGCTTGTTAACTGTACTAAGGTACAAGTAAATATCAATTGTTTGCCAAAAAATGAAATTTGCAATTCATTTCACCGGTACTTATGTCGTGACGATAGATGTCAGCTATTCAGGATAGGACTGAACTAAACGAGTCGATTAATCAGTGGACTTTTCAAGCATTATGAATGAATTTCTGTGATGTTTTATGTATATCATATATTGTCATAGAAGAAATTGTTCAAATATGAATTATCAATGCTGCATTTTGTCCTCCTTGTATATTTTGTTTGAATGTCTGTCGTTATTTCTGAACGTCTGTTTTGATAAGTAAACGAATAAGTTTTGTTGAAGTATTTGACAAGTGGTTTGTTGTACTTTACCTTGGTGGTTTTATAGCCTAAATAAAAAGTGATCGCCCACGTTGGGACTTGAACCCAAGACCCTCAGATTAAAAGTCTGATGCTCTACCGACTGAGCTACGCGGGCTAAATGAATACATCAGAATAGACGTACGGGTGGACGTATATTTTTTGTTGATGTATTGGTATTGCATAAAAGTTGATTGAATGTCAGTGTTCTTCCACACATTACCAAAGGTTGAATGACTCAAGGAAAAGAGAATCTATATCCAGATTTCTGATTGTGTGTGGACTTGCGAGTTTAAGGGTTGATAGATTTACAATTTCTTTTTCGGTGTCAGTTAGGGTTATTTGAACAATATGCCCCACTTTATTTCACAGCATATATACTTGGCAGATGGTGTTTAAAACACAGTCAAACGACAGATCCTAACAGATGAGGGCAAAGGATGTCTTTGATGAAAGAATTAAAAAAAAAAGAGGATCAACCTCCGGCGGGACTCGAACCCGCAATCCCCGGCTTAGGAGGCCGATGCCTTATCCATTGGGCCACGGAGGCGGTTGGCGTTGATGTGTTTATGGTGACATTTAAGGGTGTGAACGAAAAGAACTTTGAAATTTGACCTTTAGTGTGCTGCAGTTGAAGGTTTTAGGTACCACAGATTGATTTGACATGTTCTTACTTGGGTAGGATAAGAGAATGATTTGCTCTATTACATGTAGTAGCGTTACGTGAATGTCATATGACATGTAACAGGACCCCAACCCATATAGACTTGCGTCGCAGAACTGTGGTTGACATAAAACGAAGAGATAACGGAATCAGGTACGCGATATGGTCGTACCTTTACAACGTGATTAATTGTTATCAAATTGTGAAGTATCAGTTGGAAGGATTTTGGGGTCATTGTAAAAAAGTTTGCCCCGGGTGAGGATCGAACTCACGACCTTCAGATCGCTCTTTCATGTGATTATGAGACTGACGCGCTACCTACTGCGCTACTGAGGCTCTCTGTATTTTATAATAGAGACTAGAGGTGGATCCTAGATGTGAAGAATTCTATCATGTACGTACCTCAAGTGAAAGAAATGTCACCTTTACATTGCATCAACTTCATACAGAAGTTTGATATTACTCACTGTAAATGACAGGTTATACAAAGCCAGTGATTAGTTATGTTTTTGCAACCGTGATTAACGTTCATACCAATATTCTAAAGGAAATTTAACCTTTTTTTGGACGGACACATCTCCGTGGCTTGTAATTGATGTAAGTGATGTGTTGAACAAGGTGTTTCATTTGACAGTTGTAGATGATTAAAGTTGTGTTTTTCAAAACAATCTCGTAGTACAGCAAGAGATCAAAAAGAGGTTTTACCATAAGGAAAGGTAGTGCAAAGGGTGAAGAAAAAGGTCTGGAGAATCCGGGTATCGATCCCGGTACCTCTCACATGCAAAGCGAGCGCTCTACCATCTGAGCTAATCCCCCTTGATTTCAAAAGGAGTTTGCAATGGGCAGTAAAGAGAGGGGAAAAATGATGAAAGGTATTTTACCCAATATTCAAGAAGAAAACGCTTAATTTCTGAGATTCGGTACATTTGTAAAACGTACCATATATAGTTTAAAAAGTGGCAATGTTTCAGCTCTGCAGTAGCCAAATTGTAAAGGTGGTCACATCGTTTCATAATTTGATAGTTGTGTTCGATTCTGATTGTAGAAAATTTAATTTTGACCGTTAATTTGGGGACGCGGTTACTTTCAAAAGCTACTATTACTAATACTGCTGCACTACATCTATTACTACAGTAAAACACGGTTATAGCGAACACACTTATAATGACTTGCCGCTTACAGCAAAGTGGTTTTCAATCTCCATGATTATATACAATGTTGTAAACTTGACGGATACAACAAATTTCGCTTATAACGAAGTAGAATCACCCTCCCCTGGCACTTCATCTTTAGCTTGTTAACTGTACTAAGGTACAAGTAAATATCAATTGTTTGCCAAAAAATGAAATTTGCAATTCATTTCACCGGTACTTATGTCGTGACGATAGATGTCAGCTATTCAGGAAAGGACTGAACTAAAAGAGTCGATTAATCAGTGGACTTTTCAAGCATTATGAATGAATTACTGTGATGTTTTATGTATACCATTTATTGTTATAGAAGAAATTGTTCAAATATGAATTATCAATGCTGCATTTTGTCCTCCTTGTATATTTTTTGTTTGAATGTATGTCGTTATTTCTGAACGTCTGTTTTGATAAGTAAACGAATGAGTTTTGTTGAACTATTTGACAAGTGGTTTGTTGTACTTTACCTTGGTGGTTTTATAGCCTAAATAAAAAGTGATCGCCCACGTTGGGACTCGAACCCAAGACCCTCAGATTAAAAGTCTGATGCTCTACCGACTGAGCTACGCGGGCTAAATGAATACATCAGAATAGACGTACGGGTGGACGTATATTTTTTGTTGATGTATTGGTATTGCATAAAAGTTGATTGAATGTCAGTGTTCTTCCACACATTACCAAAGGTTGAATGACTCAAGGAAAAGAGAATCTATATCCAGATTTCTGATTGTGTGTGGACTTGCGAGTTTAAGGGTTGATAGATTTACAATTTCTTTTTCGGTGTCAGTTAGGGTTATTTGAACAATATGCCCCACTTTATTTCACAGCATATATACTTGGCAGATGGTGTTTAAAACACAGTCAAACGACAGATCCTAACAGATGAGGGCAAAGGATGTCTTTGATGAAAGAATTAAAAAAAAAAGAGGATCAACCTCCGGCGGGACTCGAACCCGCAATCCCCGGCTTAGGAGGCCGATGCCTTATCCATTGGGCCACGGAGGCGGTTGGCATTGATGTGTTTATGGTGACATTTAAGGGTGTGAACGAAAAGAACTTTGAAATTTGACCTTTAGTGTGCTGCAGTTGAAGGTTTTAGGTACCACAGATTGATTTGACATGTTCTTACTTGGGTAGGATAAGAGAATGATTTGCTCTATTACATGTAGTAGCGTTACGTGAATGTCATATGACATGTAACAGGACCCCAACCCATATAGACTTGCGTCGCAGAACTGTGGTTGACATAAAACGAAGAGATAACGGAATCAGGTACGCGATATGGTCGTACCTTTACAACGTGATTAATTGTTATCAAATTGTGAAGTATCAGTTGGAAGGATTTTGGGGTCATTGTAAAAAAGTTTGCCCCGGGTGAGGATCGAACTCACGACCTTCAGATCGCTCTTTCATGTGATTATGAGACTGACGCGCTACCTACTGCGCTACCGAGGCTCTCTGTATTTTATAATAGAGACTAGAGGTGGATCCTAGATGTGAAGAATTCTATCATGTACGTACCTCAAGTGAAAGAAATGTCACCTTTACATTGCATCAACTTCATACAGAAGTTTGATATTACTCACTGTAACTGACAGGTTATACAAAGCCAGTGATTAGTTATGTTTTTGCAACCGTGATTAACGTTCATACCAATATTCTAAAGGAACTTTAACCTTTTTTTGGACGGACACATCTCCGTGGCTTGTAATTGATGTAAGTGATGTGTTGAACAAGGTGTTTCATTTGACCGTTGTAGATGATTAAAGTTGTGTTTTTCAAAACAATCTCGTAGTACAGCAAGAGATCAAAAAGAGGTTTTACCATAAGGAAAGGTAGTGCAAAGGGTGAAGAAAAAGGTCTGGAGAATCCGGGTATCGATCCCGGTACCTCTCACATGCAAAGCGAGCGCTCTACCACCTGAGCTAATCCCCCTTGATTTCAAAAGGAGTTTGCAATGGGCAGTAAAGAGAGGGGAAAAATGATGAAAGGTATTTTACCCAATATTCAAGAAGAAAACGCTTAATTTCTGAGATTCGGTACATTTGTAAAACGTACCATATATATTTTAAAAAGTGACAATGTTTCAGCTCTGCAGTAGCCAAATTGTAAAGGTGGTCACATCGTTTCATAATTTGATAGTTGTGTTCGATTCTGATTGTAGAAAATTTAATTTTGACCCATAATTTGGGGACGCGGTTACTTTCAAAAGCTACTATTACTAATACTGCTGCACTACATCTATTACTACAGTAAAACACGGTTATAGCGAACACACTTATAATGACTTGCCGCTTACAGCAAAGTGGTTTTCAATCTCCATGATTATATACTATGTTGTAAACTTGACGGATACAACAAATTTCGCTTATAACGAAGTAGAATCACCCTCCCCTGGCACTTCGTTATTTCTGAACGTCTGTTTTGATAAGTAAACGAATGAGTTTTGTTGATAAGAATTCCGCCAAACTATTTGACAAGTGGTGTGTTGTACTTTACCTTGGTGGTTTTATAGCCTAAATAAAAAGTGATCGCCCACGTTGGGACTCGAACCCAAGACCCTCAGATTAAAAGTCTGATGCTCTACCGACTGAGCTACGCGGGCTATATGAATACATCAGAATAGACGTACGGGTGGACGTATATTTTTTGTTGATGTATTGGTATTGCATAAAAGTTGATTGAATGTCAGTGTTCTTCCACACATTACCAAAGGTTGAATGACTCAAGGAAAAGAGAATCCATATCCAGATTTCTGATTGTGTGTGGACTTGCGAGTTTAAGGGTTGATAGATTTACAATTTCTTTTTCGGTGTCAGTTAGGGTTATTTGAACAATATGCCCGACTTTATTTCACAGCATATATACTTGGCAGATGGTGTTTAAAACACAGTCAAACGACTGATCCTAACAGATGAGGGCAAAGGATGTCTTTGATAAAAGAATTAAAAAAAAAAGAGGATCAACCTCCGACGGGACTCGAACCCGCAATCCCCGGCTTAGGAGGCCGATGCCTTATCCATTGGGCCACGGAGGCGGTTGGCATTGATGTGTTTATGGTGACATTTAAGGGTGTGAACGAAAAGAACTTTGAAATTTGACCTTTAGTGTGCTGCAGTTGAAGGTTTTAGGTACCACAGATTGATTTGACATGTTCTTACTTGGGTAGGATAAGAGAATTATTTGCTCTATTACATGTAGTAGCGTTACGTGAATGTCATATGACATGTAACAGGACCCCAACCCATATAGACTTGCGTCGCAGAACTGTGGTTGACAAAAAAACGAAGAGATAACGGAATCAGGTACGCGATTTGGTCGTACCTTTACAACGTGATTAATTGTTATCAAATTGTGAAGTATCAGTTGGAAGGATTTTGGGGTCATTGTAAAAAAGTTTGCCCCGGGTGAGGATCGAACTCACGACCTTCAGATCGCTCTTTTATGTGATTATGAGACTGACGCGCTACCTACTGCGCTAAGCCTTCGGGCAAATACCCGTTCTTAAAAAAAAACCGCCGAAACACTCTTTACTATATTACTATGTATATATACAATTATGTATCAAAGGAAAACAAAGAAAAAAATGTTGTGAATTTTGGTTTAGAGTGTCGGGTCCTAGTAAATTTCATGGACGAGTTTGGCTGATTGATGTCCTTTTTTTCACACCAACTCTGTAAAACCACCACACTCTGCACGTTGTGCTACAAAGACTGAGTCGACTCTCTCTTAAAAAATCAACAAAGGGCGGCGCCATGGAGGACGATTTTGAAATGCCATCCAACCAGGAGGCCCTCTCCAAGATTGATGAGTTAGATTTAACTATTCGACTCCCCGACATTGGTCCGACCCAGAACAGAGTAACGGAGAGTGGATTGTGTGAAGTAACCCAGGTCCTCAGGGACCGACTTGAGTTTTCCAAGAGACGTGAAGGCCTCATTCACGGAAGCGAGACCGGAAGGTGCCCATCTTGGTACGGGGTAAACACAAAGTGCTTTTTAAACCTGCCAAGCAGGCAGGGGGACGAAAAATTCTGAGGCTTTTGGAAAGAACTCACCGACGCCATTCAGAAGCGGGCTTCGCAGAAAGTCATAGACTTCCTCTCGAACCAAATCAAGGAGAGGGAAAACGAGGCGAACGGAGTTGGAACAGAAGCAATAAAGAAAATAGGATTTGCCACCCAGGAGGGCTCCTCTATCAGAAAGCAGCTGGATGGGGTTGTGCTGCAGCTGCATGAGGAAAGTGCAAAGGAACTCGAGGAATTCCGTAGACATCTCAACGCCATGCAGCGGGGCTCCCCATCTACTTCAAAATCAGCACCATTATCCAGAACCCCAGGAGAACCCCCGAACTTTCCCCGGAAGGACCGGAATTGCCATGACCGGAGGACCACAGGCCCGGCGTGTCGTCCTCAAGAGAGCGGAAGTTGCTTCAAGAGGCGATCCTGCCCCTATTAACAATCAAAAGTGAAATAACGATCAAACTTTTGGCAGTGAGTTCTGCAATGTGTTTCGGCGGATTTCTGTTTCATTTATAATATGGATTTTATATATTATACAGGTCATATCATAGTATTTAAACATGCTATTGTTTGTGCATTGCAGCTGTTTGGACTTTTATGACCCATTGACTTTTTCAAAGAATTGTTTCTTTGTTATTTTATATGAATACTGTTCCTCACATTATAATCTTAAATTTGTTTACATCTTGTTGCTTTTTACTTACACATTTGACCAGCGACTTGGTCACTCATTGGTTGATTTTATTAGCTTCAACTTGATTGAAAGGAGGCGTAGAGGCGTAGCTCCTCGCCGGAGCACGTTTTTCTGACATTGCTTCAAGTGAGATCTGTGCGATTAAGCACCACTCTATGCCAGTTGTTTGTTTGCTTTGCATTCTCAAATATCGTATGCATTTTGCCCTCTATTAATACGCTCAGACGTATTATAGACGTGGCTCTGATGATTTCCAATTGGCATTAATCAACCTATTAGTGTTGATTACTTACATGCCACATACCCTCTATAAATACGCTCGGACGTATTATAGGCGTGGTAATATAACTTAATCAATTGGTACTTACTAGCCTGCTTATCTCTATTATTACGCTCAGACGTTTAATAGACGTGGTATTTTATTTTTGATTATCGACAAATTAATGTTATCATCTAAGGTAATTAACTCAATCCTAAACCGTTACTCCCGCTCCCTACGATGGCACGACGCTTTAAACGACAGGATAAACAAAAGAAAAGTGCGTTTAGAGCATCTAATGCTTGTGCTCATAAACAACGCATCCACAAAGCAAGCGTAATAACTGCAAAAAAGTATGTTCTCAATTTATCTTCATATTCTCTCAAAGATAATGAATACATACTACTAGCCAAAGGACTTAAGTTCATCCCGTCACCACAAATGAGCAATGTCAAAAGGTTTCTCCTTAAGGACTTTGATAAGTTTGCAAGAAAACTTAGATGCAAATTCCTGTTTGATACCGGAGAAAATAGTAAACTTCATCCCTTCAAAACATCGACTGGTTACAAACCCGATCCGGTTTGTGGCGCACTTGAAAATTACATTGATAAAACTAAACTAGAAATATCATCTTTGCCGATAAAACAATTTCAGGATAATACGTCAACTTAAATCAAAGCACTATGTTGAAGTCGACAAACCCGATTTGTCACGTTTACATAATATCGTACAAGAAAAAGTATGGGATATGCATATTAGAGGAACATTGGACAAAGAAACATATCGTTATCTAAATGATAACGAGTCGTCCCTTAAATGCGCACATTTGTATCTGCTCCCTAAAATCCACAAGATCAAAGATAATATCTTGACTGCCCTCACGAATGGCACTTGCAGCCTCAGACAGTTACCACCTGGGCGACCAATTATCTCGCAATGCGATACACCAACACATAGAATTGGTGCTTACTGTGATTACTTTCTAATCCCAATAGTTAAAAAACAATCGACCTACATAAAGGATACAACTGACTTTATCAATAAAATAGAAACTTTACGCTTACCTACGCAGATTTTACTGATAACTTATGATGTAACAAGTATGTATACTAACATGGAGATCGATGAATTATTAAGCGCAGTTGAAGAAGCCTACAAAAATAACCAAAGAGACGTATCAGATTTACCCTATCCCGATGTCTCAGATCTCCTCTTTCTTGTAAAATGCATACTCGAAAATAATTATTTTGAGTTTAATGGAAAATATTACAAGCAAATCATCGGATGTGCAATGGGTTCAACAGTTTCACCGGAGGTATCTGATATTAGAATGTTCCAGATAACCCAATCAATCATGGCCCAGTTTCAATATGCTTATAAAGTCTTGTTTCACGGCAGATTTAGAGATGATGGTTTCATCATTTTTAATGGGTCTAAGACTGAGATTCTTGAGTTCTTTGAACTTGGCAATCGATGCCACCCGCATTTAAAATTCACTTTTGAAATCTCTGTTGATTCAGTGAACTTTTTAGACACAACAGTGTATAAAGGAAAACAATTCCAAGAACTCAACAAACTAGATATCAAATCATACATAAAACCAACAAACAATTTTCAGTATCTACACAGAGAAAGCTCTCACAACCAAGCGGTATTCAAAGGTTTTATTAAGGGTGAATGTATAAGACATGTGAGAAATACCAATGACATTTCAGCTCTCAATGAAATTCTACAAGACTTTAAGAAACACCTGTCAAAGAGAGGCTACTCTGATACAGAAATAGACCCTGTTATTACAAGCATTACTGGAGCAGACAGAAATGAGATCCTGAATAAAAGTAACAACAAATCGAAACTCCAAAATAAATTAGTTATGGTCACCAAATATAATCCGAGAATCAAAGGATTAAAAACGCGCATCTTAAAATATTGGAACGAAATGAAAACAGACACGAGATGCAAAGAAATCTTTACATCGGAACCAATTATAGCCTATAGCAAGGACAAAAGCATAGGCGATATGATCATTAGGACACGTTTACCACAAGAGTACATTGCTAAGGTGGACCCCTGAAGAGGCGGGCCTTCGGGCAAATACCCGTTCTTATAAAAAAAAAACCGCCGAAACACTCTTTACTATATTACTATGTATATATACAATTATGTATCAAAGGAAAACAAAGAAAAAAATGTCGTGAATTTTGGTTTAGAGTGTCGGGTCCTAGTAAATTTCATGGACGAGTTTGGCTGATTGATGTCCTTTTTTTCACACCAAAAACATGTTCATACCCTATCATATTCTTTATTTCATTGACAGTATGTCAAAAAAGGTTTAAATTCCTGATTTAAAAAATTGAAAGGCATACCCTTCTTATGGCAGTTGGAACAGCTAAGATATTCAGCTGCTATATTGTAGACAGAATCTACATCCACAACACGCCTGGTTTTCTGATGGACGCCTGCATTTGTCAACGTTCCGTTACAACCACTATGGGGGCAGTGAAACTGCGTATGGAACAAGTGGCGTGGCATCCAAAGAAAGAAACGATGTCCAAAGTATCGGTCCGGCTTGTTCAAGACAGCTCGGGACAGACTTGGCTGGGGTGGATCGTACCATAGCTTTGACACACGGCTGAAATCAAATTCAGGACCTCGCTTCCCAGCATGAAAGAAGGTCTCCGATATCCACTGATGGTCAACTTCAGGAAGCGTCTTTTTCCAGCCAGAAGGAAGTGCTAGGCTATCCAACTCCGGTGCTGGAACAAAATCATTTAACATGCAATTACATTCATACCAATGTTCACATGTCATATCTTCGGATAAGAACTTTTAGATATTAAAGTGTAAAATACACATTCAAAGTTTTAGATATTTTTGTAATTGTATTTTTACCACATTAAAGTAATTTGGCTAACCTGTGGATGAACTTGACTCTTGCTACTGATTTCTTCCAACCATGGCAGTTGAAGTACTACTAGTCGGCCTGGAGGAAACGGAATCTTCTAAAATAAAATGTTAATCCATATTTGATATTCAAGTGTTATAAAATGTTGCTGCAGACAGGAAATTAAATATTTTTGTTTCTTATTAGAATATGTATTTTGGTATTAAAATATTACCAGATGTAGAAGTAGATGTAGATGATTTCCTCCCAACAGCCGATGCAAGATTTGGCGTAGGCTTTGGGAGTCCTGTTGTTATGTAATTTACAACATGACTTAATATTCAACATGTAAGAATTTTAAACAATTTACAATAATAGCCATATTATAAGCACGATTTCGTATAAGAAACAAAAACAATGCTTAGATGAATACACATTTTCTCTCGTTGTAATTAGAAAAATAGAATAAAAATAAAATGAAAATCTGATACATTTCCATAAAGTAATGATACACTATATACAGAAATGATTACATTTTGATGTTACATGTATGAAGGATTACATTGTGATTATGATTGATTTCACAAGTGCAAAACAAATGTAAAAGGAGACAGACACCACATATAGCCACTCTATATTTACTCGCCATAACCACACAGTACAACAAGCCCAATTGGTAATATATAACAGACAAATTACCCTTATATACTTACTGATGAAGACCAGTATGTAGGAAGATTCTGTTATTCGAAGATAAATTTTAATATCAAAACTATTATAACAAACATAACAAACCCTATATTTTAATACACTATTGTTTGAAAAATTCAAATTGCTTTTTAAATGTTGACAGACAAAATAAATAGCCTCTCATTTTTTAGCAGATTTTCTGAAAGAGTAAGACATGTAATTGACATGTAGTCCTCACCTTTGCCAGCTTTGCCTTCCACTTCCTCTAAGCATGCTATCAGTTCAGAGTCATCAACATGAACATCAAGGGTTCTGGTCTCTGAACTTGGCTTCTGATTCCCTAAAATGCAAGTAATAATTAGCTTCAATATGAAGTATCAAAAACTTAATACATGTATTTCAGTCCTAAGGATTAAACATGTTAAACATATCTTATTTTAATATTCGAACGTACCAGGTGTCCTTCTCTGTTTTTCTTCTCTTTTCATCCTCACTAATTCCTTGCTCTCTTCAAATAGATAGACATATCTTCGGAGGGCCATCTTGTTAAGCCATCTATTGCCAACACTCTGGGTCTCTCCGGAAGTTTCATCCCTGGCAATCAAAAACGCAACCCACCCCGGAGCATTTTCAAGCAGCCATTTGAAAGTCATTCCTCTGAAATAAAACAAGATTTTCTCAATAAAAACCATAAAAAAGAATTCTTCTAATTTGAATAAATTAAGATGATGATTGATTGTTTATGAAATTATCACAAAAAGTTAAAGAACAGAAACTAACATTTATTTCTATCTTAATGAAATTAATTATTGTTCGGTATTACCGGTACATGCACTTTAATTGACTTAATATTGTCACAATAGAATGCCAATTACCGAAACTGTCCAAACTGGATTGTATGTTGTCCGAGCAGATGCTTTACATTCTTAACATCTCCCCCCAAGGCGTTTACGGATCGCTCTGCCTGGGTCTTTATCCGGATGACACTCTCGGATTCTGCTCGGTTCTGTTCCCTGTGTTCCGTTTTCACGGCTCTCGCAGCAGCACTGTCACTGAGGGACAAAATTCCTGAGGGCAATCGTTGGAATGTGGGCACTAAGGAACTCATGACACTGAAAAATAATCATTGTTATTTTATCAAATTTATCTTGTTCTAAAATGATGACCGGAAACACATGAATGTACCTAAGATGGAGATAAACAAAATGCTTCCGGAAAAATTTTCCTTATGTGACTTCAAAATAAATTTTGAAACATTCAATAAAAAATCTAAAAAGCTCTGAATAAAAGGAATTGTATTTTAAATACTTATGTTTCAAATAAGTACCCGGTATAAATTTAAGTAAAACCAAAATATTTTTTCGGTGTCCTTAAATGTCATCTTACATCATAGCAGATACAGTATTATAGAAAGATGATAGAGTAATAACAACACTTGTCTTGAAAATCTAACTAATTACTTCATTATAATTTCATTATAAAAAAATTCAAACAATTTACTTGTCAATGAATTTATTGCTTCAAAATTATTCATATAGGCCTACATGATTAATTTAAAAACATTAAGTCCATTTAATAATGTTTTGAGAAAAAGTTAAAATGAATTATGATTTTTAATATAAATATGATATATACTGGTAGATATATTTTGTAACGGTGATCCAAAGATTAATACACACAAATGATATGTATAAATCAAACTATAAAATACATGAAATTCCGATTAATACTTACGGAAAATAAGTTGTTATAAAAATCCAGAAAATTAAACAATGCAAAAGTGCATGCAGGTATCAAATGGTGATTTGCGGTAAAGCGTCTCTTCATACAGCGATGGGAGAAAAGTGAACAGTTCCTAAGAAACAAATATCATATAGATTCAAACCCTGACACCTGACATCCAGGTATATACTTGTAAACACACATGGCCTACCCCACACTGTCAACCTGCCTAGCAAATTCTGCACAGGTACATAGGTATACTGACTTTATTAACAGGTACACTGATAATGATGAATTAACAATGGGATGTCAGAGTACCCCATCAGTTGCACCTTTCACACATGGCCAGTCTCATACTGTGACAAACTAAATGTGATGCAGTATTTGGACAATGATCAAAGGTGGAACACATGTCAACACCCCCACCCCCCACAACTCATTTCTGTAACTACTTACTGTGGATAATGAATTCAACCATCAATTAATTCAACAACAAAATGTTATTCTATGCCTAACATCTGCATTTTTAACTTAAATCACTTAAAACATGTTTTACCGGTGTTGATATATTTTTTATTATTTCCAGTACATTTTCCAATTCTTTGACATAATCAATTAAATATCTCAAGAAAACATGCAACCTTACCTGAGATAAGCAAATTAATTCCCTTATACTTTGCATAAACTAAATCAAAATATCTAGGGCATCTGTAACACAATGGCGACCATTAAAGATACTATTTTGGAAGCTGATAAATAACAAATTCTGATTGGTCAAAAACCTCAATTTGAGGTTCGGACGCTGCCTGAATTTGTGGTTGAAGTGCCTGTGATTGGATATCCAAACCACAAATTTTGTGGTTGAATTGCATGTGATTGGATATCCAAACCACGACTCATGAGTGAATCTTAGAGCTACCGAGGCTCTCTCTTATTTATAATTGAGAATAGAGGTGGAACCTGGATGTAAAATTCTATCATGTACATATCTCAAGTGAAAGAAATGCCATCTTTACATTGCATCAATTTCACACAGAAGCTTCATATTCCTGGAAATGACAGGTTGTACAAAGCTAGTGATTAGTTATGGTATGTGCAACCGTGATTAACGTTCATACCAATATTTTAACGGAACTTTAACCTTTTTTTTTACTGACCATCGCCATGGCATGTAAATGATGTTAGTGGTGTGTTGAACAAGGTGTTTCATTTGACAGTTGTAGATGATTAAAGTTGTGTTTTTCAAAATAATCTCGTAGCAAAGCAAGAGATCAAAGGTGGATTTTAACAAGAAGAAAGGTAGTGCATGGTGTGCCGAAAAAAGGTCTGGAGAATCCGTATATCGATTCCGGTACGTCTCACATGCAAAGCGATCGCTCTACCATCTGAGCTAATCCCCTTTGTTTTCAAAATGAGTTTGCAGTGGTCATTAAGGAGAGGGTAGAAATGATGACAGATATTCAAGAAAGTGAACGATGAATTGATGTGATTCGGAATATTTGTAAAACGTGCCATATATATTTTAAAAGGTGACAATGTTTAAGGTCTGCAGTAGCCAAATCGTAATGATGCTCACTTCGTTGCACAATTGGCTAGTTGTGTTCGAATCTGATTGTAGAGACTATAAGTCGACGAAAAATTAGCCTGTACTAAAAATAAATTGTGAATTTCACAGTTCTCTAAAACTACTGAGTTATGAAACATGTTAAATTTTCTTGATGAAAACATTCCGCCACAAATATTGCCTTGTAAAAAAAACCCTGTAAAGTTCATTTTTCCTTTTACATTTAATTTTATTTAATATAGTTTTAAAGGCGTTGTTTAATATAAATATACGAGTAGAGTTATTATTTTTTCGATGAGAGGTGATCCAAAATGGCCACGCAATAACAGAGGAACGAGCATCTTTAACCTGCTCTCACCTACTCCAGATATGACTAGAACAATTTATATAGTTCACTTGTTTTCACCTGAAGAAAACTTTAGCATCGGAGAAGTCTACTTTTTTTTGTCAAATTCAAGCAAAACCAAAACATCTGCCCCACTTCATTTCACAGCATACATACTTGGCAGATGGTGTTTAAAACACAGTCAAACCATTCGTCCTAGATTTTGTGAAAGACCACTCGCAGAAACAAAACAATACATTTTGCATGTATATTTTGTTGTTGTTGTAATAAAAACAGGAAAAACACAAAGAGTTTTATTCCTTATTATAATAATGGATAGTACTTTAAAAAAGTTCTTGATTGATAAAAATATAATTGGGTTACAGAGTGTTACCAAACCTATAGAGGATGAACTGTTTATGTATTTTAAACTAATATGTATTCTTTTTTATGCTGACGATTTACAAAATGCTCTGAACCAGTGTCATTTATACTGTGAGCAATGGAAGTTAACGGTTAATATAAATAAGACAAAAATATTGGTATTTTCTAAAGGTCCAATGATAAAAAGGAATTTTACGTTAGAAATGTTATAATTGAATATGTGAGAGTTGTTTTTTCACGTTCAGGGTCTTTCAGAAAAGCAAAAACACATCCATGTGAACAGGCACAGAAGGCTATGTATGGGGTCATCAGGAAAATAAGGCAATTTAATTTACCTGTCGATTGTCAGTTAGACCTTTTCGATAAAGTAGTAATGCCGGTATTATTATACGGATGTGAAGTATGGGGCTTTGAAAACATAGAAATTATAGAACGTATTCATTTGAAATTTTTGAAAAATATACTGAATTTAAAAAGCTGTACCCCATCATACATGGTTAATGGAGAAACCGGAAGGTTTCCGTTATTTGTTAATATATATACTAGAATGGTTTCATACTGGGCAAAATTGTTCACCGGGCCAGAAAATAAAATTGTTCAAATACTTTACAAATACTTATTGAGTCAATGTAATAATGACTTTTTTAAAAACCCATGGATTGATTGTATACATTTTATTTTTGATAACGGTGGTTTTTCAAACATTTGGAATGAACAATGTACTGTAAATGTTAATTGGATTACAAATGCTGTCAAGCAAAGGCTTAAAGACCAGTTTGTGCAGAGATGGTCGGCTGATATTGCAAATTCTTCAAAAGGTCATATATATAAAACTTTCTACTTTACTTTTGGATATGAAAAATATTTGAGTATTCTACCATCAAAACTTTGAAAAATACTTGTTAAATTCCGTACGTCGAATCGCCGACTTCCTGTAGAAACTGGTAGATGGTTAGGCATTCCTCTAGATGAAAGATGTTGCACATTATGTAATAACAATCAAATAGCTGGTGAAATGCACTTTATATTAGAATGTAATGCTCTTTCATGTATTAGACAAAAATACTTGGAACCTAGATTTTGTGACAGACCAAACACTTAAATTTTCAGAATTATTGTCTATTTTAAAACTTTAAAATCTCAAAAACCTCTGTTTATTTATAAATGAAATTTTTGAATCAGTCTGTCCTCCTTGAACATTTGTACTTTTTTCTCATATTTTTTTCTCCAATTTATACTGTACATGTACCTCTGACTCTATACCTACATTTGTAAATATTTATATATATATGTACCTCATGTACCGTCATGTTGACGGTTTGAGTGAAATTAATTGAATTGAACTTTATAAGCATTGATTTTTAAGGAGCCTAATGATACCCTTGGTAATGAAAGGTAGATGAAGCTCCCTTCCGTGGTACATAATATATGTAATATCAGCATCTTGCATTGCATTTCTGTAAATAGATATGTGACTGATATACATCTATTAAGTTTAATTACCTATCAGTTATTTAAATGACTAAAATGTAAGCTATTTTTTACAACTGTAAACTAAATTAAACCAATATCTTGATCATGAAACATAAACTAAATCAATGCAAGACACTTAATTCTGCAAAACTTTTAATGTAGTAAGGTGGAAGGTAAAGTTCTTTTTTTGTAATGAAATGAATGAATTCCGAAGATGGATGTTAAGATGTAAAGAACATCTTTTCACATTATATAGGGATTATGCATTCACAGTTCAGTTTTCACCAGAATAATAATGGCAGACTTATTTGGCTACTTCCAAATAAAGATGTGGTAATAGTGTACAAACCATACCAAAACCTGCAGGTAATTTTAATATAGTAATTTATTTATTATTTATTCATTTCTTTCTTTTATTTACTTATTTGTAATTTATCATATTATTTATTTATTGATGTTGCCCTCTTTTGGCTCTCTGCAAACCATTTACTAGTATGGTGAGAATAATCTTTTTTAGGTTACTACCCCTTGATAAGGCCATTGCAAGTTTTTTCTTTGTTTAGCGTCCACCCAATCTTTCTGTCAGGAAAAAAACACAAACCTTAGAAAAAAACCCACAACTTTAAAGGTTCAACAAAATAAAATTTGTTATATATTTTGAAGTATTTTCTTCACTTTGTAACAAAAATAACAAATACTTATTACCCTCAGCGTTAGTAACGCACTTAGCAACGGGTAACATTAAAAAATGTTACATGCGCGAAAATTATGCGCGTACGGTTCGCTGTAGAATTCACGTTATTCCTATATAAAAGCAGTAAAATTTTCTTAAAAATTAAGACATTCAGTATAACAAAATAAATAGTGCCTGTTTGGGAGGATAACAGTTGAAATTGACACCCCTCGAAAACAATTGTCGAGGGGTGTTACCCTCCCAAACAGGCACTATTTATATAATGAGACATGCATTATGATTGATCTGCTAATCTGGATAAGAGGATGAATGCTGTTCTTGATGATGATTCTTATGATTAATTACTGATGAATGAAATAGATATACATCAGAAACTACATGTATTAACACTTGTTAATCAAAGATTATCGCTTCAAATTGTTCTTCAAATTTGTTGTTGCTATTGAATGGTTCTTCGATATTGATTAGGTATTTAAATATGTTTTTCTTTGGCTTTTAATTTAAGATTTTGAGATACACTGCAGGTAAGTTTTTAATTATGAACAAAATCAATGTTCGCTATTGCTTAATTGTAAACTATATGTGTATTTTAGAAATTGAATTTGTTCACTAAAAACTGAGCTACTCCGATACAAAATAAGAGATATATTTTTCAAATATTAAACTATTTTTATCACATGACTTTAGAGCCTTAAAACCCATACACTATAGTGAGAAAACCATAAATTATAATTTAAAAAGCTGAACTTTAGAGATACATGGCAAAGTTTACATATCATTAACCCTATTTGTCATATAAGTAAATTTTAAGGTGTTGCAATGGTAGCCGAAATAATTGTTTTCAATAAGTTAAACGTCAATAAATGTAGTTTATGGTCCGTGAACCATTGTCTGCAATCAGTTAAGGTTTAACTTATATAAGAGTTATCGTTCTTTCCTTAAACTTACAGTAAAACAGGGCTTATCCAAATTTAATAAATCTTGTTGTCTTCATTTCTGAGCCTTTTGTATTGAAATTATCATAGGAATTAAGATAATGTAAAGCATTTACTAAATGTGCAATATTGAATTGAAGCTATGTTTTAGATAAATATATCGAATACAAATCGGTATGTAGATATATTATTTAATTTGAGGCCTGTTATGGCAAAGAACTGTGTAATTTTTCTCCTTTTTTCCTATAGAACTTAATTAGCCATGCATCGTACATAAAACATCACAGTAAGATTTCAATTATAAAGTTGCTGATTTACTAGTTCTGATTTTAAAGGATATAGTTATGCAACAGTCTGGTATTACTTATATATTTTTTTATATTATATCGGATTGTGTTTTTTTTTTTTCCATGATAACACTTGACTTACAGAATTGCTTTGACAAGATGTTTATTTCTTGATATCTTAGGTTATATAAAAAATAATTTTAAATGGAATTCTTGGAGGCATTGTCTCCTACATTATTAGTATTAGTTATTATTAAACATTTCACAGTTAAATTTATCACTAAAAATACATTTCAAATGCCAGAAAAAAAAAGAAATTGTTTATGAAAAACATTTTAAATTTTTTATCAATGTTATGCATGCATTTTGCATATTTTTTATCAGACTATCCGCATGTTTTGAATTTGTTTAAATGACTTGCTTTCTTTGTATCAAACCAAAGGGTACTTTACTGGTAAAATCCAAAATATTTATAACTTAATGTTCTATTGGAAACTTTAATAACTAAAGGACCACACGTGCATATATATTTTTGCAAAATTGAAAGGTTGGCTCATTGGACGGGTAGATTAATTCTATGGGTCCAAGACCAGTGGTATAGCTATAGAGTCCATTGAAGCGTGTTTACAAATTTTTTTGGACCTCAATTTTTTAAACATTGATATTTTTTGAATTGTAAATACTGACTGCGTTTGTGTCGGAAACTTTTCCTGAGGTACACCAAACTTGTTCTGATAGTTATACACTTTCGAATGAATTATTACTGATTGAGTCTTAAGTTTAAGATCTAGATCCATATGGTACAAATTAACAAAATTGCGTTTCATTACATTGCTTTTTCAGATCACAGCTTGGATAAAGTGAAAATTAATTGCCTCAGTTATTAATTGCCTGTTTTAAAACAGGCAATAAATACGTTTGCATCACAAGATAACCGTGAAATACAACATGTTTTCCCTTATCAAACAAATACAAGTATAAAATTGATTCAGAAATACAGTACTGCCGACAAATATGATAGACCCACATAGAACTTTTTTATTTTTTGAGATTTACTTTCTTAATTCTAGAATGGTATCTGTTGGTGTGTGTTTTGTTTTACATTTTCTTTGATTTCTTGTTCCCTGATATTTGATTGTTGAAAAATCATACACAAAAGACATAAAATAGGACAAATATCCCAAAATTATCAACGCTGACCGTGATTTTTTTATTTATTAAAGCTTTTTATGTAATATCGATAACAAATTCATGACTGAGGGATTCAGACTAATATATACCAGATCAATACGGCCGTTGCAATTGAAATATGTGTTCAGCTTCGGAGGGACTGCGACCGCTTACAATTATTTTGACTATATCTACATGTACGCCACTGCTGGCATTGCCGAGATTAAATTCGTAAAACGTAGAAATAGTACGCATTTCAGGGGGTTCTTTTAAGGTCTGAAACGTTTCAAAGTAAGCTACAAAAGTGATGATCTATTCATCTAGTCAAAACCGAGTAACCCATCACTGCCAGAAGGCGGTATACGTTGTCAATACATTTCGCACAGTTTGTCAGCTGTGTAAGAAGTGTAGAGTTCTTTGTCGATTCAGTTACCCCGATAAACCCAAGATAGCCTTTAAGATGTTATATACCAGCCCTCTAGGTTATATCTTCATTGTCCAGTCCATTTAAATGATCAACCCTCTCCATTTCAGTTATTGCACCCGATAAATCTTATCATGTCTATCGCATTTAGACGCTTTCTTTTTAATAAAGAAATTAATGGACTCTAAACACTTCAGTGACTAAGAATTTGCAAATGCCTATCTGATTAATCCTGACCATCGCCTTTCTTATATTAATGTCCTCTATTGGAGATGATTTTGTTCATTTGATTACAATATTTTTTTTAAAGTTGTCTCTTTCTTTGAAACCCCAAAAATTCGACTTATTTTTCTTGTCATTGTTGTAATTTACCATCTGCAAAAACCTGCAGAAGCATCCCGGACTATGCTTTACGCTACAAACAGAACTTTTCTGTCTAACGGTCAAACCTATGATATTGTATCACTGCGCGCAGGGACTTATTAAAAAGGGCAACACCTAGAGTAGCACAGCAGATAAAACCATCATAATTGTAAAATGTCACAAAATCAGGGCAAACGTTTATCTATGTAATTGGTCGAGACGGGGTGCTTATTGTTTTGTCGCAATAAATTAATGTGAAAACGTAAAAACTAATTTCCACTTAATTAAAACATGCACAATTAATTTTTTCGAAGAATTTCTATAACACAATTTTCCGGTTTTTTCTCGGAAATGCTATATGTGATCTACATTGCAACTTTATATTTTAATTATTTATTACCAACTTTATTCTTTATTCAATTTCACTACTCTTGATGAAACCAGTTTTTTTTTGTAATCAAATGAGTGAAGTATATCAAAAATTAATCAAATGCGTCATACGCACATTAACTTTATTTTATTGATTGTCTCTGCCAGGAAATGATTAACCATTTATTTATGATAATAAATGAGCTGACCATTTTTAATGAAAGTATAACTATAAAATTCTTTTACCTTTGATAATTGAGAAGTCGATAAATCTAACGATAAAACACCATAGGAATTGGATAGTACACTTCAAATTTAATGACAAAAGAAGTTAACTGGGAAATACATTGGGTCAAATTACATCATTGCTTTCATTTGCATCATTTTTAATAAAAAGGCATTAAGATGTCTATAAAAATTTAATAAGGTTTCTTGCGTTAATAATTCCCAAGTCTACCCCCTATTTTGTTTGTTTAGTCAATATGCTGAATCTGTCCACTAATTTATCTGACTATGGCTGTGGCAAGAAGCTCCCCAAGGCTGCATGGAAGACTCAGATAACAATCGGACTATCTGTATCTCCACACTCAAAAGGCTTCGGCCCTTGTGTCCCCAAGATACATTAGCAACACAGTTTGCGACCAAATATTATTATTTGTCCAGAAATCTGAAATTAAGTGAGATTAAATTCCGTCGATCTTTTCTTAATCTAAACAAAACCGAAGAAAGTCACTCTAAATTCGATCACCGCCTCCCTCTCATAGTCTTCGTCTGTTTTCATAGGCCAGGAAGAAAAACAAGTGATAGTTTTATTAGGAAATTTGTATTGAGGATGGCATTCGGAGCAGAAAATAAATAAAGCACTTTCCAGACGTTGATCCATTTACATGTGGATGGTGTTGTGCGGTGCTGGGTCGTTTTGTTTACTCTGGGCCTGACACGGGTATTTTAGAACCCCGCCCTGGGCGCTCTTTGGCATCATGGCACGCTTCTGTAAAGATTTGCAGTGTTTATCTATGCCATATGCATATTCATACTTCATCAACTAAATAAAATTCAGCAAAAGCAGCATAAATAAATCGGAAAATTTCCTCACTCCTGCAGATACCATATATGCGGAATTTACCCCTCTCAAAGATGTGTTCTCTGAATAATTATTTCGGATAGGATTTAGGGGTTCGATAATGAGTTCATTTACAGCATTCACATTAAATGTATTTTCTCTCTGAATTGTTGACATTCTACATGAATGCTACAAATACATTCGTTTTAACAATAGCCTTTAGTTAATAATATACATTTTATATGATTTGATTTAAAGCTGTTTGATCCGATATTTTTGGCTATATCAGTTTCCAGTAATTTTCCGAACAAACCAATTTACTTAGCAAGTTACATACATTTACCTATTTACGCCTCCAGAATTTTGATCTTGTTTCAAAGATAGAAAAATCTAAAGTGTAAAAAAATAATTTTTGTAATGGAAAACCCCCTAAAGCAAACCACAGAGTGTTAGAGAAGGGAACCGTTTTGGTTTCGTTCACCAATTGATTAGGTTTATTTAATCCGCATATTATGGATCAATTGAAAACAAAACATTGTGAAATGACAGATTCAAATGGCATTTAACATTTTACGGTATCATCTTTTCCCTTATTATTATTATCATTAGTATTATTATTATTATTAATAAATATATATGTGAGATAGGCAACATTTATAGCTGTTTATATTTTGTCACCTACGTTTCGTAAAACTTTTGTTCCATTTACACGACTTCTCATTA
This sequence comes from Magallana angulata, assembly GCF_025612915.1. Taxonomy (NCBI): domain Eukaryota; kingdom Metazoa; phylum Mollusca; class Bivalvia; order Ostreida; family Ostreidae; genus Magallana; species Magallana angulata. Next base: position 44,297,510 of record NC_069113.1, on the reverse strand, counting down.
CGCAGCAATTTACGATGTAGAAACTGTGAATTGGTTTTTGATGAATTGTAATGCTAAACTCACTTTAGAAAAAATAAAATCCTTTCTTTATAATTTTCTACAGCTAAAATCAGAAAATAAGACGAGTTATATGAATATTTTTAATTTTTAAATGACGTCAATTTTAACAAATTTTATGTGACGTCAAGCGGATTAATACTTTATAATACCCGTATCAGTTCAAGTGCTGATACTGAGTCTGTAGGGATGATATTGATCTGCAAGGCTAATACAGGCCCCTCTGGCTGATATTGGAGTCTCGGGCTGATACAGGGTGTGATATGGAAAACGATATGTATTATTTAAAATTCTTTATATACGATATAGATGAATTTGTTTTACGAAACAAATAAACCGTCACAACCAGAATTGGACTATTATTCTGAAGCAGTTTTTTTGAATTTAAATTTTCTATTAGGTTTACTTCAAAACTATATGTTTTTTCCCGTGGTACTTATGAGACACACATTGTAGATGTATTTAAATTGAAAAAAATAATGATTGAGAAACAACAAAAGGATTTAATTGAGAAATTACATGCATATTAACCGATACAACTTTCAGTTTCTTTAAGAGGTCTTGTAAAATGGGAAGAAAATATGACTTGTTTTTATAGTATTACATGAAGAAAATGAAAGAGCGGACTGTAAAGTGATATTTTTTGTTATTTTGTACTGTTTAGAAAATACAAAAGATTCAAATAAAAAAGTACGATTTTCTTAAATACTAGCATTACATACCATTATTAAAGTTCATGCAAAAGTAACCCAGGCGTTCAGTGTACATTTATTTGATAAAATCTTTTTTAAAATTATTCTATAGTTTGTGTGAAATTTAAGTTTTTGGAATTAGTTATTATCTTAATTTTTCGCTCTAAAATATGATTAATATTACTTTTTAAATTTTTCAAAACATAGGGTAAGGATAGACGCTGTACCTTGGAGAAGTTATCAAATTGTGAAAGCTTTTCTAAATCGAAAGTAAAAGTAATGGTCCTAATGCATGCCATTCTTTTAAAGGTTTCATTTTTTTTAATTCATGAGACAATCTTCCGGGTTAAAATTTGCCTCAATAAAAAGTTTATGATTTTATATTGTAAGTATATTTTAAGGAAATTTATTTGGTTAATGCAAAAACCCAACAATTTTTCAATAAATTCTTATTACTTGAATGCTCGGCCTGTTGGATTTTTCATGACCTTACACCGACCTTGGACATTAGCTCTGCAAGTTCCGAGCTTCTTTGGTGACCAGGTAAAGAGCATTCTGACCCTAACCGCTGATATATCGTCCCATACATCTAGATCTGTATGATGGATTAGCCATATAATCGGACTAAGAGGGTATATCGCCCATTAAACATAGAGTACCCTCACCCGAATCGCCACGGCCCTCAGCTGTTTATAGAAAAAATATCTGTCTGTTAAATGTAACGCATTTCAATGTTAAAGACAAATGACATTTGAATATCTGGTCAATCCTTCAATCAGCTTGTCACTTCTATCCTGGAACATACCGGAACCGTTTAGATTATAAGTTGATAATGGGATTTCCGTACCAACCATTTCTTAAAAGCATTATCTTTCAATGTCAGGTTTTCACATGTCTGACACCAGCTATTCCAGTGTTAGTAACAATATTATTGCAGTCTGAACGAACTTTGCTTTTAAAATAAGTTAGAATGTATAAAAAGACTTAATTTCATTTGTGATTTCCACAAATATGCCTTCAAAGGTATATCTTTTTAAAACAAAATAAAATGAATGAAACAGTTTCTTTCAAAATCCTAGAATTCGAACAAATCTATGTAAAACATTTTGGTGACTTTATCACTGGTTAACAGTTTCAAAAAAAGTTTTGAAGAAATACAAAAAAAAAATGAAGCTGATAAAATAGTTAAAGGAAACACCATGCTACATATAAATAATTTTTTTTAATGTTTTATACTCAGAAGTAGGAAAAGTTTTGTGTGGAGCCTTACGTTATTCCGCACGTAGAGGTCTAGTTCAGATGGTTTTATATATAGTTGTAAAGATAGCAGTGAACTTTTATAGAAGAGGTGATGTTTATTATCTGAAGATGTGGCTGTGTCATTGTTATCAAAATGCACATTGCATAGTCCTAAATGAATCTTTTCATTTGTGGATTAATTGAACTTCAAGTATTCTAAACAAACCCGCCTATGCCCCCACCCCTCGCTTCAACCCCCCCCCCCCCAACCACATAAAAAAGGAATAGCTTTTAGATCGAAATTTGACTACCATAATATTCTTTTGACACGCCAAAATAATGTTTGAAATTTTTACGACTTTTTTGTGAATTCCGGTTTAGAATTTCAAGTGAAGTCTTAAAGAAATATGATATTCATGACCATATATGTCGATTAACGGTCAAGAAACAATATTGCGGGGAAAGGCTATTCGGAGACCTCTCTAATCTGTAAATCGAGCGATTAGTCTTTATTGGTGATCGTGTGAAAATGAGACACTGCTTGGGAAGGAGTTGATTTAATTTGACGGGACATTTAGTCCCACGGCGAACCCAGCGACAATTTGCTACAAAGGGATATGGTAAATATCGTTTTTCATAAAGGATCGAACACTAACATCGGTTTTGTGATAAAGTCGCGAAAAAACTTCGTGTCGGATGACTGAGCAATAAAAAGATGCTGTTTCATGTACATTAATCTTTGATCATATAGGAGACAGAACACCAAACATAAATCAAAGTACTGAAGTACTGACGGGAGTTGATTTTATCGATTATTATTTATCTTAAAATCATCGATATGTTAATTTGCTGGGCAAGTAGTTTTTAATCTGTATTTGAATTACGCACATTTTTATAATATGAACTCTCGGACTTTTCCGACAAGAATTTCGAGAAAACCTCTAATGAATCATGTTGTGTAATATTTAAAAATACAATTGATTTCATCAAATTATGTATCGGTATTCGAAATATTTCAAAAATTGTATGGATCCAACCAATAATGAACTCTAGTCTCGTTCAATCAGATGCTCAGCTATCTCCGTAAATTCCGACAAGTAAGAGATACCAGGTCACTGATAGTTTGATGATGCGACCTCTAAATATAGACTGACTCTGCTTGTCGGAGATGTACGGAGACAGCCGATGGTTGAACGATACTGTATTAAACTCTGGCGTAGGAATACATACGACATCAAAAAAACTTCAAAATTGTTCGTACTTTTAAATCTGACTATTTACAAGGTAATAATAAGTAGGTTCCCTTTAAAAAAATGTTTCAGCGTACATTTCATCGAATTTTTCGATTATTTTCAAGAACTAAGTCTTGTTAGCGGTGATGATTTGTGCTTAGGTCCAAACACTGTTTCAGTTTTGGTTTGCCTGAGTAACTGCATAGGAGAGTTGATTAGAATCAAGTTCCAAAAATTGGTTTATTTTTTCTTAGTTGTGAACAATTTTTTTCCCCTCACTTTAAAGAGTTTCGTTTTGAAGAAAGTAAAATTACCATTGACAATTAGAAGTTTCGTTATAAACCATATCATTTACAGTCTCCTAATGGACGTTCAACGTAAGCGTTCTCGTTCCCGAAGACTGTTGCCAAAACCATTACAAGTTCCTGTCGCCACCCCCACCGGCCACGGTAACCACAGCCCTGACGGTTGTCTGCCTAGCCCTGTTTATCACCAACCCCGTGGTAATTGAAATGCGGTCTTACAGGGATTATCTGCGCAAAAGCGTGACACGAGATGTGGCTTTAAAGGTTCCAGCTCGCCGTCGGTCGCTGTTCCTACATTTCCAATTACCTTCCACATCACGGCGACATAATTTCCCAAGGTGCAAATAGATTTGCTTTTCCGTTATTTCTATATTGTTCCAAATCTGAAAAATTGGCCGATACGACTGAATTTGAAGCCGTTTGATCACTCATTTGCTTTCCATCTTTAAATGATGATCTGAAGCAATCCAAGCCTAATTAGAAATGCAATCATCATTATTTGCGTGTTTTTGTACCATCGCGGTGTGAAAAGTAATGACTTGGAGTGATTTTGGCCGCTAGGGGCGCTGCAGTTTGTTTCACCGGCGGGTATTATCGCGTTTTGTATTCCCTTTTGTGTTTATATTGCTTATTTCTGTTCAGCACGAATCTCGTTCAATTTGACATTCAATCAACGAACTGCTTAAATGTAAAGCAATAATTACAGATTACACAATGTGACAGAAATATATAGAGGATTCAGGTATAAATACGGCGCATTTATTAGTTCCAAAGGGAACTGATTTTCGTACAGTTTGCTTCACGCGCTATTCTTTTAAATGCCCCTCTCCATTTTTTATGTAAAAAAAAATCTTAATACAATAACTGTTGTAGCATTTATCTATATATGTTATTTCTTTATCTGATAAGGACTGTACAATTTTTATAGTATCAATTAAGTAAGCTGACAAATTACAATAAAACGATCACAAATTAATTTCTTCGAAAACATGCACATGAGATTGAAATGTAACATTTTTTTTCATATAATTGGTTTCACTGAAAGTCAATGGTCTGGAATTTCAATTCATGTAACAGTGTGCACAATGCTTTCATGTATATTTTGTGTTAAAAATGAGTTCAGTGGTCAGTTGTATGTTACTGGGGACACTGGATCAAAACCTCTAATATCCTCGTGCATAGATTGCTAATCATCTACGCATCAAAGCTGCAATTTTTGCTAAATGAATTTGCGAGAAATATAATGAGTTTTAAAACGTTTTGATTTTTTCAAAATATGCCAAAAGGAACATAAAATCATCAACATAATATTGACGTCATTAGTATACTTACGCGCGTCATTATCTAATTCTTTCATTTTTTTGTCACTATCTTTTGAATCCTTTCCCTTCCACAGCAAATTTGATTTTAAAAACGTTTTTGTTCAAAACACACAGTGAAAAAGCATTACGTTTGTAGCACACTTTGCAAATTAAATATTAAACGGTTATCTGTTGGAAAGTCAGGAAAGTATCATACGGATGTTTGATAATGAGGTAAGTTTTCTTTTTCTCTTTTAGCAAAAATATTGAACATATTAGCATTTCTATTGTACTTGTCAATGCCAGAATCAGAGAATAACTTCAGTTAAAAAGAGCATCCTTGTCAATTCATGAATTGATCCTACAGTTTGGAGAATTATGGTGCTCTCCCACGCTAAACCTTGTCCCTCTACCAATGATTTTATTTATTGGAATCTCGACAGCGACAAAAGGCGATCGTTGTCGATCAGAATATACTCACTGAAATGTTTTTATTGGATTATTACTTAGGGAACTCCAAACGAAGTAAAAATCAAGCGGATTTCCCCGTATTGCGCTGATTTTTGTTAATAGTTCACTAGCTCCGTTCCCAGCGCGCCGTTCTCTACAAGGTTGATAACCTTGTAAACAGATGAAATATCTCGTGATCACTGACTGTGTGTTGTAAATATTTTTCAAGATTATTTTTGTATTTCGTTTAATTGCTTAAAAATATAGCTCATTTTGATTAGTTAAGAGATACGTTGCATGCACAACATGTGTGTTTTTATTTGCTATACTTCATCGCAGTTTTGCTAGTATTTTACTATGATGATTTGAAAACGATGAATGCAAAGTACATTTGACAGTTGTTAATTTTTTTGGTCTAGTCCGCACCCTTTCAACTATTTTTTTAAAATATATTTTTGGACTTTTTCAACCATGTGTAGTTGATACATGTACTACAACTATTATGTACCTTTTCTTGCATATATAGGCACTCTTAGGTATCCTTGGTGTTAAAACGACTATGAACAACATACATGTAACTGACAACATTGCTTTTTAGATATACGTTTAAATCTGCAGTACATTTCTTTGAAAGTACATCACGCACCCCCTACCCCTCCTCCTCCCCCCCAAAAATGAAAAGGTTTAAACGATGACACCCTTGAGCCAATTTCGCAAACAGTTCACTAATTTCTTTGTTCTTTGATTGTGTTACTTTTTTAAAGGGGTATCCTTCTTGTGAAGTTTGTGCTTTTTTTTTTAACAAAAGGAAGCTACAAAAGTTATTCCATATTTAGATTTCAAAATACAGATATCACTTGAGTCAGGCTTTATCCATACTGAAATCATCGTTAAATGCAACATTTATTATCGAAGACCATCCTTTCTTCAATCATAATAAAAAAAAACTCTCTTCCCAAAGACAATGCTTTTAAAGAAATATATTACGTTTATCAAGATGTAGGGTGCCGCTCTCTGAAAGTATATTAAATTGAATACTACCAATTCTCTTTGTTAACATTATGCATTATCATAATGCATTTTTATCAGAATCTTATCAACATTTACATATTGAAACATATAAAAAACAAAAACATAGATTAAAAACAGTAATAAATACTGAATACCAAGTATATCATTAACTTAAAAGATGCATTAAAAGACATTAGTTTTGGAATAATTTAAAGATCAGCAGAACATTTGCGCTTTCCGCGGCCAGCTAACAATAATAATCTTCTGTAAAGTGAAAACAGAGCAAATTACTACGTTTCAAAAGTACTTACTTTAACAATCCTATACATGCATAATAAATATATCCTTTTTGAATTTTTGCCCAATTTTACATTGTACTGAAAGCTACAACAAATGAACTTATATATTTATGGGCTTTCGAAATAATAACACCTTCACAAAGAGAAATGCAAATAACTATTCAATAGAGCACCTGCAAATGACATAAATTCTCACGTGGATGTTGTGGTTCAATTTCAATCTCCCTGAACATGTTTCCCTATTACATGCACTTGTACGTGTATATCAGGGTGTTACCATATAACTGAGCAAAGATGCTTTTCAATATGAAAAGGCAAAAGACATAAAATTTATTACAACTGGCCGAATTATATTGTTTATGCAATAAACAGTCATGGCGAACTGAAAATTGTCGATTTTCCTTAATCCAAAAGCGAATGATTTTATCGATTGAGATCGATTCCCCCCCCCCATACCGTTTTTTTTTTCTGGTTAGCAAGACGATGGCGAGTGTTATCCACAGTCAACACGTAATGATTGGACGATGCTCTGTCTGTTTTTATCACAGATTAAAATTTGTATTGCATTTTTGTTTTGTATGTCACGTGCATGCACAAGACATCATGAAGTGAGAAGTCATCAAAGATTGGAAGATTTCGAGAAGCGATATGTGTACATTTTATTACCTCAGTCTCTTAAATCTTGATTTGGTCGAGACGTGATTCAGATTTCAGGTATTTCTGATAAAAATTAATATTTTTGTGGATAGATAAATCGGTATAAGTATTTAATGACAGACACGAAGTCTGAGTTCAATGTGCAGTACTTACCTACCGTGTCAGTACGTACAGTAAAATGTTAGTCCCGGTATTAGTTGCGGGGCTTAGTATGCTAGACTTTACTTTCTATTTCTACACTTTTGTAAAGTGCTATCAGAATGATCGGTTTAGTAATAGTCCATTGCCGTCTTAAAAAGTATATTCACAAGGGGTATTAAATTTATCAGATTTTTTGGTAATTCATTTTAAATGTTAGAGTACATATATTTCATTTTACTGTTTTGAAATTAAATGATGAATATATTTTTCAACGTCTACTATCAAAGTCTGGAAGCACGAAAAATTATCTAGAATACCTGTAAAAAATTTGAAATTCAAAGTTTCAATGAATGACCTACTAATATAATGTGTCTGATTTCAGGGTTTTTGTTGGTATTAAAATGAAACCGTTACAACAACAAAATGCAGAACTGATCTATTTACAATTGAACAAAGATTAGTTCAGTTATGTTTTATTAAATCAATGTCAGTCAATTGATGTTTGTGGTGCGCATGTGAAAAAGGCATGACGTGTCAAACAACATTGTACGCTGTGTAGATATTAAGAATGACGCCACGATTCGTCAAACTGGTTCAACATATTACGTAGTGGAAGCCATCACACTGAGAGATTTTGGATGGTTTACTCTGATTTTATCGAGAGATCAAAGAAAATTTAGTAAACAGTGTGTTTATTTAAAAAAAGAAAATAACAAAAAAATATAATAATTAATTTCCGTCAAAACAAACTATTTTGTCAAGGTCCAGTGCGGATTAGAGATATAGCAACGGTTTGCTGAAAATACCACACAGGAAAATCGTCAATAATTATGTCTAAATGTAAATGACATCATCCCCTTTTTTAATTTTAGGGTTTAATACTTATTAATTGTAGACACAGTAATTTTATTTAGTGAATTTGTACGAATTGCATAATTAAAATTTTGATAAAATGCGAAGCGATCCAAGTAGAATTGTGCAACAGCTGTTTCATGCACCCGTGAGAGCTCATCCGGGGAAAGTTAATCGAGCGGAACGCGATTGTGATGTCATTCATACAGTTGCAATTTCTATACCCAATCCTTTCGTCGCGTCCTCAGTGGACCTTTGGGATTTAGCGTGCAGATGAGAGTGTAAAGAAAAATGAAATCTTGCAATAGATTTTAATATTGTGGTAACACCATGATTTAAAGCCACTGCTAACAAAGTATGTTTAATAATAAATGATATCACTTTATGAAAAGAATTGATTCTGTAGGTGATTACACGTAACTGGGAAACGCAATGGAAGATAACTTTTTAATTTTCTTCATCAAGATTTGAGGTATAATTTTGATTTTCTTACGGTGTTTCTTCTCATCATTAGTACATTAAAGTGACTTTGAAGCTAATCACCCTTAGCAAATATATAATGTACTTCAAACTGTTATTATATCTTTGGGCAAATAAAAAAAACTCGTAATAGAGATGAATTAAAAAAAAAAAAATTCACAATTGGCGTTTTAAGTCCGAACACGCTTTTCGATTAAACATATGTAACCTTTTTTCCATTACGTAAATAAAACCAATAAACCACCATGAGTAAACACGACCTACGCCACTTCCGGTGCCAGCGGCCGAAATCAAGTGTTGCACTGCCGCAATCAAACGAGGAAAAATATCCAGTTAATGTTAACGGATGCTGGAAAAGTGTCAATGGTGATGTTTTAGAAAATTAATCGTATCCAGGTTTTCAGCATTTACAAATATTTGTCAGTTCAAGCATTTGTCTCCAGGAAACATGACTTGTCGGAATTTCTTCCATTATTTAAATTCTAAATGCCAACAATTGGAATTTAATAAATTTCAAATTAGCGGGGTACGCGGTCAATTTTTACAAGTTTTAAATAGCAACTCTCATTTGATATCTTTTTTTAAATATTTAAAAAATTATTTAAAAATTATTTTTTTTAAATCCAAGGCCAAGACCAGTGGAATAAAATTCTTTGTCAAGTTCAATTATCATTTGATGTATAAGAAATGAATCACCGACACTTGTATCATAATTTGCTTTATAGTTTGATTTGATTTGTAATGAATAGTTATATGTTTGGGAATATTTAAGATAGCAAATTAACGGGTTTTTTTTTTTTACATTCGAGCAAGATGATTTTTGAATAACAGACAAATTTAAAAAATGATTGCCGTTTTTATCACTATTCCATCGCGCAAATGTGTGTATAACTAACTTCTATTCATTTCCAAAGCTCTTGGGATATTATTGCTTGAGAAATGGATAATTACCGGGAAGATCTTCAACTTAAAGTTAAGGCACATATTAACATTACAACATGTAAGTTAGCAAAATTAAATTAAATCAAAAGCTTACTTTTAATTTGCATTTTTTGTTTTAAAAAGTGACAGTTTTAATCAAATATGATAAATAATAATTACATTAATTTGTTAAATTATGGTTTTTATGCTCGATATTGATATTGCATGGCTTGCTTCATGATCGTCCAGCGTTTGAGCTGCATTGAGAGAACATCGGACTGCATGGATTAACATCAGACTTCCGAGCAGGTTTTTTTTATTCAAAAATCTCGTATTTACAAATTTCGAAGAAAAAACTGTTCTTTGAAACGTTCTGATCTACAGTAAGACAATTTGCATACTTTTAACCACTATATATGGACTACACATCGTTTTGTTTATACAATTTTTAAATGTAGTCATTGCATATGACTTTTGAAAATGAGAAATAGAATGAAATTTTAAAATAAAGACAAAGGGAATTGAACAGACATATGTTTCGGGCTTGTATACAATTTTAAATGATGGAAAGCAAAATTAACGAGTTAAAAATTTATGTTCCATTCGGTCAGGCAACGGATCGATGCCATTCAAAAGGGACCAAATTACAGAAAAGTTCAATTCTGAAACTTAATAAATATAGTATCATTTCCCAGTAAACAGTTGCACGTCTGTTTAATTTTGTTTAAAACCTATTACTTTAGTAAATTATACTGAAAAAAAAGAAACATTAACGGTAGTAAAAATAATGGCGTAAGCTAAATGTAACTACATGTAAATCATTCGTTTTATCTGAAAATCACCTTTCTTTGAAATTGAAATTGGTGAGCAGAATGATATCTTACAAGAAAAACCGCATAATACGCTGACGTGCTTGTAGTTTATTGGCTTTTTTGTTGTTGTTTTTTAATTTTACGATTTTATTTTTAATCCAGTTTTTTTTGGAATTTCCTTTTCTTTTGGGTATTTTAGGTCATGTTTTGTTTTCTCTTTGTTTTTTTCTTCTTCTTTTTCTCTCTCTCTCTCTCTTTCCTTTTTTTTTTTTGCCAATTCTTCATATAAACTTATATGAGGAAATTATTTTATAGTTAACATTAATTACAGCCAAACGGACAAACACTCGATCAACTGTTTAATCCTTGGTCGATGTTCTGTCTTTAGATACTATGGGTATCTGGGTCGACACAGAAATAAATGATTTTTATAGCATTTCTATAATACCCATTGTGCAGATTAATAATATTGCTGCAGCATAACCATTTGTTTATTATTTCGTACTAATAAACGTAGTTTTTACTTACATTTTCTTGTTCTAAAGGTAAAAAAAACTTTGGTTGTCTGTGGGTTTTTTTTTTCCAAATTATCACTCCATTTAAAATATTCAAAAGATAGAGCAGTGAAATGTAACAGTGGCGGACAGGAGAGAAAACTTAGGAAAAGCCAGCAATACACGTAAAATATCGCTTAGTAATTTTAAGCTTTCGATAAAAACTGCAATATGTTTGAATATTTAAAAAAGGAGCACGTAAATTCTCTCACAAGGCAGAAAATACATATGTACATACTTGTATTATTAATTTTAAAATGTTTGAAAAAAAGCATGGTGAAAATTATTTGTAGTATGTGCAGAAGTTTGCATGTTTCAATGCTTTCCGGGATGTTTTCAATAAACATTTTGGCACATCTGCTTCTAACTATGCGGTTGTTAGGACAAGAATGTCACCGATCCCAGAGCAATCAGTGACGTATCGTAACGTTACCAAATTCAAAACCGGAAATGACTTGACTGGGGAGAACTGCAAATTATACCCGTAGGATAGCGAGTTTGTATAATATGTTGCAATGTTTACGTTAAGAAGCGAAGTTGAAAACAAATATAGATGCAAATGGATGAATAAATAACTAAAAAAAATTTGAGATTTGCCCAAACTTGTAATGTGTTCACATTTCATGTTTATGGATGATTTTTATTTATAGTAGTTAATGGGCTCTAGAATTTATTTACATGTACATGTATCTAGAATACAAAGTTTTGCTATCAACTTTGCAGTATTTGGTATTGTCCTTACATTTTTTTTTCATTTTGAAAAAAGTATTGTAAATCATCTTAACGTTTGTAGTATTCGTGATAAACTTAATAAGATGCAAAATATTTTATAACTTTTCAAAAAACAAAGCTGCATCCGATTCAGACGATTCGTGATTTTAATATAACTCAAAATTACATCTACGTTTCCTTAGAATTTAAAAAAAATGATGAATGCATAGCATAGATAAATACTTTGGCTCCCATTAAGCATTGTTATCTAACAGAGCCTAGCAATTGGTATTTTACAAACGTAAATGCGCGCTTTTCAAACCTTTGAAGTTTGAATTCGTGAAATGTATATACTTCGGGTAAAAAAAGTTTTATGAATGAAACCTCACTGATCATGTAACAGAAAAGTGCACATTTGATAGAGGGTGTGTGGTAATGGTTTGGCCTTGCCAGAGGGATGTAGATAATCATATAAAAAACTGTGTCATTATTTTGCAATAGGATGTTCTATAACATTTGTAAACTTTTCATCGTCGTTTGTGGAAAAAAAATGTATGCTTTCTAATGGCCATGCTTAAACCTTATACGTGAAGCCATCTTTGTGTAAAATTTAAATACCATTTCATAAAAATCCAATTTTAAAACAAGGGATTAATTTAACTTTCAAAAGTTTTCTTAATGCTCGATGTACATGTCTAACATTCGTCACCCTTATTTATCTTGACGTCCTATCTACCAACAGAATAAAGAATTACTTTTGTATAGAGTTTACATTGACTTTTCTCCATCCCAATATCATTATTTTTCAAAGCATTTAGTGAAGACAAACATGTTTTCAAAGTGCGTTCTAGCACTCATGAAGATGATTATTTTTCTATTCACACATTGGTCGCTCTGAATTATTTGTTTGGCCACATTGGATGAAAATCTACAGTGCTTAGAGCAAACAGTTTTAAGCAATATAAAAGATAGAAAATAATTTATTCACATGGTACCCTAAATTCTTTTGAAAATAGCGGATTATCGGTTATTCTTTGAGTAAACCTCTTCTTTATGGCCAGCTTTGAGTCTTTATAGTAAATAAATGAGACCAAAATCCTTAAACAAACACTTTTCTATTGGAGAGACATGATTTAGTCTAGATATGTTATGTTGACTTTAATGTCCATTAGTTCGGCAAATGCCGTGAAAGGGATACTATACAAAAACAAACACCTTGCATAATCCTGTTGGGGATTCCATTTAAAGAAATCACCCCTCGCAAAACAAAGTTGTGGTAATCTTTTCACACATGCGTGATGAAGTGTGCTCTTGTCTTGTAATTACGACACATTGTCATGGCGACCGGAAGAGAAGTTCCGAAAACGAGGCGATGTTCAATTTTTCAGAATGTCACCTCAAGAGTCTAAATAAGATTTTGTTTACTCTTCTACGTGTGAAACAGGCAATTAACTACCGTATTGAAACTGTCCTTTGTTGTTTGTTTTCGTAAAATTACAGGTATTAGAGACCTGTGAAATCGACAAGATGTGAAATTTACCTGTTAATCTGGCTATTATTAACTGAAGATTTTGCATTTAGTCAATGAAAATCGAGGTTTTAAGAAAGACAAATAAACTATTATTCAACCGGAAATTAATTGAGTCAAATAGTGAACTTAAACATTGCCTGATAAGCTAAGAAAAAGCATTTTTTAACACTGCTACATTTTAAATGTAGTTAAATTTCTTGTAGATTTTTATTAGAAGTCATAAGTTTTTTTATCATTATTTTGAATTCGCCATAGGAAATACTAGTGAATCATTTTGTTCTGCAATTTGATTCAATACTTATTTATAAGAAAAACGGTAAATATTGTATATATAAAGTTTATGCAATATCACACGTGAAACAAAACTTTCCCACCTTTATAAAAGTAGCTTTTTATCCTCGGACTCAATTTAGTTACATGTACATCTGCATGTACTTGTCATATGTATATTTGTGTATATCTGTTTTATTGTTTGCATAAAGAAAACAATGGCATATTTTAAACATGCTACAAATGCAAACAACAAAATGCCTTTCAAATCATATTTCAATCGACACTTGATATGAATGTCAGACATGACCTACACATGTTAAAGTGAAAAACCTGCTAACTGTAAAATTTGGACCCGCCCCCGGGAACTGATAAACAATTCCGATTATAAATCTGAATAACATTAAAAAAAATATGTTTCTCTAATTTGTTTTTACACATGGAGATAATGCCGTCTTGACACCATAGGTCGCAGTGTCGTGCCTCGTACAATACCCGTGTTACAGATACTATCTGTCCTCGCGGACGGGGCCGCATCACTGCTTTTAATCGGAGTAGTAATATTGAAGGGACAATATTGTTTTAGACACAGATATGACAAGTTTTTGATGACTTATTTTCGCCCGTTGGGTTAGATGCTAATCAAAAATTATGATTGTGTTACAAAGTGGGTCGATGATTAAGACATATTTTTGCTGTGAGTCTATGAATAATACAAATGAACACACACATTTTATCTAAGAAAAAAATCCATAAAGGAACATTTCAGAAAATTCCTAAGATGCATTAAAAACTGTTTGATTTTATTTTACTGTAAACACTTGTCACGTGTGGTTACTACGTAACCGTATAATATTACATGAAATAAATAATTTTACAAAAATTATATCACTTTCATATGCTTTTTTTTTTTTTTTACATCGTATTATTTTAAAAAAGGGTGTTCTTTTTATATAAATTATGTGAATTTAAAAGGATGATTTTTTTTATTAAAAAGTTCATAAATGGAAAATGGATTTGTGAAATAGCTGTATGCCAAGAACAGTTTTAAAGATTTTCTCATAAAAGAATGAATAAAATTTAAATTAATAACACAGTCTTTCTGAGTTAATATTTTCATAGCCCGATCTGGAAATAAAATCTGAATAATAGTACAAGCTAAATGTTAATGATCCTAGTTCATGATTTTTTTTCTGCATATGTAGATCTTATCAATTGACAACACCTTCTTTTAAATTGCATAAGCTTTCTAATTGTATACACTAGAAGAACCACAAAATACAAGAATTAAAATATTAAAAATTTATAACTCTTGAAAATATCGTCACAGAAAATTGACTTTCTGTGATCTTTTTCGATCTTGGCTATAAAAAAGAATATCAGTCCCATCGGCTGATGCGACAGTGTAAAAATAAGAAAAATTTTAAAATTTGGCAGATTTTGGTGATGTGATTTAATCTATAATTAGGGTGAAAATGGTTCGAATGTGATTGCAAGAGATAGCTGAACAAAGGCGGCGCATTTACTACCCAAAAATTATTTACTATAAAATATAATTTGGAGGAAAATGTGAAAAGAAAGTTAATTCAGTGGAACACATAAATGTGATGGGCGATTAAATATAAATTAGCTCGCCAGGGATTTTATGTTATTTGCTTCTTTAGCAGTCGGGGACATCATCACCTGTCCAGATAGTTTAGAGGTTTTCAGCCACGATTGCAAAACCTTTTTTTTTCTAAAATAAGAAGGATGAAATATCGGTATTTTTCGAAAGACTTGTCACTGGTAATGGAAAATTGAATCTCGGTTACAATACATTTTAAGTTGCAATGCATTACCACAGAGGTGCAATTTCATAAAAAGCAAAATTACCTGGGCTGAATGGTTTGCATGAATTATTAAAACTGTATTTATTAGAACTAGATTGCATATTTCAACGAAGCGTGCCTCTTAACACAATTTCTGTCGTCTCTGTCGCACAGGCATCCAGCTCCCCCCACCCGCACATGTTTCTCTGACGCATAAAACAGCAGGCAAAACCTCTGGGTACAGCTCATAAAATAAACGGCATCTACCAGTGTAAAGTGCTAAAAATTTGTATACGCCTTAAGCTTAAATGTTTATATGAAAGCATACACTTTAATTTTTGTCGATAATCAGAAGGGCGTAAAAACAACATGGCGTGAAGATGATGTCGCTCGATTTTGATTGGTTGACAGAGCTGTCAATCAAAGTAAAGGAACAATAGCAAGAGGAGATTTAGACTTGAATTACCGATTACCTATGACAATAAAGAAAATAAAAGTTAAAGTTTCTGAAAATATAGATACTTTATCCTTGACGAACAATACGAAAGGATACCACCTTGTCCCGAGTTCATCAGAAGACCCACAGTTTACGATAGTTGTTGTGTTTTTGTTGACACCTGTGTATGTAGATAGCGCATCGACAGTGTGTCAAAACCGCAGGACTTTATTTACCAATCCATCTAAAATCTCTATATTTCTTACTAAGTAAACGGCGAACGGAAAAGTTGATGTAAAGAACGAGAAGTCAGAACTTTGACAATCTTCAGAAACTTCGGTATTCTTCCCAGAGAGAAACTAAGATGATTCGAGTGTAGTGATTTGTCTTTGGAATTCGCTTTGTTTATCCTTGAATATTTAGCATTGCTCTCCAGCTGTCGAAGAGTGACAGAACATTTCGACCCGTGGTCTACCGTGAAAATGCATCACCTACCTTACTACTACTCCCCAGAGCAGCTGAAGTCTTACCACAACAGCATGCTAGCGGCCGCCAGTAGCAGTCCCCCGCTTTTTAGCATCGACAACATCCTGGCCCCACGGCCTTACCTGACCCACAGACCATCACCCTACTTCCCGTACCCCGGTCTTGCTCATACCCCACAGGAGCTCTTTGGTAAGTCTCAAATCAAATCAATTCAATTTTATTTCACTTACAACATCAGTATGACGGTATATAGAGTACAGTGATACATGCATGTATGTTTACAATTCTTAAAATAATGTTAGAGGTACTGCATAAACTTTAGAAGATAAAAGGTACAAGTCTAAATGGCAATATCAAAAACCTAGCTTTAGAATAAAATGATTCTGGAACCGCTGCCTACAACTTATAATTAGAGCGATTTTAAAAACAAATTGAAAATTTTTACTTCAATCTGTATTTTTGCCCTTGGTTTTTTTTTTTTTTGATTTTAAAAAAATTATGCGCATAATTTCCGATTGGAAATAAGTGATTTAATGGGTGATACTACAGTTTTTGATATAATTTGTTATAAAATTATTTATACAGACTAGTAATTTAAATCTAGCAGATTTTTCTGTTCTTCTCAAAAGTTTCCACATATAATAAATTTATATAAAAGTAATATCTGCTTCCAATTCAATTAGGTTAATGTTTAATCAATTAAATGAAGTTTACTTATCAAAACATTAAATAACTTTGGTGTAGTCTTAGCCTTCAGTGATAAAAACAACTGAAAAGGGAAATATTAAAAATATTAATAAATATGGAAATTTTCACAGTTCACCGAAAATATGCACATAAAGAGAGAGAGCTTATAATATTCACAAAGCAAGGAATGTATTAAACCTACAAAAATGTGTGCTAAAAATGAAAACACATACACATTCATCCTTCTGTCAGGGTACCAAGCATATGAAAAATGAAACCTAGATAATTTTTTAGCTATCAATCTTTCTTTACATGTTTTACTACTGAAATTGTTTTTAATAAATTGTAAGAACTCATTAAACTTCCACTCATTGTAACAACTCGAGCTGTAGCATTGATGTACCACTAAGAGTTTGATTTTCCGTGCATTGTAAGGCAGTATCATTGCCCATAATATCACAAGACAACTCCTTTCTGGGCGGGGGGAAGGGTGTTTAGGATGTGGTAACACATTGGATGACAAGCTTGAGAAGAATCTCCTTAATTCAAATGGAGAATGTCCCCTTAATTCTCCGCAAATGTGATTCTAAGTAGCTAATATTTACTTTATTCGTCTCAATCTGATAAGTTCGGGTTTGTACCTGTTTATGTACAAATTACGGTCACTCCATTTTCAATTAACAATTGTAAAGGCCAGGAGTTAATTTCGGACATCATTTTGACGGGGATGGACATTGGGAAGCCCTCAGGATTCATCTCGCGACATCTCCTTTATATCGGAACGACCTCGGCTTTTAAGTGGGTGTCAACTCCAATAATCGAAACACCGGACTAGCAAATTCATCCCTTTGTTCTGGTCATCTCCGGCAACAGTAAAGCATTAATCGAATTTAAAGCTGTCATCTTGTGCAGAATCGTGTAGTTAATTAGAATAAACAATCCCTAGAACATGGTAATTCTTGAATGAGAATCCTCAGTGATAGCCTAATGACGTTTTGAAATATTAAATTTTAATTTTTGTAATGTGTTCCAACTCCCAGTTCGGCAATATCACAATAAGAAATAAGACTAAGCGAACGCACGATTATGCTAGAAAATTAATGTTGTTATCAATGAAAAGATTGGCTAGCTAAACTATAAAATTTTGATGAAGCTTCCTCAAGTTAATCCCCATGCATGAAATATTTTCCTCGTTTTATTTTAAATAACCCACAAAATGTGTGTAAGCTGATGGAAATTAAATTGTGAAAAAATATTTTTATTATCATTCTAAAGAAAATTCAAAACATGAAACGATAAAAGTTTTCCCGTTTCGTACTTTTAATTTCCCATGTATTGTATAATTAATATTGATGGATAAATCTCCAAGTGATCCGATTAAAGATGTACACCATCACATGAGCGCCACTCGTGGCACGCCTGTCTCTAAATGGCGGTTTGTCTGATCTTACCCTAACATCACACTTTCATTGTTAGGGAAGAAGACTACTTTGGCTTTTAATGGACTTATCACAGTTTTAATTGTATCAGTTCAGATAAATAAGTAAAAAAACAAATATCCGTTGAAGAAACAACGCTTCGTTTTTTGTTGTTTTCTAAATCAATTAATACTCTTCTATGTAGCCCAGTTGTTTTTGGTGGTTTAGCATTAACAAGATTGGCGCGAATTATATCTATACTAACAATCCGGTCGGCGAAGATCAATGGTTTAAAGCAATGGTACCTAAATGGATAACGATTTAAGCTCATAAAATATATAAAGCACTTATCTTCTAACCGACTCGCAGATCTTTTAGATTGATATGTTTCTGAAACGCACACTCTTTATACCATTTGGGCGAGGATAAGGCTGTTGAAAAAGTGAAAACACTTCATTTACATGTTTGCGTAATTTTTCAAATCGCTATTTTGCATTTTATTTTTAATGTTCACTGGCTTGTTAATTTTTTTTCATTCTTCCCACTTAAATAGGCCTTTCTTGCTTGCCACCTGTATATATTATTACTATGAGGAACTCATCTGGTCTCCAATACATTTTGCTACAAAAGAATTCTCAAAACACAGGACGAGGAATCTAAATAAAAAAAACCCAAAACAAGAATCCCAAAGTTTCTGTAAAGAATTATTGTCCTTTTAATGTAATTCATGCAAAACGCCAATCTGTATGTATAATTTCTTTGTCCTGGGAGTTGCCAAATACGAGTAAACGTTTTTTTTTTTAAATAAATGCTTCGAATTTTTCCGTTAAGAAGAGTAACGGCTATCATAAGTACATTCAGTGAGTTCCCGCTGCGAATCCCTGGTGTTCGGTTAATTTAAGGATTACGGTATTGAGTAATATAAGAGTAAACCATTTTAAAACACACTTTCTATAATTGCTATATAAACTGGATTAGTCGAGGGGTGACTTTCACAAAATCAGATTATTTTTGTGGTATTAAGGGATGAAATGCGAAATTAGAAGGAAAAATATTCCCTCTGATTCCTAAGCAAATGCTTTGTGAGAAATGTGGCGAGTTACACGGAAAAATCAACTGTTATTTCAGCTAAGCGGAATCTTGTTCATAATCTTATTGACGTCTCCTTAATCGGGTTTGGACAGTATAATGTGGGTAAATACGCATGATCTAGATTGGGAGTAATGTTTGGAAATACTTTTTACAACAATGTAAGACCTTGTGTTAATTTTCTAGCGGAATTCGGGTATTCAATATTGGAACTTCAGTCCCAATCTGAATCTGAATTAGTTTTAAAAAGTCAGAAATTTTTCAGATCAGAATAAAAATCAACAGCATTCAAAAGTTTTCAATCTAGCAGATTAAGCAAAACCGTGACCAAGATCGGCATTATTTACATACTTTGAATTAGAGAATTAGTGTATAGGTGATAATTTCATCAGATATTGCAATATTAAAGAAATGATATTTCATTTTTCCTCTGTATTCTTAACAAGACCACGAACATTAACGACAAAAAAGAGTCTATATTTATCTCTGTAAATACGCGTTTTCTATGCTTTTTAAAAAATGCCGTTACGACGAGATCTCGCCCTGTCACGTGACTCTTTCATTCCCACTCGGGAGTCATTTCTCACAACGACTTCATTCCTCGCACAATACATTCATCTTGATATTAATTCAAAAATGGCGATATTCCTTGTAATTCGTTGAAGGTCGGTCATATTTCAAGAGGATAGAGTTGCGATATAACAGATAAACCGAATGCAAACAAGACTTCATATTAAAAGAGCCATTCTTATTCCACGGACGATTTTCCTCAAGTCCCAATTTATGTCTTTTAAGTATGAAGGGTATTACAATTTCATCTTTATGTATTGCTAAAACTGATTTACATAATTGCAAGCCCTGTTTCATCACATTCAATCCTAATGGTAGATGAAAGGGTGATATATAATGTACAAAGGGGGGTTGCGGGGTGTATAGATTATGATTTATACGGTAATACTATCGAGGTGGAACCAATTTTATGCAAACATGTGTATTTATAATGAATTAACTCGTAAACTTTGAAAATAAATTAAACAAATTGTTTCATATGCATATAGTTTCCTCCCATGAAATGCGATACTGGACGCATCTAATCCCAAATAATGAAAAATTAAATTCAGTAATGTCATTATATAATACGATATAATCAGACGGGTCTTATGACCCGGGTCGGGGATGATGAACTATTCGGTAATTTAATCTGTAGAGCTGTGTACTTCGGTAAACGACATCCCTGAATCGATTTGTGTTCCCCGCTACCCATCCCAGAGAACTCAGTATAAAACCGCCAGTTCAGATTTATACAAATATGAATATTAAAGGAAACTGCAATTTTTTTTCTTTTATGAAACTCTAAATAAATTATTAAACGTTTTGAATGTTATGCAAATGGCTAAAACTTTTAAGATAAATAAAATATTTAGAAATGATTAAGATCGCCATTTTTTTCTTTTGAATGAATGCTGATTTAAAAAAAAATAAAAGTTATGTTAAAACAATAAAGAAGAGATCAACATTTGTTTGTTCCTGTGATGAACGGAAAGTTTTTCATTAGTTTTGTCTTTGTGTTACTTTATTTGCACCACGCCTGGCAGAAACGACATAATCGGGTTTTTTTTTAATTTCCTAATTTTTTGAAATATGAGTTTTAATAATTTTACCGAGTCCATAACGCTTTGAACAAGGGGTCTTATCAGTCAATATTCAAATGAATGCTGTAATTAAACGGATAAAACTGGATTACATAAAATATGTTATGAATTAACACGAAAGTCAACGTTATATCACATACAAAGATGAATAGAGTTATTATTTAAAAGAAGACCGTAATTCACATTTATTTTCCGGGTATCTTATAGCAATAATTAAAAAACGTGTATAATTTGTGCAGAAAAATCGAATGAATTAAAGACTAGAGATTAAAGTTTTTGTTAAAGTTAAAAGAAATTCGGATATTGAGTTTTATCAATTAATGAAAAGGAGTTCTGATTTTATTTTTCCTGTGGTTTTATCTTCTTTCGCCCCATTAGGCCGTCATGCTTCTATGAACACATATCTGCAGTTATGAAGATTTTTGTCAACTTCAAAGTGTTCAGTCATATTTCATTTTATTTTTTCGACGATGAAAGATTTACAACACAAATCGAGGGAGAAGTAATTTTGAACAACAGAGGTGAATTATCACCCGTTTCTTATTTATTAAATCAATTTCCAGGCTCTTCTGTTACACATTATATGGACTGAATCATTTTTAATGATTTAATTAGAAGCCTATCCCACAAGAGAACATTACTTTAATCATATTTTATCGGTAGCTGAAAGAAACGAATAGCGAAATTACACCTAAGGACTTAGGTTTATTTATCTATATAATCTACATGTTCATATAAGATTTTGATTTCAATATTAACCTTTCGTCAATATTCAAGTGGGCAATTTTATAGCTTCCTGTGTTTCTGTAAGGTTTTTTTCTACAATACCTCTTCTAGATGCTTTTATGTCAGAAAAAAAATACATACATATTTTATTATACGGATAATACCATTTTCAATTCTGTTATAAAATTAAAAAAATGTGAAATATGGATGTTGGAAATTCATTCCAAATAATTAAGAACTGTAATTCATTTCTATTGCTTTATTGATGAAAGGATAATTATTCTAATTACAGCAGCTGCATACAGTCCGTTTCCTGGATTAATGACTGCGGCTGATTTAGCTCGGGCCGGACAAAAACGGAAAAGACGGCATAGAACAATATTTACCGAGGAACAACTGGAGGAACTAGAAAAGACTTTCAATAAGACCCATTACCCCGATGTGTTACTGAGGGAGGAACTGGCAATGAAGATTGATTTAAAAGAGGAAAGAGTGGAGGTAATTACTGACATACATGTATTTAATTTATAGACTTAAACAATAAACAAACATTCAAATAAAGAAGAAAATACCTATAATACAGTAATTTTTCGTGTTTTGCTTAAAAAAGCTTACCGATTTTTTTTAAATATGTATGTTTATTTAGCAAAAAAATTTAATTATTTGGAATATTTCCTTTAACAAATTTAATAAATATATATACGCAGTTGTGTTTATGTATACAAAAAGAAAACAAAAAAAAAAAGCTTTTTTTTATTAATTAAAATACAAAAACTTTTTTGAAGAGACACGATAGTGTGTTCAGTGTGAATTTGATATTGGCCTTCCTTCCCTTTTATACTCGCCGCTGAGACACTTGTCGCGTCAGAGACTTTTATCACTTGTCCACAACATAAATATCAAGAAGTAGAAAAATCTCATAATTTTTAGCCCAACTGTTCGCCCCCTGATCAAAAGAAACACTCTGAGGTTTCATCTGATAACTGCACAGATCTGCCCGTCATCATTTTCCAATAACGAATTTTATCACTGTGGCGTTTTCGTCCCGGGTTTTATCTTTTATTTTTTTTCTCTCCCTTTCTCTTCCGAATTGGATTTTTGGGGTTATTTATTTATTATGTTCAAAGCAAGAAGAAAGATTTAAGATGATATCTGAGAAATTCGACGAACGCTTATCAGTGTGGCCTAGCGTTCCTAAATTGGCCTTAAATGCTCGAAAACCTACAGAATCTTACGCAAATTTTATTTATCAGTGTGCACCAACTCTACTTTATGTGACGGGCGATTATTTTTGAAAATTATTACCATGCATTCGTGATGTGCGTGCTTTAATGTGTTGTTAAATTGAAAGCAAACATGTAATATCTCTTTCTTAAAAGGAACTTAACACATTAGGAGTATTTAAGTCCAAACGCTACCGGAAGTTGTTTATTTTCTGAACCAATGACGGAATAGCATTTTAATTACAGACCATCCTTTCTGCGAGTAATTTCGTCACCTTAGAAATTGACGGCAACAAGAGACTATTTTCTTGTACTTAAGCAAACCGACTACTGATTTTATAGAACCTGAATTGAGATCAAAGATAATGAGCCACAAAAAACACTTCATTGTTTATACAAAGGCACTCAAACAAAATTGACGCGACATTTATAACTCAGCTCATAATCCAAGTATTATTTTTCAAAGCAAAAAACAGAAACAAACATTTGATTGCGCGATATACAGTTGTGAGCATATTCTTGATATTGTCACTCTGGGTGTGAATCCCCGAACTTTTGTCAACACGCAATACAACGATCTGAAATTACTTCAAATGGAGCACAAATGAACGCTACATGACACTGGCCTTTCCCGCATAGACCCCAGTTTTATCACCATACCAAAAATTAGATAAAAATCAGACTCGGAACTGCAAACAGACTAAAAAGCCAGCGTTCCCAGTGCTACAATCGATGCTTTTTCCGTCACTAGAAATTAATTCATTTAGTTGGAAAATTCCATGAAATCTGCACGATCTGCAGATAGAGTATGACACAAGTCATTCTTCATACCGACCGTGTAAGCAACAATCTCTTTATTCTAAGCTTTAAAACAGTCATCAGATTAACGTTATCCGTCCCAGAATGCAAACCAACCGTCAAAATAATCGTAGTCAGACAATAAATTAAGGTCTCAGATCATAGAGTTGTTGCATATCAGATGAGACAAATCATTTAACGATGTAAAATTTATTTTTAATTCCAGGTCTGGTTCAAGAACAGGAGAGCCAAATGGAGAAAGGTTAAGCGTGAGGAAGAAGCGGCTAAGAGAACGGCAGAAAGCGGTAGTACAGGAAGCGACAAAGAAAAATCATCAAAATCATCTCCCCTCGAAAGTGAAACCAAAGACAATACGTCCGCGTACAGCGATTGTATGAGTGATAGAAGTACGGACTCGCCCAGAATAGATATTGAGGAAGATGATGCTGATCAAGTGTCCAGTAGCGCAAATGAACTTACGCCACCCTCTACTTCCGCTTCCGTTTCTAGTCAAAGTGCTCCTACGTCACAAAATTCGCCATGAACGTCACTGACTTTCTCTTTGTCGTCGTGTTACATGAATTAAAGCAGTGCATGCTCTAAACGCAACTCTGGGTCTGACTTGGCTCCAAGACCTTTCTTGAAATTCAAGCTGTATACACAAATCTACAAGTGCTGTGGAGTGAACTGGTCTACGTTCGCTGATTGGCTCTCTTAGTCAGACACCCGCCAAATTGAAACACTTCGTGACTAAAGACAATTTCAAATAGTGTTAACAAATTAGGCGTTTTCATTCATTTTTGGCTTAAACTCGATATATGAGTATGGGCTAAGTTAGTAAAATTTCATAATGCATACATTTTCACTATCATCAGATATTGAGAATTTTTTAAATGTACTTTCTCATAACGACGATTTCACTTTTAACAAATGAATAACGACTACTTCATGTAATTTAGTATTAAAGAGTTTGTATGAAATGTCGAACGAACTCCACCGCAAAAGTCAAACTTTACACTGGGCCTGTGGAAGTTACAGGCTTGTCTGATTATAATCATATTTATGAAATTATATTCACATTAGAGATTACGAATAAAAGAATAAAACAAAATGTGTGTTCATTACTATTTATGCGAGAGAGTGAGTTTTAATAAATTAGACATATATGTCAGTTCTTTCTTGTAAATACTGTATGTAATTGTTTGGATTGTTTGGGGGTTTATTCAATCAATATGAGCACGATATGAGATATTTAGAAATCCTAAATACTCCACAGAAAAAAAAGAAAAGAAAATGTTTCCAAACCAATACGTTGTAATGATAACTGTTAAATGAATTGAATATAATTAAATACTTATATACATAAACTATGCATATTGTTATACTCATGTCTGAAAAAAAAAAAATTTCAATCCCGTTTTAGCTTAAGAAATCATCAGATTTCAAATAGCAAAACATCAATATAAAGTTACGGTGGAAAAAAAAATTGTGCTTCGAAGTTAAGAATCATAATTTAAACTACATTTAGTTATCTATATATGAACATTAATTGTTGGAGTCTTTAATGGAGTTGGTAGTTGGAGTTGTACTCTAATTGGAAACAATTTTGTTGCTGGGTCGCCAGAAATTTCAATTATTTCTTCTTTCCCCCTGTTTCCCGGGCCATCTAGCGACGTATTCTTTCAAATTTAATTTTTATTTCTAATCTTCTTGGATTTTTTTTTTGTACATTGCCATACATATAGGTCTTAATAATGGAAAAATTATGACAGTCTGAATTTGAAACGTCAAAGCGATAGTGTACCAGATATTCTAAAATTAAGATAATAAAACACTTGATAATTACAAAATTTTTAATGCAGTGAAAGTACAGGTTTTTGTTTGGGTTTTTTTCGGGGGAGGGGCAAACTGTTACAACAATTTTATAATGTGAAAACAACAATTTGACGAGTTGATTGTGAAAAAAAAATACACGGAGAGGTCTTTGCAAAGCAATCGCAGGTTCTCAACCCTTTACGACCGGCGAAAAATAAACCTCGAATGTACTATGAAGGTGTCCAAATAAACGCCCCTTTTCATAAAGAATTAAATAATTAAAGAGTTATTTATTATCTACTGCAATATGATATACACTTATCAAATCTAATTGAATAACTTTAAATATACAACAAAATATATATCCAGTACTTCAAAAATGTGGGTTGAAATTATTCATTTGATAATATATCCATTTAATGATATTGTACCGTAAACGAATTCTTTTAATTACATGTATTAATGTGTTTAACAGTTCTTCTTGGTCAATGCTCAGGCACAAGACAGGTTTCTCTGAATAAGTTGTCCATTTGAGTAAGTTACTCGCACAGCATTACCCGTGTAGCTGCAAAAGGTACAAAAAAATTTGTATCACGGTAGGCGTCAGTACGCCAATGAATCAAGCATATGCATGCCTTCAAGTTATCTGCGGGAGTTTGATATGAAGCGTAAAGACACCAGAAGTTTAATGAAATTCAGCATTTGAGTGCAATTATATGGTTTCCGAAAAAGAAATATGGATAAAGAGTATATACAAATTCATCAAAAGAGTTAGCTTTCAGCCATCAGATCGTATTCTACACTAACCTAGCGAACTTCCGTTTAGATATCATTTTGTACGTTTACCTTTGTAAGTAGAAACTATTGGCGTCGATCAAGGAAACGATAAGCAAGGCTACATGTATATATATCTTCATTCTGCTGTAGTCCACATTCATTTAAGGGGACTGGATGGTCGTGGCCATTTCTAGGCTACATTTACCTCCTTTTGACGAAGAGCTCTGTATAATATCATAAAGCTAAAATAATTGAATTTTTTCTTCACAAAATGAAAATTTATGTCCAAAAATATAATATTGAAATATTTTAGGCGGCTCAGAGGTTAGTTTGCTGACCACCCAGCCTCCTTCACTGATAATTATGCTTTTAGTGAAGATCCTGTTGAACATACCAATATAATGATTTTGTGTTTTAAAATTATCACTAATATTTTGCCATATGAATATCTATGTTTTCACCTTGACTTTCATTTACATATATATGTATATATATGCAATGTTTTTTTTAGAATGAATTCCGGTTTTTGATAATTTATAAAACTATGTTATTTTTACCTATTTGCACTTGATATCACTACTTCGTCTTCATTAAAGAAGATCAAATACGGTCAATGTCAAAAATTGTGATCTGGTAAATCCCTACATCACAATCAGAACCTCAATCTTTTTTCTTTTGATTTACATTTGATACACATGTATTCAAGCCACATATTAATCTAATATACCATATGGATATCAAATACACAGGTTTCCAAATTTAGCTTATTTGAGCTCTATAATACAGATAGCGGTCTGATAGTATTAGTATGTACGATCGCCATCGATTGACTTTTCTCTTTCGACCTGTATGCTCGACAAATTATTGATGTCACCTGCGAGAGTGAATTGTACACCATAGTCAAGACATTATCATAAGGACACGGAACAAAAGTGAAACAGATAATTGATATGAATGGTTTTTTTTTATTCAATCCAATAGAGTAATTTTAGTGGCATCGAATAATTCCTTTTTAATTGGCTCTAAAGAATGTAAGTTATAGTCAGGCATTTTGATATTTGCATTTCAAATGGTCTTCTCCTCGGCTTTTTTAAATATAATGTCCCTCTTTCTGGCCATCTTAGTTTGTTTTTGATGCATAAACTGGTATGATGATGA
Source organism: Magallana angulata (assembly GCF_025612915.1). Classification (NCBI taxonomy): domain Eukaryota; kingdom Metazoa; phylum Mollusca; class Bivalvia; order Ostreida; family Ostreidae; genus Magallana; species Magallana angulata. The sequence goes on along the minus strand of NC_069113.1, from coordinate 44,269,922 downwards.
TGAGAGAAAAACCAAATTACATTAAGTGACAAAATTAGAAAATTCATTTCCTTTGGGAATTACTGCAAAAGACATTCGGTTTTTCTCTTTAGGTTTTGTTTTATCTAATCATGGACGTCGCCCGCTATTCGATTATCAAGAAATTTATCAACCCGCCAATCGGCACGATATACCAGAAAAAAAGGAAGCGCGAATACTCTTAACAACCCGGGCGTTTGTCATCGGCTGTCAACGGAACGTTTGAAGTCTGACTTGCGCACGAGAATCAGCGGTCACGTGACTTAGCGTTGTTGATCTTTGAAGAGTTTTTGGAAATTTAGAATGAGGATTTTATAGCAAATAGCGTAATTATATTATTACGGAGTTAAAATCACCGGAAGTCGACTGGTATGTCAGATAAAAAAGAAAACCAATGAACTTTCAACTGATGGCAAATCTTGAGAAACAAATCAACGGCAATGGCGCATGTAATAGATGAATTGGTCGTAAATGACGTTTTTATCATAAAGTGCTGAATCATTTTGACGACTTTTTATGACAATGATTAATACTTTATGACAGTGAAAGAGGCATCGTTTATAGTAATTTCAATCACAGCGAGTGTCTTTTTTGTTTTCTTTGCCAAAAGAGCAGCTAAAATTAATTGTAAGATTGTAATTTGATAGAATTGGCGCTGGTGATGACAATTGTTGGGTTCCTAACCAAAGACTCAAAAAATAACAAAATTACCCTTTTTTTAATTTGTCTCGCATGAAATACAACTAATAAAGAAATGATTGATGAAACATTTGTATTAGAACAGACTAACAAATTACGTCCATTATTTATGAAATAATTCTATTTATTCTAGGAAGAACCCGGTTCATCCAGGAAAATTTGGAATATACATGGGATATCATAATCAATTCGAAGAACAATGTGGATTCCATTAGGAATCTCTTTCATCCCTCTGTTCTAAGACTGAAATTGCAGAGTAGTTCGGGGAGCGTATCCTTTTTATGGCATTTTATCATAAAAATCTAGTCAGCATTATCGAATATATTGTTAGATTTCGTGCTAGCATTCCCCCAACTTAATTCTCTGTTCATATCAATATTTAAAACGCTAGGACGAACAAGAAGCGCGTGCGAGTCTTGCGTGAAAAAGCATCATTATATAATAATGTCATTTTGTTTTGATCAAATAACGTTGATACATCACAGTTCGGACTCCCTCGGGAGTTTTTATACATGGTATAGTAATCTTAAACATAGAAATTACTGTTTTAACATGTTGTAACGTTCACTAATTAATATCTCAGATTCTACAGAAGTTCTAAGATATCTGTAGTTCCGTATCGCCTTGCCTGACACTTGCTCTCTCCGTCCGTGTTAGTATCGTTTCATCGTAGAGTGATAGCAAACAATTCTCTGATTTGTGCGGCACGTAATTTTATTACTGATATGCTAGATGCCTATTTAATCTATAATTAACCAGTTTAATGGTTTCGTAGTCGGTGTAATTTTGTTTTTCTGCAATCTGCAGAGAACTTATATTTTGCCATTAATCATCGTCTGGCGCGCTCTTCCTTTTTAATTGACCACCACGGTAGGACTCTGGAGTATATAGAGCCATTTGTTTTCTTACTCATGTATCTCTTGTACTCAATTATGAATAAGATTCTGTAATAAAATATGTTGGGAAAATATGGTGGCGGAGCACGGAAATTGAGCGAAAATTCACCGTAAAATGTAACACAACCTTGTAAGAGGAGGGACTTATACGATGTGCGTACTTTTAGTTGTCGCCAGCCCACGGTATAATGTTCATTATTGAATTTCATTAAAATAAACATTATCTAAAGTTAAATGAAAAATATTATATTTATAACACAAGACACCAGTCAAAATGTTTATTTACATATACATACATACATAGTGCGTGTATCTACTAGTTCGTAAATACAATGTAGTACCACTATCTTCCTCTTTTTGTCAGGATTAGATCTGAAGAGAACTAGATCTGAGAGAGAGAGAGAGAGAGAGAGAGAGAGAGAGAGAGAGAGAGAGAGAGAGAGAGAGAGAGAGAGAGAGAGAGAGAGAGAGATACAAGGGTTACTAGTATCCCTTGGATTTATTCGAAATATTTTTAGTCCATTGTACGGATCTGAAAATTGCTTAATATCCAGCTTAGGTCAACAAATATTGTCACGTGCTCCATGACAATATGCAACTTCAGAGAATATCTGTGTTGATCTATTATATTATTATCAATTTCAATATTTTCAGCGTTCTTAATAAACCTCTGTAAATCATTTATGTAAATTAAGGAACTTAGCTTGCATTAAGGTCTTATTCATTCCATGGTAGTACCTTAAATTGTGTCGCAACAAAGTAACTTATTTCATTTGGCCATTAAGATTTTAAAATAACAAAAAAACATCTTAAATCGCGGATTTTCTTTTCAATGAATATACTTGCGATATTGTACCCTTGGCAAATATCTCTTAGGAATTAATAAAGATTTTCTAATTGTGTTCAAAATATTAGACCTAATTTTGATTAAAAATATTATCATAGAATAAATTGAATCTTGTTTGTAGTTTCTTCTTGGGGTGTATTTTAAAAAGTGTTTTCTTTTTTTAAAAATGTCGGTCTTTTGAACAAAGTTTACAGAAAAGCTTAAGAATTAAAACGGAACGTCACACACATCCATAAATTAAATAAACTTGTAATAACACTTTAGTAAGAAGACAAGAAATCAAAACTGTTGCAATTCGGGATGTCATTTATAGTAAAGTAGTCACTTCATCTGTGTTAAAGTTATGAAAAAACCTCCAAACATTTATCATTTATTGGTCTAGGTCCTTATCTGTACGCCCTTGTATTCAAGTTAAGGTTTTTTTTCAAATAATTTTCAGAAGAAAAACAAACGCCTTCAATGATGCTGAAATGGCTCTAAAAAATCTGAATTTGAATAGCGATCCCGATTCAATTACAGTATAAACAGAATTTTACAACGTGAAAAAGAACTCGATCGGGCGCGTTTGACATAGAAGCAGGCTTACAATAATCTTGACCGATAACTCCTCATTTGATACAGATCAAACTACATGTACAAACCATTTGTAATCAATTCTGGATTGTGTATTTTTTACACCAGAAAAAATATTGCTTACATTTCCTCATAAGCAAATACTTCATTTAATGATCGATTGACTTATACTGTACTTGTAATATTTACATTACTTTACATATTACATTTAATATACTTGGCATTCATGTCCGTTTCAGTACATATATAAATGCAATTTTTTTTACATCTTCTGAGTATTTCGGTCCAATATCTTTGAAAATCAGATTTTGCTTTCACAATTACTGACAAAACTAGAGGTACTGTGAGCAAGCTCACAATTGATACCCCCCGCTAAGAAAATCATAACTCATGTATTTTTTCTATTATAGAAAACATTGGATGAATCTATTTCACTGTCCATTCTCTATATATACATAACAACTGCTCTATTTTTTAATAAAACTGTTAATGCTAATATGAGTACACAAACCAATTTCTATTCTTTAAATTCCATTTTAGTTCAAGTTAACTGTTAATGCATGAGGACATTTGTATCCTTATGTTAACAAACATGACTCGAATCAAACAAAATTCCACATGTCAAGCAGCCATTTAATATAAACATTTTGAATTATAAGTATACTGAGCCCAATTTTTTTTAAAACAATGACCTTGAACTTCCTCAATTGACCTTGGGTCACACCCTTAGGTCATAAGCAATCTTTGTTTGAAGTAAGTACTTCCAATGTTTCTCCATTAAAAAGATATTGACCGGACACGAATTTTGATTTTTTTCTGCCAGTGACCTTTACTTTGCCCAAATGACCTTGGGTCAAGATCATGACACACCCTTACCTCATAAGCAATATTTGTGTGAAGTAAGAACTTCCAATGTTTCTCCATTAAAAAGATATGGACCGGACACGAATTTTGAACTTTTTCTGCCAGTGACCTTGACCGAATGACCTTGATTCAAGGTCATGACACACCCTTAGGTCATAAGCAATATTTGTGTGAAGTAAGAACTACCAATGTTTCTCCATTAAAAAGATATGGACCGGACAAGAATTTTGAACTTTTTCTGCCAGTGACCTTGACCTTGCCCAAATGACCTTGGGTCAAGGTCATGACACACCCTTAGGTCATAAGCAATATTTGTGTGAAGTAAGAACTACCAATGTTTCTCCATTAAAAAGATATGGACCGGACACATATTTTGAACTTTTTCTGCCAGTGACCTTGACCTTGCCCAAATGACCTTGGGTCAAGATCATGACACACCCTTAGGTCATAAGCAATATTTGTGTGAAGTAAGAACTTCCAATGTTTCTCCATAAGAAAGATATGGACTGGACACGAATTTTGAACTTTTTCTGCCAGTGACCTTGACCTTGCCCAAATGACCTTGGGTCAAGGTCATGACACACCCTTAGGTCATAAGCAATATTTGTGTGAAGTAAGAACTTCCAATGTTTCTCCATAAGAAAGATATGGACTGGACACGAATTGAACAGACAGACGGACAGACGGACGGACGGACGGACGGACGGACGGACAGACGGACGGACGGACAAGGTGATTCCTATATACCCCCCAAACTTCGTTTGCGGGGGGTATAACTAAATCACGACTCGTCCGCGATGTCAATCTACATGACGTCTACAATCTACGTACATTTGACGACACAGGACTATACGCATTCCTCCAACTTTTTAAAAATGCTTGCATCAACAAATTGACGCATCAAAAAGTAGTGTGAAATTTATTAAGTGACAAATTTTACTCATTTATTTTTTGTGAATAATGCTTTTGTTGTTCATCTTAAATTTTAGAAGATTACTATGTATGCATGGATGATTTCGTGATGGATCGAAACGATTGATACACTGAGGCTGCACAGACTGCACGGACAGTTAGCCCACTTACATTGTTCTTCCGATGTTCAAAAATTTGATCCGTTCGGTATAAGTTCTATTCAAGTAATTTTTGTGAAAATGAATTCTTCGACGTCTGCTTAATTTTCGCTCTACGTATTTCTCAAGCAATTAATGCAAACATTGTAAAATTACTCGTTGTATAGAATTGTATACACGTTTTATGCTATACATCATGTTTTATTTCCTTTGATGACCTATGCATTTAGACGTGTAAATATTAAACGATGTCTAGTTTATATTAAAAACAACAAATATTCGGATTCTTGGAATTTTGATGGTTAAGGTGATGCGATTACCACTGATCATAGCGGTACTGAATACTTACAATTTTTATGGTTTATGCGGCCATTATCTTGATAGGGTTGTAGCCCCATAAGTAAAATAACAGATTCAGCTGAGTCGCACCGCATTGATATAAAACTTTAATGCAAGATATTTTAAAAGATTAAACTAACATAAATTTTATGTTGATTATATCTTTTTAACGGAATGTAAATGCTTTAGAAAAAATTGATTATTGTAGACCTGAAGCATGCTAACACTCAACATGGTTAGCACCCATAAAACCAATCCATATTTTCTAACATGCCATATTGAACTCTAAATAATAAAAATAAAACACCAAATCAGATTCACAACAGATTTATTCATTTTCATGTATTGTAATCCACCCCCCTCTGTGGCATTATTTGGTCTTGGCTTCAAGACAATGAGTAAAATATGTGTAAATAAAGTATTTGTAAATTACATCATAATTTTACAATGGAAATGCCATTAGTGCATTGACACCAAATGGGTATGGTCAAAAACACATCATTGTCTAAAAAATTCAACAATTTTCAAACAACCAACTGTGCAAATTTATTCTTTCCGGTTAACGGCAAAGAAAATATTTGCAACATAAAAAATTAGCAAATGGCTCAAAAAGAATATTACATCTTCAACAATTGCAATCAATATAAATGCAAAACACCAACTTGGTCAACTAAGATTCCGGTAAACGGCAATTCGAGCCAAAAATTGTTCAACTTCAAATTGTCATTATCAAATAATTTCAACTGCACATCAATTGTGCACAAGTAGATCGGGAACAACACGCGCATTCATCTGGTATGACGGGAAGACAGGAACAACAAGAAGCACATTCTTCAAAATGCAATTTTCATGAAGTGGTGGGTGTCTAGTCGAGACTCCTTAGTTGAACTTTAGTCAATTGAAAAACTGTGAAGGTTAACCAATACTGAATCTGTGAACTTTTTTCCAACCAATGATTTCTTAAAGCTCATCCTGAAATACAAAGTTCAATACGCAGTAAAATTCTTATATTTAAACAAATCAAAGGGGTAACAAGGGTGGGAGGGGAAAATATTTTTCTCACAACTTTTTCATGTGCATCCCGGTTGCTGCCTTTTTCAAAAAGGAAGTTTGTTAAACGTAAACCAAACCTGTACAAATTTCCGGAATAAATATTCCGGAATAATTAAAAAACTAAGCTTCACTCTAAAATAAATTGATTTATTTTTTAATTAATAAATCTTATTATTGTAGACCTGAAGCATGCTAACACTCAACATGGTTAGCACCCATAAAACCAATCCATATTTTCTAACATGCCATATTGAACTCTAAATAATAAAAATAAAACACCAAATCAGATTCACAACAGATTTATTCATTTTCATGTATTGTAATCCACCCCCCTCTGTGGCATTATTTGGTCTTGGCTTCAAGACAATGAGTAAAATATGTGTAAATAAAGTATTTGTAAATTACATCATAATTTTACAATGGAAATGCCATTAGTGCATTGACACCAAATGGGTATGGTCAAAAACACATCATTGTCTAAAAAATTCAACAATTTTCAAACAACCAACTGTGCAAATTTATTCTTTCCGGTTAACGGCAAAGAAAATATTTGCAACATAAAAAATTAGCAAATGGCTCAAAAAGAATATTACATCTTCAACAATTGCAATCAATATAAATGCAAAACACCAACTTGGTCAACTAAGATTCCGGTAAACGGCAATTCGAGCCAAAAATTGTTCAACTTCAAATTGTCATTATCAAATAATTTCAACTGCACATCAATTGTGCACAAGTAGATCGGGAACAACACGCGCATTCATCTGGTATGACGGGAAGACAGGAACAACAAGAAGCACATTCTTCAAAATGCAATTTTCATGAAGTGGTGGGTGTCTAGTCGAGACTCCTTAGTTGAACTTTAGTCAATTGAAAAACTGTGAAGGTTAACCAATACTGAATCTGTGAACTTTTTTCCAACCAATGATTTCTTAAAGCTCATCCTGAAATACAAAGTTCAATACGCAGTAAAATTCTTATATTTAAACAAATCAAAGGGGTAACAAGGGTGGGAGGGGAAAATATTTTTCTCACAACTTTTTCATGTGCATCCCGGTTGCTGCCTTTTTCAAAAACGTAAACCAAAACTGTACAAATTTCCGGAATAAAATATTCCGGAATAATTAAAAAACTAAGCTTCACTCTAAAATAAATTGATTTATTTTTTAATTAATTAAGGTCTTCCGTTTCCAACGGAAGACCTTATTGTTTTCGTACTGTTTCTTATTATTATTATTATTATTTTTTTCCACAAAATTTGTGCACGCGGTATCTCGAAAACTATTCGGCCGATTTTGACCATTTTTTCACAGATGATTGCCAGTGGTCATAATTCTAGAAGTTTTTTGAAATTTTGAAATCGTCACTTCCGGTTCCGATTTACGGCCGATTTTGTAAGTTTTTACGACCCATTTTGTGCAGACATAAACTCAGAGACTATAAGAGATATAAATATGAAATTTTCAGGATAGGTAGACCATAGTTTGAAGATGTGCAGAACCTATTTTTTTTGCGCCAGTGGCGCCATTCCTTTGAGCTCGCCTAGGCTCGAAAATTGGATACGAATTTTGCATCATAAACTTCATACATTTTGATCTGTATCTTTTTATCAGTTAATATTTTGTTAAGACATATATAACAAAAGTGGTAGATAATCAAAAGTTCTTTCCATCAAATTTAAGAAATAGGGGCTGGCCCCTTTATTTAGGGGCCAAAACACTTATAAACTCTAATACAAATAACTTAAAAACGATAAAGATTTTGTAATGCATTATAGAAGCAAAGTTGTTGATCGTACCAATATCTATTAGAAAAAATCATTGCCACGCCCATTTATTACGTAATTAGGGATTTTTAGGGGCCAGAGTATTTAAACTTTGACGCAATATAACTAGAAAAGTAACTAGATACGATCTCGTTACGAGTAACGAGTAGGTCTTCCTTGCGATTTCTGTTTTAAATCATACCATGAATAATCGATACAATTTTAGAATTATCCCCCCCCCACTTTCAGATAATGTATACAAATCCATTATTACGTAATAAATGGGTGTGGCAATGAGTTTTCCAGATAGATATTGCTACAATTAACAACTTTGCTTTTATAATGCATTACGAAATCTTAATCGTTTTTATGTAATTTGTAATAGACTTTACGAGTTTCTTGCCCCCCCCCCCCCCAAAAAAAAAGGGGACAGCCCCTTTTTCTTGAATTCTTTGAAAAGGTCTTAAGAATACTAACAATGTTTGTTCTTACACCCATCTAAAATTGTTGATCATTTTTGAGATCAAATGTATGAATATTTTAGGGGCCAGCCCTCTAGATCCTTAATGGGGACAGAAATTCGTGTTTTGATAAGTGGAATCGATTTAAATCATTTATTCAAACATTTTCTTTTCTATGATGTCTAACAAAATATGTATACTTCTCTAGTTATTTTTCGTCAAAGTTTAAGTACTTTGGCCCCTAAAAATCCCTAATTACGTAATAAATGGGCGTGGCAATGTTTTTTTCCTAATAGATATTGGAACGATCAACAACTTTGCGTCTATAATGCATTACAAAATCTTTATCGTTTTTATGTTATTTGTAATAGAGTTTATGAGTGTCTTGGCCCCTAAAAAAGGGGGCCAGCCCCTATTTCTTGATTTTGTTGAAAAGAACTTTCGATTATCTACCACTTTTGGTATATATGTTTTAACAAAATATCAACTCATAAAAAGATACAGATCAAAACGTATGAAAAATTTGATTCGAAATTCGTACCCAATTTTCGAGCCTAGGCGAGCTCATAGAAATGGCGCCACTGGCGCCAAAAAACTACATTTTGCACAACTTCAACCTATGGTCTACCTATCCTGAAAATTTCATATTCCTATCTCTGATAGTCTCTGAGTTTATGTCTGCACAAAATGGGTCGTAAAAACTGACAAAATCGGCCGTAAATCGGAACCGGAAGTGCCGATTTCAAAATTTCAAAAAACTTCCAGAATTATGACCACTGGCTACCATCTGAGAAAAAATGGTCGAAATCGGCCGAATGGTTTTCGAGAAATCGCGTGCACAAAATTCGTGGAAAAAAATAATAATAACTAGATACGATCTCGTTACGAGTAACGAGTAGGTCTTCCTTGCGATTTCTGTTTTTAATCATACCATGAATAATCGATATAATTTTAGAATTACCCCCCCCCCCCCCCACACACACACACACACACTTGCAGATAATGTATACAAATCCCTAATTACGTAATAAATGGGTGTTGCAGTGAGTTTTCCAGATAGATATTGCTACAATTAACAACTTTGCTTTTATAATGCATTACGAAATCTTAATCGTTTTTATGTAATTTGTAATATACTTTACGAGTTTCTTGCCCCCCCCCCCAAAAAAAAAGGGGGCCAGCCCCTTTTTCTTGATTTCTTTGAAAAGGTCTTAAGAATACTAACAATTTTTGTTCTTACACCCATCTAAAATTGTTGATCATTTTTGAGATACAAATGTATGAATATTTTAGGGGCCAGCCCTCTAGATCCTTAATGGGGACAGGAATTCGTGTTTTGATAAGTGGAATCGATTTAAATCATAAATTTAAACATTTTCTCTTCTATCATGTCTGACAAAAAATGTCTACTTCTCTAGTTATATTGCGTGAAAGTTTAAGTATTTTGGCCCCTCAAAATCCCTAATTACGTAATAAATGGGCGTGGCAATAATTTTTTCTAATAGATATTGGTACGATCAACAACTTTGCTTCTATATTGCATTACAAAAACTTTATCGTTTTGAAGTTATTTGTAATAGAGTTTAAGAGTGCCTTGGCCCCTTAATAAAGGGGCCAGCCCCTTTTTATTGATTTTGTTGGAAATAACTTTTGATTTTCTACCACTTTTGTTATATATGTCTAAACAAAATATCAACTGATAAAAAGATATAAATCAAAACGTGTGAAAATTTTGAATGAAAATTCGTGCCCAATTTTCGTGCCCAGGCGAGCTCCAAGAAATGGCGCAACAGGCATTAAACAACTACATGCTGCACAACTTCAAACTATAGTCTACCTATCCTGAAAATTTCATATTCATATCTCTTATGGTTTCCGAGTTTATAGCTGCACAAAATGGGTCGTCAAAAATTACAAAATGGCCGACAATTCGGTACCGGAAGTGACTACGAAAAAATTAAGAAAAATGTATGAAGTTTAGATCACGCCCAACAATCTGTGAAAAAATGGTTGAGATCGGTCGAATAGATTTCGAGAAATCTCGTGCACAAAATTTGGAAAAAAAAAATAATAATAACTAGATACGATCTCGTTACGAGTAACGAGTAGGTCTTCCGTTCAATTTTTTAAACGATTCGATTAAAATATCAATGAAATTTCAGAATTCTCCCTCAACCACCTCCTTTTAGATAATGTATACGATTGTCAATATCTTTTAAAATGCTTAACAAAGAGTTTTGCTTTTTAACATACAGCACATTAAAGATTTAAGATTTTAGTCCCCTAAAATCTCTAATTACGTCATCAATGGGTTTGAAAATGAGTTTAACAAACAGATATTGCTGCTATCAACAACTTTGCTTCTATAATGCATTACAAAATCTTGATCATTTTTAAGGTATGAGTAATAGAGATTAGGAGTCCATTGGCCCCTAATTTAAGGGGCCAGCCCCTTTTTCTTGATTTTATAAGAAAGGTCTCATGAATACTAACATTTTTTGTTCTTACATCCATCTAAAATTGTTTATCACTTTTGAGATACAAATGATTGAATATTTTAGGGGCCAGCCCTCTAGATCCTTAATGGGGACAGAAATTTGTTTTTTGATAAGGGGATTCAATTTAAATCATAAATTCAAACATTTTCTCTTCTATGATGTCTAACAAAATATGTATACTTCTCTAGTTATATTGCGTCCATGTTTAAGTACTTTGGCCCCTTAAAATCCCTAATTACGTAATAAACGGGCTTGGCAATGATTTTTTCAAATAGATATTGGTACGATCAACAACTTTGCTTCTATAATGCATTACAAAATCTTTATCGTTTTTAAGATACTTGTAATAGAGTTTACGGAGGCCTTGGCCCCTAAAAAAGGGGCCAGCCCCTTTTTCTTGATTTGTTTGAAAAGGTCTTAAGAATACAAATATTTTTTGTTCTTACACCCATGTAAAATTGTTGATCATTTTTGAGATACAAATGATTGAATATTTTAGGGGCCAGCCCTCTAGATCCTTATTGGGGACAAAAAATCGTGTTTTGATTGATAGAATCGATTTCAATCATTTATTCAAACATTTTCTCTTCTATGATGTCTAACAAAATATGTATACTTCTCTAGTTATTTTTCGTCAAAGTTTAAGTACTTTGGCCCCTAAAAATCCCTAATTATGTAATAAATGGGCGTGGCAATGATTTTTTCTAATAGATATTGGTACGATTAACAACTTTGCTTCTATAATGCATTACAAAATCTTTATCGTATTTAAGTTATTTGTATTATAGTTTACAAGTGTCTTGGCCCCTAAAAAAAGGGGCCAGCCCCTATTTCTTGAATTTGTTGGAAAGCACTTTTGATTATCTACCACTTTTGTTATATATGTTTTAACAAAATATCAACTCATAAAAAGATAGAGATCAAAACGTATGAAAAATTTGATTCGAAATTCGTACCCAATTTTCGAGCCTAGGCGAGCTCCTTAACTTTGCGCCTCTGGCATAAAAAAACTGCATTGTGCACAACTTCAATCTATGGACTACTTATCCTGAAAATTTTATATTCATATCTCTGATAGTCTCTGAGTTTATGTCTGCACAAAATTGGTCGTAAAAATTTACAATATCGGCCGTAAATCGGAACCGGAAGTGACGATTTCAAAATTTCAAAAGACTTCTAGAATTATGACCTCTGGCAATCATCTGTGAAAAAATGGTCGAAATCGGCCGAATAGTTTTCGAGATATCGCGTGCACAAAATTTGGGGAAAAAAATAATAAGAAGACTAGATCTCGTTACGAGTAACGAGTAGGTCTTCCGTCCGATTTTGTTTTCATATGATACGATGAAATATCGATATTCTCTGCCAAATCTGCGATCTTGGTGAATCTAGGTTTTTTGTCTCGAGACCGAAAACGGACGAACAAAAGAGGTTTATGAAAATAAAAGCTAGGGTTTTTTATACATATGTTTAGTGTACACTACTGTTAATCATAGCAGATGAAACACCAAAGATAATCAGTTAAACTTGTGAAAAAAATGAATTGTTTGAACTCTTCTGGTGAGTACCGGAAGTGACGGTTGACAAAAGAAAACTCGTTAAATATATCTTCAATCGATTGTCTATCATTTATTATAGTTTGTGTCTCAATCACTTACAGTGACTAAAATCTCGCTGGTATCAATTTTGTAAAATAGGCTAAGTACCAAAGATATTTGAAATCTTGATTGTTTTCAAGTTATCTGTAATATAGTTTACGAGTGTCTTGGCTCCTCATTTAAGGGGCCAGCCCCTTTTTCTTGAGTTCAATCGATAGTTCTCACGAATACTAACATTTTATGTTCTTACATCCATCTAAAATTGTTGTTCATTTTTGAGATACAAATGATTGAATATTTTAGGGGCCAGCCCTATAGATCCTTAATGGGGACAGACTTTGGAGTTTTGATTAGTGGAATTGATTAGAATCATCAATGCAAACATTTTCTTTTCTACATTGCCTAACAAAATATGTCTCCTTCTCTAGATATATTGCATCAAAGTTTAAGTACTTTGGCCCCTAAAAATCCCTAATTACGTCATAAATGGGTGTGAAAGTGATTTTACCTGATAAATATTGCTACAATCAACAACTTTGCTTCTATATTGCATTACAAAATTTTGATCGTTTTTAAGTTATTTGCAATAGAGTTTACGAGTGTCTTGGCCCCTAATTTAAGGGGCCAGCCCCTTTTTCTTGATTTTGTTGGAAAGAACGTTTAATTATCTACTATTTTTGTTATATATATCTTAACAAAATATCAACTGATAAAAATATACAGATGAAAACGTATGAAGAATTTGAATGAAAATTCGTACCCAATTTTCGTGCCTAGGCGAGCTCCAAGAAATGGCGCCACTGGCGTAAAACAAAATAATAGTGCACAACTTCAGACTATAGACTACCTATCCTGAAAATTTCATAGTCATATCTCTGATAGTTTCTGAGATCAGCTCTGCACAAAATAGGTCGTAAAAATGTACAAAATGGCCGATAAATCGGTACCGGAAGTGCCGACAGGAAAAATCTCAAAAATGTATGAAGTTTACATCAAGACTCATCTTCTCTGAAAAAATGGTCGAAATCGGTCGAATAGTTTTCGAGAAATCTCGTGCACAAAATTTGTGGAAAAAAATAATAATAACTAGATACGATCTCGTTACGAGTAACGAGTAGGTCTTCCGTTTAATTTTTTAAACGATTCGATTAAAATATCAATGAAATTTCAGAATTCTCCCTCAACCACCTCCTTTTAGATAATGTATACGATTGTCAGTATCCTTTAAAATGCTTAACAAAGAGTTTTGCTTTTTAACATACAGCATATTAAAGATTTAATATTTTAGTCCCCTAAAATCTCTAATTACGTCATCAATGGGTTTGGAAATGAGTTTTACAAACAGATATTGCTGCTATCAACAACTTTGCTTCTATAATGCATTACAAAATCTTGATCATTTTTAAGGTATGAGTAATAGAGTTTAGGAGTCTATTGGCCCCTAATTTAAGGGGCCAGCCCCTTTTTCTTGATTTTATACGAAAGGTCTCATGAATACTAACATTTTTTGTTCTTACATCCATCTAAAATTGTTGATCACTTTTGAGATACAAATGATTGAATATTTTAGGGGCCAGCCCTCTAGATCCTTAATGGGGACAGAAAATCGTGTTTTGATAAGTGGAATCAATTTAAATCATTTATTCAAACATTTTCTCTTCTATGATGTCTAACAAAATATGTATACTTCTCTAATTATTTTTCGTCAAAGTTTAAGTACTTTGGCCCCTAAAAATCCCTAATTTCGTAATAAATGGGCGTGGCAATAATTTTTTCAAATAGATATTGGTACGATCAACAACTTTGCTTCTATAATGCATTACAAAATCTTTATCGTTTTTAAGTTATTTGTAATAGAGTTCATGACTGTCTTGGCCCCTAATTTAAGGGGCCAGCCCCTATTTCTTGATTTTGTTGAAAAGAACTTTTGATTATCTACCACTTTTGTTATATATGTTTTAACAAAATATCAACTCATAAAAAGATACAGATCAAAACGTATGAAAAATTTGATTCGAAATTCGTACCCAATTTTCGAGCCTATGCGAGCTCATAGAAATGGCGCCACTGGCGCAAAAAAACTACATTGTGCACAACTTCAACCTATAGTCTACCTATCCTGAAAATTTCATATTCCTATCTCTGATAGTCTCTGAGTTTATGTCTGCACAAAATTAGTCGTAAAAACTTACAAAATCGGCCGTAAATCGGAACCGGAAGTGCCGATTTCAAAATTTCAAAAAACTTCTAGAATTATGACCACTGGCAATCATCTGAGAAAAAATGGTGGAAATCGGCCGAATAGTTTTCGAGAAATCGCGTGCACAAAATTCGTGGAAAAAAATAATAATAACTAAATATGATCTCGTTACGAGTAACGAGTAGGTCTTCCGTTCAATTTTTTAAACAATTCGATTAAAATATCAATGAAATTTCAGAATCTCCCTCAACCACCTCCTTTTAGATAATGTATACGATTGTCAATATCCTTTAAAATGCTTAACAAAGAGTTTTGCTTTTTAACATACAGCACATTAAAGATTTAAGATTTTAGTCCCCTAAAATCTCTAATTACGTCATCAATGGGTTTGGAAATGAGTTTTACAAACAGATACTGCTGCTATCAACAACTTTGCTTCTATAATGCATTACAAAATCTTGATCATTTTTAAGGTATGAGTAATAGAGTTTAGGAGTCTATTTGCCCCTAATTTAAGGGGCCAGCCCCTTTTTCTTGGTTTTATACGAAAGGTCTCATAAATACTAACATTTTCTGTTCTTACATCCATCTAAAATTGTTGATCACTTTTAAGATACAAATGATTGAATATTTTAGGGGCCAGCCCTCTAGATCCTTAATGGGGATAGAAATTCGTACTTTGATAAGTGGAATCAATTTAAATCATGTTTTCAAACATTTTTTCTTGTATGACGTCTAACAAAATATGTATACTTCTCTAGTTATTTTTCGTCAAAGTTTAAGTACTTTGGCCCCTAAAAATCCCTAATTACGTAAAAAATGGGCGTGGCAATGATTTTTTCAAATAGATATTGGTACGATCAACAACTTTGCTTCTATAATGCATTACAAAATCTTTATCGTTTTTAAGTTACTTGTAATAGAGTTTACGAAGGCCTTGGCCCCTAAAAAAAGGGGCCAGCCCCTTTTTCTTGATTTCTTTGAAAAGGTCTTAAAAATACAAATATTTTTTGTTCTTACACCCATGTAAAATTGTTGATCATTTTTGAGATACAAATGATTGAATATTTTAGGGGCCAGCCCTCTAGATCCGTAATGGGGACAGAAAATCGTGTTTTGATAAGTGGAATCAATTTAAATCATTTATTCAAACATTTTCTCTTCTATGATGTCTAACAAAATATGTATACTTCTCTAGTTATTTTTCGTCAAAGTTTAAGTACTTTGGCCCCTAAAAATCCCTAATTACGTAATAAATGGGCGTGGCAATGAGTTTTTCTAATAGATATTGGTACAATCAACAACTTTGTTTCTATAATGCATTACAAAATCTTTATCGTTTTTAAGTTATTTGTAATAGAGTTTATGACTGTCTTGGCCCCTAATTTAAGGGGCCAGCCCCTATTTCTTGATTTTGTTGAAAAGAACTTTTGATTATCTACCACTTTTGTTATATATGTTTTAACAAAATATCAACTCATAAAAAGATACAGATCAAAACGTATGAAAAATTTGATTCGAAATTCGTACCCAATTTTCGAGCCTAGGCGAGCTCATAGAAATGGCGCCACTGGCGCAAAAAAACTACATTGTGCACAACTTCAACTTATAGTCTACCTATCCTGAAAATTTCATATTCCTATCTCTGATAGTCTCTGAGTTTATGTCTGCACAAAATGGGTCGTAAAAACTTACAAAATCGGCCGTAAATCGGAACCGGAAGTGCCGATTTCAAAATTTCAAAAAACTTCTAGAATTATGACCACTGGCAATCATCTGAGAAAAAATGGTCGAAATCGGCCGAATAGTTTTCGAGAAATCGCGTGCACAAAATTCGTGGAAAAAAATAATAATAATAATAATAATAATAATAAGAAACAGTACGAAAACAATAAGGTCTTCCGTTGGAAACGGAAGACCTTAATAATAAGAAATCGTACGAAAACTATAAGGTCTTCCGTTGGAAACGGAAGACCTTAACTAGATACGATCTCGTTACGAGTAACGAGGAGGTCTTCCGTTCAATTTTTCAAACGATACCAATGAAGTTTCAGAATTTCCACTCACATTTCACATACAGCACATTAAAGATTTAAGGTTTTACTCCCCTAAAAATTCCTAATTACGTCATCAATGGGTGTGGTAATGAGTTTTACAAACTGATATTGTTACGATCAACAACTTTGCTTCTATAATGCATTACAAAATCTTTATAGTTTTTAAGTTATTTGTAATAGAGTTTTCGAGTGCCTTGGCCCCTAATTTAAGGGGCCAGCCCTTTTTTTATTTCCTTGAAAAGGTCTTAAGAATACTAACATTTTTTGTTCTTACACCCATCTAAAATTGTTGATCCTTTTTGAGATACAAATGATTGAATATTTTAGGGGCCAGCCCTTTAGATTCCTAATGGGGACAGAAATTCGTTTTTTGATAACTGGAATCGATTTAAATCATTAATTCAACCATTTTCTCTTCTATGATGTCTAACAAAATATGTCTACTTCTCTAGTTATATTGCGTCAAAGTTTAAGTACTTTGGCCCCTAAAAATCCTTAATTACGTAATAGATGGGCGTGGCAATGGTTTTTTCTAATAGATATTGGTACGATCAACAACTTTGCTTCTATAATGCATTACAAAATCTTTATCGTTTTTAAGTTATTTGTAATTGAGTTTAAGAGTGCCTAAGCCCCTAAATAAAGGGGCCAGCCCCTTTTTCTGGATTTTGTTGGAAAGAACTCTTGATTCTCTACCACTTTTGTTATATATGTCTCAACAAAATATCAACTGATAAAAAGATATAAATCCAAACGTGTGAAAATTTTGAATGAAAATTCGTACCCAATTTTCGTGCCTAGGCAAGCTCCAAGAAATAGTGCCACTAGCGCAAAACAACACAATAGTGCACAACTTCAAACTATAAACTACTTATCCTGAAAATTTCATAGTCATATCTCTGATAGTTTCTGAGATCAACTCTGCACAAAAAAGGTCGTAAAAATGTGCAAAATGGCCGATAAATCGGTACCGGAAGTGACGACAGGAAAAATCTCAAAAATGTATGAAGTTTATATTAAGTCTCATCTTCTGTGAAAAAATGGTTGAAATCGGTTGAACAGTTTTCGAGAAATCGCGTGCACAAAATTTGTGGAAAAAAATAATAATAAGAAGAAATCGTACGAAAACTATAAGGTCTTCCGTTGGAAACGGAAGACCTTAATAATAATAATAAGAAACAGTACGAAAACAATAAGGTCTTCCGTTGGAAACGGAAGACCTTAAAAATATTTTGTTAGACATTGTAGAAGAGAAAATGTTTGAAATTATGATTTAAATCGATTCCACTTATCACAACACGAATTTCCGTCCCCATTAGGGATCTAGAGGGCTGGCCCCTTAAATATTCATTTGTATCTCAAAAATGATAAACAATTTTTAATAGATGTAAGAACAAAAAATGTAAGAATTTGTAAGACCTTTCGATTGAATTCAAGAAAAAGGGGCTGGCCCCTTAAATTAGGGGCCAAGACACTCGTTAACTCTATTACAGATAACTTAAAAATGATAAAGATTTCGTAATGCATTATAGAAGCAAAGTTGTTGATCGTAACAATATCTATCTGGAAAAATCATTGCCACGCCCATTTATTACGTAATTAGGGATTTTTAGGGGCCAAAGTACTTAAACTTTGAGACAATATATCTAGAGAAGGAGACATATTTTGTTAAGCTTTGTAAAAGAGAAAATGCTTGCGTTGATAATTCTAATCGATTCCATCAATCAAAACACCAATATCTGTCCCCATTAAGGATCTAGAGGGCTGGCCCCTTAAATATTCAATCATTTGTATCTCAAATATGATCAACAATTTTAGATACGTGTAATAACAAAAAATGTTAGAATTTGTGAGACCTTTCGACCAAATTCAAGAAAAAGGGGCTGGACCCTTAAATTAGGGGCCAAGCCACTCGTAAAGTCTTTTTCATATACCTTAAAAACCATAAAGATTTTATTATGCATTACAGAAACAAAGTTGTTGATCATAACTATATCAGTTTGTAAAACGCATTGCCACACCCATTGATGACGTAATTATTGATTTTAGGAGACTAAACTCTTAAATCTTTAATATGCAAAATGTGAAAAAGCAAAACACTTTGTTATGCATTTTAAAGGATATTGACAATCGTATACATTATCTGAAAGGGAGTGTTTGAGGTGGAATTCAGAAATTTCATTGATATTTTAATCGTATCGTTTAAAAATTGAACGGAAGACCTACTCGTTACTCGTAACGAGATCGTATCTAGTAAATCTTATTATTGTAGACCTGAAGCATGCTAACACTCAACATGGTTAGCACCCAT
Organism: Magallana angulata; assembly: GCF_025612915.1. Taxonomy (NCBI): domain Eukaryota; kingdom Metazoa; phylum Mollusca; class Bivalvia; order Ostreida; family Ostreidae; genus Magallana; species Magallana angulata. The sequence goes on along the minus strand of NC_069113.1, from coordinate 44,250,673 downwards.
AAAACCAATCCATATTTTCTAACATGCCATATTGAACTCTAAATAATAAAAATAAAACACCAAATCAGATTCACAACAGATTTATTCATTTTCATGTATTGTAATCCACCCCCCTCTGTGGCATTATTTGGTCTTGGCTTCAAGACAATGAGTAAAATATGTGTAAATAAAGTATTTGTAAATTACATCATAATTTTACAATGGAAATGCCATTAGTGCATTGACACCAAATGGGTATGGTCAAAAACACATCATTGTCTAAAAAATTCAACAATTTTCAAACAACCAACTGTGCAAATTTATTCTTTCCGGTTAACGGCAAAGAAAATATTTGCAACATAAAAAATTAGCAAATGGCTCAAAAAGAATATTACATCTTCAACAATTGCAATCAATATAAATGCAAAACACCAACTTGGTCAACTAAGATTCCGGTAAACGGCAATTCGAGCCAAAAATTGTTCAACTTCAAATTGTCATTATCAAATAATTTCAACTGCACATCAATTGTGCACAAGTAGATCGGGAACAACACGCGCATTCATCTGGTATGACGGGAAGACAGGAACAACAAGAAGCACATTCTTCAAAATGCAATTTTCATGAAGTGGTGGGTGTCTAGTCGAGACTCCTTAGTTGAACTTTAGTCAATTGAAAAACTGTGAAGGTTAACCAATACTGAATCTGTGAACTTTTTTCCAACCAATGATTTCTTAAAGCTCATCCTGAAATACAAAGTTCAATACGCAGTAAAATTCTTATATTTAAACAAATCAAAGGGGTAACAAGGGTGGGAGGGGAAAATATTTTTCTCACAACTTTTTCATGTGCATCCCGGTTGCTGCCTTTTTCAAAAACGTAAACCAAAACTGTACAAATTTCCGGAATAAAATATTCCGGAATAATTAAAAAACTAAGCTTCACTCTAAAATAAATTGATTTATTTTTTAATTAATAAATCTTATTATTGTAGACCTGAAGCATGCTAACACTCAACATGGTTAGCACCCATAAAACCAATCCATATTTTCTAACATGCCATATTGAACTCTAAATAATAAAAATAAAACACCAAATCAGATTCACAACAGATTTATTCATTTTCATGTATTGTAATCCACCCCCCTCTGTGGCATTATTTGGTCTTGGCTTCAAGACAATGAGTAAAATATGTGTAAATAAAGTATTTGTAAATTACATCATAATTTTACAATGGAAATGCCATTAGTGCATTGACACCAAATGGGTATGGTCAAAAACACATCATTGTCTAAAAAATTCAACAATTTTCAAACAACCAACTGTGCAAATTTATTCTTTCCGGTTAACGGCAAAGAAAATATTTGCAACATAAAAAATTAGCAAATGGCTCAAAAAGAATATTACATCTTCAACAATTGCAATCAATATAAATGCAAAACACCAACTTGGTCAACTAAGATTCCGGTAAACGGCAATTCGAGCCAAAAATTGTTCAACTTCAAATTGTCATTATCAAATAATTTCAACTGCACATCAATTGTGCACAAGTAGATCGGGAACAACACGCGCATTCATCCACATGGCGAAAGTGAATGCATGCACTGTATGTATTCAGTGAAGCCACCGCCACCATGTGGGGGAAGCGGGTAGTTCCTTAAGCCTAGACCTTGCCACATCCCACATGAACAATAAACTTGGTTCAAAACTAGTAGAGTTTGGGATGAACAAGTATCCCAGTTTTGCTAAATTGTTAAATAGCTGCACAAATTGTATTTAAAAATATTTCAGTTCCTTTTTCAGACAAATGAACACCATCCCTGTCAAACAACAGCTCATCATTGGGTTTAATATCTGGGTACTTAATGTAGCCACCAATAACAACCATTTTCCCCTTTCCCCTTTGATCAGCTTTGGAGTGTTCCAGATATAATTTTTAAAGATTTATCCAATGACAACTACAGGTTTTTAAACTGGACTGCATGACATACAGCTTGTTTCCTCCCCTCGGTTATCTCAAATATCCACACACAAAAAAACTAAACTATAAGCAGCTGCAAAAAGTTTTGCTTCATAAATATCATTGCAGACAATTGGCAATGATTTCAATATGCTCTCCAAAATGTTTAATGTTATTGGCAATCTGATATCTTTAGACTTAGCCTTTCTTCTTTAACCTTATAATAATTTTCTGACTATAACATTTTGAGTCACATCTGTGTAATTATACAACTTGAGATAGTATGAAATTCCAGACAGATAGGTCTTTGCTGTAGATTCTCCCAACCCTCTTGCTGACATGTAACCAACAAATTGTATAATTTGCTCTAAAGGAGGGGGCCAAAGCCTCTCAAGGGTAAAAGTATCACGAAATTCACCGCCTATTAAAATCCCTTGCATTTGGAACACCTTTGCTAAAATTTGTTTAACTCCCAACAATACTCTGAATTTCTTGAAGCTGGAGAGATTTTTTCATCAAACTTGATGTTAGAAGTGAAGTTAATTGCTGTATTTTTTCTGGTGGGATTCTTACATATATGGTAGCCCGACGCCCGGGGCTAGTCAGTTTAAAACTCGGGCATGCTCATTTTTACCAACTGATAGTCCATCGGGCTAGCAAATCAGAACTCAGAACTGTATTATGATATGAACTGTATTATGATATGAAAAAAGTTTGAACATAAAATGTGTTGTCTCTGAGAAGAATTCATTTCAAAATAAAATAAACAGCAGTAATTGTGTTATACATGTATTTTTATTTTGCATCTTAAAATGGTTGGGCTAGCTGATTTGAACTTTGGGCTAGTAATTTTTTACTGACTAGTAGCCCCTGGGCTAGTGAGTTTTCCTGGAATATTTCAACCCCTGAACCATGTCTGAGGTGTCTATTTCTAAACCTAGAAAAATTATGTTTGTACAAGGACCCATTGTATTTTCTTGTGCTAAGGGAACAGCAATGAATTCACACAAGTCCTGGAACCCTTGCATCAGCTGAACACACTCATCTGAACCAGCGGCTCCCAAAAATAATTTTTTTTTTTTTTTTTTTTTTACCCGTTTCAATTCGTCTTTTCAATTCCCACTGCAAAAATGTTGAAATTTTTTCAAATAGATTACAAGAAATTGCACACCCCATTGGCAGGCACTTATCAATGTAATAATTTCCCTCAAACTTGAAACCTAGGAGGTCAAAATCTCCTGGGTTTATAATCATTAGTCTAAATGCAGACTTTATATCCATTTTTGCCAAAACAGTGCCTTTACCTAACCGTGCAACTTCCTGTAATACCTGATCTAGAGATGTGTATGCAACTGAACAGTCCTCTGGGTCTATGAAATGATTGACACTATTCATTTCTGGATAAGAAAGATGTGTTATTAGTCTCCAGCTACCTACGGACTTGGGGACTATACCTATTGGCGAAAAATCATAAGTTGGATATTGGTTTGTTTGAAAAGGGGCCTGCAATTCTGCCTATAAAAGAAACCTCACTATTTATTTTTTCCTGTGCTGCTTCTGGAAATTGCAAAAAAGATTTTAATATTTTTTGACTTAGCCTTGGACCCTTATAGCCAATTCTAAAACCAAACTGAAAACCTTGTAATAATTCAGTTCCTATAGCCTTATTTGAATAATTTTGTAGTAGTGGTTTTAAATTATGAATTTTGATTGGGTTATATCCCAACTTCCAGACATTGAGCCTAGTAGTGATTGCCCCTACCCCCCCCCCCCCCCCCCCAGAATGGAATGCTCCTCTACTCCCTGTATTTTGATACTGTCCCCTATATCCTCTATTGGAGCCCTGACTACGAAATGGCTGGCCCCCCCCCTGGATGACTGCATCTGCTATTTCTTTGGGCAAATTGCTAGTGGATGCTGGGCATTACATTTCATACATTGATGCAAATAACTGCAGGGTGCCTTGAAACAAGACCCCTGAAAATTATATGTATAACACTTACTATTCTGACTCTGGTTTTGTGTATCAGCAGCCAGAAATGACCTACTTATAGGTGTAATGTAAATTAACCACAATTCCGGGTCAACTGTCCCCCATGCTCCCGATGGGTTTTTTGCAAGCTTTAATCGAAATTGCTGGTCATACTCTTTAAATCCTAAACCGGATGATCTAGCTGCTGCTAACCTAACATTATTCATGTACTTTAAGAGATCTAAGGCTTTAGTAGGATGACCCTCCAAATTAATGCTTGCAAATATGATAAAAGCATCCGTCCATTGTTGAATATTAGTAATATTTTTTGCATTTTTTTCGGTAGCTTGAAGCTCGCCGTTCACCATAACAAGTGATTGTTTTTGAGGCTCATTGGAATTAACAAACATTTTTGCCAAATCTACGTACTGACCGTTAATTATCTTGTTCTTCAACTCTTGAGAAACATTTAAACCTAAAACGTTGTTATAGCTAACAATCATTTGAGGAATATCATTGTGTTCAGTAAAATTTTGAACTGTACCTGATTCCGGGCAATGTTTTGTGTTTCCAACCACATGGTCAACCTCCGGGGATTTCTCCACTGTCACCGAAGTGTCCGTGTTGACAGATTGCCCCCTCTTTTCTTTTGACTGCTGATGATTTTTTGTCGGACCTTCTCTCCGCTCTGCAATCCGTTTGCTCTTCTTTACTTTCGGCATGATGTGCGCACGCTAATGTCAGGCCAACAGAAATCCACCAACATCGACTTAATCCTTTATTTTTTTCGACTATCGACGTAAATATTGTCACTGTAAATTGTTACTCGAACCAGTTTCAATAATCTCGCACGATATTTTGTACAAAAGATTCACTAATTTGAAAATATTTTTCTCACAACTTTTTCATGTGCATCCCGGTTGCTGCCTTTTTCAAAAAGGAAGTTTGTTAAACGTAAACCAAAACTGTACAAATTTCCGGAATAAAATATTCCGGAATAATTAAAAAACTTAGCTTCACTCTAAAATAAATTGATTTATTTTTTAATTAATAAATCTTAATATGCCAAATTAGTTCATTTAATACATCATTACGACAGCGTGGAAGGGTCGTTTAAAAATAGCTACATGACCAAGAGAGAGAGAGAGAGAGAGAGAGAGAGAGAGAATTTTATATATATATATATATATATATATATATATATATATATATATATATATATATATATAGTCGGCTGGTGACATATAAACCATGTAAAAGACAATAGTGCCATACAAATTTCTGTTGATAAATTATCACTAACATTTTCTCTCTCTCTCTGATCGAAATGTAGATCGGGCCAATATTTTTAAAAATGCAATTTGCAAACAATTGATATCGTCAAACTCCAGTTCGTATGAAAAACTTATTTGTCTGAATATTTCCCTAATACGTGTAGTTTCTTTGAATAATATTAATAACCTTGTTTTTTCCACGGGAACTTATTCAATTTGATTCAATTCAATTTGATCGAACAATTAAACATTTGTTATATGGCTTTTAAACGCTGCCTTAAATTTTAAAAAAATGTTACAATGTGCATTTTATAGTCCTTGCTTTCGGAGAATTTGAAAAGCCTGAATACAAAAAGTAGAAGATGATGACACTGCAACATGACAGTGAAAAATTTCATTCAAATTGTTCAGCAAATAGGTACCAATAAATGGGCACGTACAAAGTTTTAACAATCTTCCAACAATTATCCCTTAATGTTTAAATCGAATCACAAAAAGTGGTACAGCATCGGTCATCTCACCCCCTCCCCTTGACAAAAAAGGAAGAAAGTAAATCAAACAGGTTTGTTAGAGGGTGGGTATATCTTGAACTCCAAACACGACAGCATATGGTATAAGTGATATCGTGGAATCGTAATATCGGTATCGTGGTATCGTGAACTCCAAACACGACAGTATATGGTACACTGTATAAGTGATATCGTGGAATCGTAATATCGGTATCGTGGTATCGTGAACTCCAAACACGACAGTATATGGTATAAGTGATATCGTGGAATCGTAATATCGGTATCGTGGTATCGTGAACTCCAAACACGACAGTATAAGGTTTATATAAAATGGAGTTTTTTTCATGTACGGTCAAGTGTATGCATGCTAAGTTATAGCCTGAGTACTACAGTAGTTAGCAATACGCCTCGATCACTTTCAAAAATACCAGTTGTCGTATAATTCTGATTCGTTGCCGTATTGCAAAGCTTCAATTTTATGTTTACAAATTGTAAAATGTACACGTAAACATTTGAATTTTTTACATATAAACAGTAATGTGTATATGTTTAAAAAGCAATGAAACGAATTTACCCTTAAATTAATAATTACGTTATCTTGACCACGTTAGTTATATTTCACTGGTCACTTATCGTGATGAGAGAACATTATTTGTACGTATCATATGTTAAAAAAAAATCCCAGTTCAAATCCATTTCCTTTTACACTTTTAAAAAAAGATATTAAATAAAAAAGCATGCTGTAAAAAACCCATAAAAAAAAACAAGCGACAAAGCCTCCTGCGTGAAGCTTGATCAAGGTCAACAACACGCTCTGTTTACGTTAACGTCAACTTCATGACACGACAACGAGATTTGGCGAGATTTTGCGTAGATACTGACAAAGTTAACAAAGAATACCAATAGGAAGGTCTTTTTCTCCGGTAATTATCCATACCATCCTTTTAAAGTAATGTAGTATTAAAATATGCATAAAAAATCGTTCTTTACTACAACTGTTTCTGCTAAGTTCGTTCCAGGGATGTTAATTTCCGGATTCAGGTTTAGCAAGTTGGCAACAGACGCTAATATGTGAGTGATGTAGAGCGCATCAATCACGCCGTAGTAATCTGTTGTCTAATGCTCTACAATCGCAAAATATTCCACTGCCAGATACTTATCATCGGTTAATCGCTTCAGCTTTAATTGTATTTAAAAGATCAAGGGACTGTATAATTCACCTACCACCCGTATATTCCATTCCGGGAATAGCGATCCCGACCATCAATTCAATTTATAGCGGCTATATCGCTGCAAATTGCACTTAAACGTATTAGAGACACAGATTATCAATTGTAGTAAATGCAATGCGAATGCTGTGTGATAATTAAGCAGATAAAGTTTTGTCATCATCCTCGATTAATGTGCGTTTTCGTGACTGTCATATTGAAGTCAGGCCGTTACTGATCGAATCAGTTCCAACTCTGCTGTGTCGGGGAATATGGCTAAGTAATTGACCGGCTTACGGTTAACACTTTGGGTAATCGCTCCCTTATTTGCTTACCGTGTACTACTATTGCCGGGTTTCAGACCAATTACAGAGGTTGGATGCAGGTACATTTATTCAAATGTATTTTAAGCTATTACAATGCGAACCTTCTTTGATGGCACTAGTATTACTGCATGTAACTTCTACAGAAAAATTATTTTTATTATTTTTTTCTATCATTTAACCTTATTTCACAAATCAAAAGTTACGAAAACCTTAAAAAAAATGTGTTTGCAACTTGTTTCTGGAAAGAAAGTTCGAAAAGTAAATTACTTTTCTTTAGTTTAAACCATAGTTTATTATGAATACAACGTACAACATATATACAATGATGCATAATTAGGCAATGATTCGGAAACAAGTAAACACTTATATTAATCCGTTTCCTTAAATATAATTTATAAATTATAAATCACTGAAGTGCCCAGGTTGGAATGTCTTTGTAATCACGTTTACGAAAAATTTACGTCTAAACAAACAATGTGTATGAAAAAAATATGTTATGGGAAAAAATAAGATGCAGGGTGAGTAAGATAATAGAAAAGATGTAGGATGTGTGAGAAATGTTTATGTTTGAAAACGTTTTGATGCTGAAATAAATTTGTGAACTGCTTTGAAAATTGTTTCATTATTTGCTGAAGAAAGATTTGTATCTCCATATAGTAATATGTGGACGTCAGTTTGGAAAGGTATAGTATCCAGGTGCAACATTCTTGCATTGGTATATAGGGGGCATTCAAGAAGATAGTGTTCGTTAGTTTCGGGTTTACCGCATGTGCAGAGTGGGTTATTAACTATATTGCGACTGAAAAAGTGATGTTTTAAAGTGCTGCATTTTAGTCTAAGCCTGGTATGAAGAATCTGTTCTCTACGGTGACCGAAGTAATAGTAGTTGGGAATTATGTTTTTGGTATGCAGTATGCGCTTTAAGTTTGATAGGGAAGGATTTTGTTTCGTGGCAGAAGAGAGATTATTCCAGAGTTTGGTTGTTGATGAAAGAAATGAGTTTTGGTAGTACATTGTGTTGCATTTGACCTGAGTGATACGTTCTGCATTTCTTGTAGGATAATTGTGAGTATCGCTACCTCTCGGGGGGATTAGGCTGGTGAGGTAAGGTGGTGCGAAACCGTGAACTATTTTGTGATACTGCAAAATCTTATGGTTGCGACGCCTACTTTGAAGGGTTTCCCATCCCGTTTCTGTATAGAGATCTTGGATGCTGCTTAACTTAGTTGCTCCTGTGATGATTCTGGCTGCTTTAATATTAATGTGTTCTACCCTTTGTGCTAGTTCAGCTGTAGTATTATCCCAGATGACGTCGGCATACTCAAGAATTGGTCGAATGTACGAAAAATAAAGAGTTTCTAATGATTTACGATTAAGCTCATACTTGTGTTTTCTTAAGATTTGTAGACGCGAGGAGGCTTTTCTAACTATATCATCTATGTGCATTGCCCACTGTCCGTTGTTTGAGAAGTTTAATCCAAGATGTTTATGCGTAGACACTTCTTGTATTAGACTTCCATTAAAGTATAAATTCGGATGTTGATTCCTGTGTTTTTTGTTAGTTATGAGGAGAGACTCGGTTTTGGTTGGGTTGAAGGTAACAAGCCATTGTTTAGCCCATATATTGATTTTTTCTAAGTCACTGTTAAGAACATGTCCAGCTGACCTAGGGTCATCAACAATAACGTATAGCGTTGTGTCATCGGCAAACAGTCTAATAGATGATTTGATATCGGAAACAATATCGTTAATATAAACTAGAAAGAGTAAAGGCCCTAATATAGATCCTTGTGGCACACCGGAGTTTATATAACCCCAGTCTGACTTTTCCGAATTGAGAACTACTCGTTGTTTTCTGTTGTTCAAATAACTTTCAAACCACTTTAATAATAAACCAGATATCCCCGCGTTTGCAAGTTTGTACAGTAGGCCCCTGTGCCACACTCTGTCAAAAGCTTTGCTAATATCACAAAATACAACTCTGATTTCTTTTCCGGAGTCAAGAGCTTTGCCTATGTCATTGGTGATATCTATTAATTGATTTACTGTGGAATCACCAGGTCTGAAGCCTGATTGATTTTCACAAATGATATTGAATTTCTGAAAATATTCGTAAATCAGATTGTAGACACATCGTTTCTTTCATATGAAATGTAAAATAAATACCTAAAACCTAAAATATACAAAATAATGTTCCTAGATCAAAATGACCATCCACGGGACATTGTGTGTGAAAGATACACTGATTTAAAAAAAAAAAAATCTTTTTCGTGAAAGTGTATGCAACTCATCTATTGTGTATACATAAAAACTCATTCCATGAATATTCACAGTATCATTACAGTTAGTTATGCCCCAATGTTATCATTAATGTCCTACTGATCTTTTGACCCCCCCCCCCTTTTTTTAAAATATGTTTTTTGATTTTACAACAAATATGAGAATTCGTGTCAAAACCAATTCGGTTGTTAGAATGATATAAACGTCGGTTTATGTTGCGTTTTATATATGTGTTTCTTATGAAATTCGTATTTTGTTGTTCATTTGCAGCGCTGTTATAGAACGTCAGTTGTACCTTATTCAATATCAGAATGTTCTGTAATGTACTTTTATCAAAACCAATGCGCATTAATCTAATGGATATTAATTTGGTCATATTTAATTTTTTTTTCATAGATGAATGAATCAAAAATCCTATCTGCATGAATTTTTGATATGCAAGAATTTTATATCGATAATTGGTTCTGTAGATGGAAATTTAATGCGTCAATTTAACTACATGTATATTTCATTTCCATTAATTGCATGACACACTTTTTGCACACAGTTCATTAAGCGCATAATTGATTGAAAAATGATGCCTGTATTTGGATATATTTTGCATACTAAATTTTTACGTAATAAATGTTATCCTTATACACTTGTTTAGATTTGTTTGTATAGCTACTCATTTATTTTTGCACAAGGACATTGTTTGAACCCGGCAGGTTTGTAACAAGTAACACTTAATAAATCTTAATCTAAAACGCACCAATGCCACAAGTTGTGAGTTTTGCTAACATTTGAAATATTATGTAGGTATTCATATTCCCAATGTTTGTATGATAATTAGAAGGACTTGTTGGTGGGTCCATTTGGTTTCTATTACACAATAAGTGTTTAAATACACCGAATTATTTTTGGAAATATTGGCTCTAAACAAGTTAGGGGTGGAGGGGCTAGGAAATTAACTAAACACTGAAAGTGCTTATGATTTAAATCTCAGTGTACATATCCCAGGGATTTGATCGGATAGAAACAGGATTAAACAGTTTTGTTTTCTAGATTTCTTCGCATGTTCAATCGAGAGATTAAAATCTTTTTATTGGCTTGATATCTTAGAAAAATAACTTTCTTCGACATACGCCTCTTTATAGCTGGGCATTGAAATTAAGTGGCCGTTAATGCCCCTAATGGGTATATTTTTCGAGAGATTTAAATACAGCAGTTTGGTCAATACTTCAAAAGTTGGATCCAAGTTTGAGTAACTTTCATATCTCTTTTACAAATTTTACCCATCAAATACTCTAAGCACTACAGACAATGCTTCGGTTTTCCTTGAAGAGTATTGTCAGTACAAAGGGAGCTATGCAGCCTAAGTGGACAAAATTCAATCAAAACTGTTAATACCTCTAGTCAACACAGCAGACAAACACAGCTGTACGGAAAACATAGTTTTGCCCGTTACCATTTCCTCTTGTAGAAATGGCAAATATTTAATCACACCAATAGCCTCTAATTTCGCCTTTTTGTTACCTATTACTTTACATTCAAAGAGGTTTAAATCGATTCATAAGCGATTTGCAAGATTTGCAAGTTATACCAAGATTTTACGAATTATTCTTAATAGGAATGTGGGGCCATACAAGACCAACATTTTTGATGGCTTGCACGGTTTGTCTTTGTGATTAACGCTTGACCACCAGGTTTCGATTCCAAAGAGAACTATGCCTCAACCCTGAACGGCCTTATGTAACGTTGGGAGTTGGAATTTAGAGATAATGATTCCGTAAGCTAACTCCAACAAAAGAACTGGGAGAGTATATAGTCACATAATAATAGATTATAGAATACTAATGGTCTAAACACTCGCTTTTGCATGGATGAGAGAAAAAAATCCATTGTGCCTTGTATTATAAACCTAAAACAAACATTCTCCGGATTCAATGCTAACCAAGAGGTGAGACAAATGGGATAAATATCCGCGTACACGTTTTCACAAATATTTAATTTTCTTCGGGGTAGATTCATTTAAACAGTGATTCGAAGGTAAACATTAATTAATACCTTTTCCTAAACCTGACGATTTTCAAAAGAATTAGCCCTCTATTCCGATTTATTTGGGCTTATAGACTATTTCCTCTCCTAACTGGGAACAACCACTCCAGGGAATTCTACAATGAGGCTCCATTAGGGTCCTTTGAACGATAGCTCAAATGCAACATCATTAATTCCGAAAAGAAAAAAAATCCGAATAACCTACAAGATTCTAACATGATTAACTCAGCAAGAAGAACAAATTTTGATAGAAAGGTCATGCTGCATGTAGTGTCTTTTAAACGTTTCTCAAATATTTTTATTTAATTGTTTTGAATTGTTGCATTGGTTTCTTTTGATGCATTGGAATATGAAACGATGTACCCGGTAGATTCGAAGACCTTCGTTTAACAAGCATGGTGCCAAATGAAACACGTCTTCTCTGTTGATATTTCTTATCTTCCTTACATTTTAGTGTTTGAATTTTTAAAGTTTGAATTTCTTTGATATTATCTCCTGCTATATGAAAAAGGGTCACTTCATTTGGTTATGTATTTGTCGACTATGTAGTTCATGCAACGAACTGAGTATAGCGATGGTCCAAACCGTCCGAAATTCTATGGTTCAGACCTTGCTCAACGGTATCACAGAAATACATACATGTACAAAGAGATTTCTTAAATATTGTCAATCAAAAAAGCATTTATATGCACATTTAAATTTTTAAACGATAGAAAATCCATTAAAGAAAAAAAGTGAATTTTTATTGGTTTTAAATCAGAACCATTGAGTTCCTTGATGTACCATTCCTGAATTTTTAAATCTATTAATTATGTTAGTCATTTTATTACTAAAATGTCAAAGTGCTATCTCTCTATCTTTCAAATGCAATATCTGCATTATACATTAGGAAAAATCACCGGCTGTAAATATTCATTTATTGATTTTAAATATACACGCAATTCCAGAAATCCCTGCGGAGCCTTGTTCGCTATTTGTTTGACTGACCGTTTCTGGGACTATATTAATCCTTTTATTCCTATGTTTTCTTTGAAGATTTACACATGCTACTAGAATCTGTATGTTTAATGTATTGGAAATGGGAATCTAAATCAGCTGACGGCGTACGGTAATCGGACGTGGTTATGATGTGTTTGTAAAATGTCACAGAGATAGCTTTCTATTGATTGATTGAGGTGTATCCAACTACGATTATTTATGACCATTGATTGGAATTACATGTGCGCCTCGTCGAATGCAAATAGATATGCATCCATTTATAGTAGAACATATTTACATTAAGCGATGAATTAAATGCACTTTTGTCTGACAATAATGACATTAACAAGCAAAGTCGACAATAATGATTTTTTTTTAAATGGAGAGATATCAGAAAACATCAGTACAGGTATTAGAGTGGTAATTGTTTGTGTGTGTCCTGTTTTTACTTTTCAAGCAAAGCATACGTGTACAAGAGTGAGCTATAATTTCTATAAATTGAAAAGTCAATTTTTTTTAAAAATCTGTTTCTACCTTCCGAACTATCAATTTGTCAATAAGAAAAATTCTCTATGAATGTACATGACCTCAAATTTCTTGTTTTAATATTTGAATCATTAAAGAGCTTCATAAGATATTGGCAACCCACGATTGCATGTTATGAATATGAATTTCATTAAAGGCATGAACCACTTTGATACGATTATCAATGTTGGCGATTTCCTCTGAAAAGAGCACACAATTAAGGTCTTTTGCTTCTATCCCTCTATTTAGCCTTACATGAAAGCCGGAAACTGCGTGATCCTCTAGATTTATTGTTTTTTCAATTAGCCGTCTTCTTTTTTGGTTCATTCCATGTAGACATGTGGACTCATTAACGCCGGTAATTAATATTTCTGTGTACTCTTATATGTAAAGATAACCACGGTAAATGTTTAAACCGTGTACTTTTCTTATCAAATTAAATTTTGATGACTCAATTATGACCAGACACAAGGATCGCACGGCCTGTACAACACCTAAACCATGTTTCTGGCTGCCATATCTGATCAGACCTAGGGGCCGCCACCAGTGAATCGGACCTAACCGCCACTTTTAAGCTCTAGACAATAAATTTACTACATAATTCCGGCTTCCCTGGGGAAAATCATAAAAGCCACAAATTATCAGATCCAATTAAGAATGCTTTATTTTCTGAATCTAAGTAAAAGGATTGTGATCATCAATTGAATGGAACAAATCGCGGCTTATTTGTTTTAACAGAGAAAATTAGAACACCTTAAGGCATACATTAGATTGGTGAAATCAAAAGCCATTCAGACGAACCATAAATGCATTAAAAACAAAAAAAGCCTTACTTAAGTGGTCCGATGACAAGATCTATTTATATTTAGATAAGCCTTTAAAGAAAACACGAATCCGGGAAAAAATGGTGCCAGATTGGTTTTGTCTAAATTATATTTAGTATGTCGCATGGCGAATTTAATAAACGATTGATCAAATCGGACATAATGGTTTTTTGATAAACAATTACTTTTATAATTACAAAAGACAAATAAATGGGAATTTTTTTTAACTTTCATGCCTGTTTTTACGTTAGAAATTCGTTTTTATTGATTTATAATCAAATTGATAGTTTTTGTTAGTAAATCTGCTTATTTCTAATTTACAAGTAACGTAATCACGTGATTAACTACAGAATGTGGGGATGATATCAATGTCTTCATAAATATAATTAAGTGGTGGGTTAGGGACATGCTGCTCAATAATATTTCAAGTTTTTTCTTATGTATAACATTTTCTGAAATTACAAAAAATATATCATATTGCATAATACACTTTACACTTATTAGAATAGTATTGATAGAATAGAGAAATGTCGTTGAGCTATTTGTTTAGTAAGAAATACCGAGTACTTAAAAAAAAGAATATTCAATGCCATAAGTAACAGCGCTACGGAGAACTGTCTGAATGAAAAATTCATGTCGCTGAAAGGTTTTTTTATCTATTAAAAATTGTTGACCATACTACCAACCCCTTGCATAATTTAATTTCTTTTCGTTAGCAATTGGAACTATTTTGTAAGTGGGTTCGATATATTGTTAGTGTTAGGGGGGTAGGAATTAAATAATCCGTATGGATATGCGTGTCTATAATAAATTGTTGCATTTGTAATGAGTTTTTGTTATCAATTGCTAAAGAAAAGAAATGTTTTATTTGCGGATGAACAAAGTGAAGGAGAAAATAACTATAGGTTGTACTTTTACAGCATTAAATGTTTTTTCTCTTTTCCCTGTGTTCATAGGCGTCGGAACCGGGGGGGGGGGGGGGGGGGGGGCTAGGGGGGAGGGCTTAGCCCCCCCCCCACTTTTTTTGCAAAGTTAGACCTTAAACCATTAGGCACATAGCATTAGGGAGGGTCAAGCCCCCCCCCCCCCCCCCCCACACACACATACTTTTTCTCGCAGCAAACATAATTATTCCTAAATTTACCTTAAAATGATTGAAATATTGAAAAATTGAAGGCATAGTTATACTAGCCACCCCCCCCCCTCCACCACGGATTAGGAATTTCATGATTTGGAAAAAAAATTTTGGTAGGTAATTTTTTTTTTGAACAGTATAGGTAACCCCCACCCCCACCCGGATCAGGTTTTTCATGTATTTGGGAATAAGTTTATTTTTTTATTTTTTTTTGCTTGTCAGGATTTCTGAGGATCAGTCATAGACCCCCCCCCCCCTCCACAAACACACTTTCAATTTGCTTCCGACGCCACTGGTGTTTCTCGCAAAAATACGGCAATCCAGGGATTCCTTATCTGAGGTTGTAGAGATATATATGCTTCTGCGTACCCCCCCCCCCCCCGCTTTTTTTATAAAGGGTAAAATAAACGAGAAAGAAATAAATTAAAAAAAAAAACAAATAACCTAAAGAGACCCCCAAAACAGAACAAATAAATACATGAATATACGAAGGCCATTCAAAAACTTTGTCCTTCACAGTCCTGTGTTATGTTGTAAATTTTGAATTTTGTAAATTTTGTATTTACACCTGCATAAAAAATTGAATGTAGATCACTTCAAACACACTTGTTACGATTCACTGAATTCTGTATCAACAAAACTGTCAGAAAAAGAATTGCTTGAGTTTTAGAAAGGTTGGTCAAGTTTAAAAAAAACTCCTACGACGATCAGAAACATATGACGGCATGATACCTTTTGTATTTTCTTATTTTGTCTTTTTGTAGGGGAGGGGTCTGTTTTCTTTTGTTTTTGAGGGTTCTTTTTTCCCTGATTGTCCAAATTAATATAGCCATGTAATGGTATTATTATTTAATACATTTTTTGTCAAATACTACTTTTTGTTTTACAACTAGCTTGAAATTACTAAATTTGCCAAATTGTCATGCCTCATTGCAATTTTATATTCAAAAGAACATGCAATGAATGATATAAAAATATAACTTTATTTACTGTGAATATAAAACAATACATACATATAAACAACCCCTGGATCATCATGCAGGGGTGATATAAGAGCCTCTGTAGATAAAATGAAGTTGTGGAAATGAATTTAAAAAAACATTTAAAAAACAGTGATAATCTCAATCATATGAGCATACTGAAATATGATACAGATAGTATTGTAAAACTAATATAAGGATTTACTGACTGGTATGTTTTTTTGGTTTTGTTACACAAATATGTGTTTGACATTTGTGCAAGTTAGCATGTAATGAAAATCTATCCCCACTCGGCAAAAAAAAAAGGGGGGGGGGGAGGGAAATAAAGGTCTTTTTCATGTCAATATGCCGTATGTGTGCCACGCTTTTGCAATCATTTCCTTTCGGGTAAGGAATATAATGTAAAGAATAAAGGAAATTCGAACCATTGTTCCCCATTGTATGTGTTGGGGGTTTTACAGAAAACTAAAAAACCAGTGGCTTGAAGAATTACCTCTCAGTCTTTATAACATTGTGTATTTGTTTACCCCTGGTTTATCGTTCTTTAAATTTCGGACTTCTTAATGAAAATTGAAAATGCGTCCCTTTCTAATCATTTTGTGGTCAATCAATAGTATTTCAATATCTAATGTTTTCACTTCAATTTTCTTTTGTTTATTTACAAGTTTCTCTTTAAATTTCTATCCTTACTTCATTAACGTTTCACAACATGGTAATTAAATTGATCGTCTGTTCGTTTTAATACTAGACTCTCAACGCTATTTTACATATACAAATATGTATCATTTGTTATTAAAACTTCACTTTTCGAAGAACGGTCCGCTAAAAATTATCAAAAAAGGAAGTTCTCATACAACAGACAAAGCTCAACACCCTATAGACGGTTTGGTTTAAACATCTTTTGCTGTTTATGAAATAGAAACAACAAAATCGACTTAAAACGATATACAGAACATGTCATAAATACGATGTAGGAAAATGAAACTCGATAAAAAAGATCGTTAGATAAAGAAAAATGATCAAAAATCATTTCTCTGGTGTGAAGGTTGTAAATATTTTAACAAGTTTGAAGACCGAGTAAAATAATTTTTTAATTATGCCCCACAAGAGAAATAAACTTGCTTTGCGACAAAATGAGGCTGAATGCTTGGTTTATCACATTTTCCCCTTGTTATTTTTTTATGTTTAGCGCCAGCTGTACTAAAATGGCCGCGCGCAGCATCTTGAAAGATGGCAGATACTGTCATCTCATTCTTTTTAGACATTAAATCATATTAATCCTACTTTTGATCTCTTTCAAAACTGAATAATGTGTTCTTTGATTATCAAACAACACAGGCGATAAATTTAAGCTGTACAAAAATAGCATAATTTAGATGTGGTATGTAGTGCAAAGCTATATAACTTTCATTTAAAACCTTAAAAAAATAAGTAAATACTTTTGTTAAGCGATATAATAAAACCATTATAACAAGAGATTGGACTTGGAGTAGTTGTGCCAAACAGGAACGTGACGTTAGCCTGTCTATATCATTGCTGGCCACTTAGCCATAGCCTTTTGAAATCCACAAGATGTGTCTGGCTACTGGGCTACGACTGCGCAGTCTATGCATATTTCACTCGAAAGCAGCGACATCTTTGACCTGTTTTGATACAAGAATAAGATAATTACATCCTACTGAAAGTCCAAGGTCTTGTTAAAATGGTTCTAATACTCATGTTTGGATGCAAAAGTTCCATTTATCTTTTGAAAAAGATGTACGTTTAACCGTGACAGATGCATGTATGAAATTTTAACATTTGTCCACCATCAAACACGTATAATCTCCGTGAAGAATTCACGAAATTCTTGTAGTTGCTCGACTTTTCTTTATTTTTTTCCATATTTAACCATTGCTAAATACAGGCATTTATATTTGAAAAACCACCGTAAAATTCTTCCAGGTGTCAGGCAAAAATTAGAATTTACTGAAATTGCACCATTTAAAATGAATAAAGAACGTGGCATTTGTATGAAATGGAAACATTTATCTGACCGTGTTGTTAACTACAATTTACATCGTCACAGCTGAATCCTTAATCAGTTTTCTGATCTCGATTTCTGATAGATAACAACAAATGTGTATATAACACTGCTTCCTGCTAACGGGAATTACCCGGGTGTTTTTTTCCGGTTTGTCTTTTGATCACTTGAAGTGAATCTGCATACTTCGGTGCAGACCTTTCACAGGGCACCCTGCAAGGTCAACGTTGTCGCTTTCCATGCCATTTGCTAAAACGCCTGACGTCATACATGTAACCCTGAGTCGAACACGACCGAACAAATATGATATTCACACCGACAAATTGCGTCGATTTCCTTTTCCTGAGTCAAATGTCAGAAGATCGCGGCGTATGGTTTTTCTGGTTTTCTGCAGCAAGGCGTGTTGATTAAGTACCCGATAAAACGGGAGTCATCACCAGATTTGCTGAAAGTTTTTCGTAATTTGTGATATTTAGTTCGTGTATTTGTTGAATTACAACTTCATAGAGAAATGAAAGCTTTTTATCTCTTTCCCCCCAAGCCGAAGATGAGCTATTAGCCAGAGTGGGGAAAGCGTTAAATGAAAATTATTCTTTCATGTTGCATAAACAAAGCTAAATGATTGTTTGGGGTCGGGGTACGATTTTCGCTACATGATAAACCAGGAATCGCCTTTAGTAAAACGCAGCTTTTAAAAGCTTCGTTATTAGATTCAATTTGTTGAAAAGAGATATTTGAAAAAATACAATAAATCAGACACGCACATTAAAATCAATAACTGCGGCACTAATTATTCCGGGATACAACAAAGTCTTGATGTTTTCCCTTTGTGTCTAATAATTTTCGGTGTTTTCCTTCAACTGATTATCTGCACGCAAATTATTTTAAATTCCACAAAGTAAAACCACTACATTCCCCTAAGCTCTCGGCTTTGTTTAAGTGATATGAAAAATAAATGTCATTATGTTAATGTACCAAATACACGACACGCATACTTGTCAGCCCAAAGATCAAAAGGTTATTTATTTATAATGTTTTAGATATACATACCTGTATATACGATAAACGTAGTTGCCTAGAAGATGAGAATCTGCATAATTTTCATTCGAATATAGATTGTGTTGGTTAAATATGAGTATTGAACGATAATATATTTGTTTTATCAAAATTAATTCAAACTCAATGCAAAAAATTAAGCTGTCTATTTATATTTACACACACAAAATAGGGTTGATAAGATCTGGGTCCACCGCCATAAAACATTCTTAAGTCTGAGAATGTTCTCAAGTCTGAGAATATTCTCAACTCCCCAATTCTCAAACTCAGCCGCCGCCATAAAAAAGTTGAGCAAAATAAAAATTCTCAAATTCTGTTTTATTCTCAAATATTTGAGTCTACAAAAATGTAGACTTAAGAATATTCTCAAGCAAACAAAATGGCTGCCGCTTACAGAAGATTGCATCGAAATCGAAGACGACCTAATGTTTTAGTTCGTCCGATGGTTTTAAGATATAGAAGTAATCCCTTGGATCAATCGGAGACGATTGAGGAGTTCGAAATCTATCATCGTGATAGATGTTGTCCCAACACCATTAATTTCATCGTCAATGGTGTTTAGGATCAGCTGATCACAGACACCAAGAGGGCTCCACTTCTGTAGGTCTTACTGTGTTTTTGCGTTTTGTTGCGACTGGGGCCCACCTTCGCCTGATTGTGGACAGTCTCGGAATTTCAGCGTCATCTGTTGGAAGATCCGTCAGAGCTGTTGCTGCCGCCATCGTCGCTGTTTTTGCCAGATCCCAATTCATCTTCCCTGTCGGTGAAGTGGCAACAAAAGTGAAGGAGGGTTTCAAAAGAGTTGCAGGTGCATGCACACACAATGCAAACACTATAATATCTTGCTTTTTCAAATAAAATTCCTTGTCTCTTACACTGTACCACCGCATATAACATATACTATTTTCCATATACTGACACGATGAAGTAGTCGTGTTCAAAAATATACCATATTAATGTTTCCTTTATAATGAGAGTTCTCGTGTAAGGGGGGAGTACTGGATGAGAAAAAAGATATAGGCGGATCCATCTATTACTGAATGATCTTATAGATACACGAGGACGGCAATGAACAAATATGGAACGAAAATACAAACACTTTCCAATTTTCTCATTCAAACTAGCTTCCCTAGAGAACAAAAACTGCTGTCAAATAAAAATTGATAAAATTATTTTTAAAATATTAATTTGCAATCTAAGTTGGGGTGGGGTGGGTGGCAGTAATAAAGTTTTTAAAAGTTTGTATAATTTATACATGTGCATTTAGAATTCAAAATCAATTACCTCTAAACCGCAATTCAAATAACTTAAAATTATCAATTTGTTGAACAAAATTGATATAGTTTACATATTTAATTGTCTTTCATTATCACTTATTTTCATTTTTACTAGTTCATATTAATATCCACACACATTAATCAATCTATAGATTAAAAGATAATGAAAATGATAATTGAGTTACATGTAATATGAAAATCAATATACAGTTGTATCTAATCATTTTTTTTTTCATGAATAGGGTTTCCTAAAAAGCTAGGATGCATTGATGGAACTCAGGTAAGGATCTTGGCTCCATCAATTAATGAACCTGATTATGTGAACAGAAAGGGGTTCCATAGCCTCAATGTTTAGGTAAAACAAAGGAAAAATAAAAAAAAATGTACTTATTAGGTGGTTAAGTAAATAGTAACACACAAAATTGTGCGAGAATTAACATATACTAGTAGGTGTTTATAATAAAAAAAATATTATAGATATAATTCAATCTTTATTTTTAGATGGTGTGCAGCTCCTCTTTTAGAGTAACTTCACTGTGTGCAAGTTGGCCTGGCTCATGTCACGACTCCAGAATTTGGAGAAATTCCCATCTTTGCCAACAGTTTAAAAATGGTATACATGTATTACTAAAATCTTTAATAAACTTGCTGTCTTGCTCCCTCTTTCTCTCTCTCTCTCTCTATATATATATATATACATTGTATATATCTTTATTCATGAAGTAATTTTCATTAATCAAGGATTGCATGATGGGATATTGCTGGGAGAATCCGGACACCCCCTTACACGACATCTAATGACACCATACTTGACACCTTCGAAGCGGTCTGAGGAAAAGATTAATGCCAGTCTTTACCAAACCAGAGTGTTGATCTAGCAGACTTTTGGAATCATGAAAAGACGATTTCAGACTCTCCAGGTTGGGTTCAGGGTTTCCCCTCACCTGGCTGTGTAGTACATTACAGCATGTGACATCTTACACAATTTAGGAATTGAAAGGGGTGACATTTCTATTCAGGAGAACTATACAGACATAAATGTAGCTTAATGCATTCCGGTAAATACTGTGGAACCAGGACAGGTCCGAAATGATAGTTTGCTCAATAGAGCAGAGTGTTTTTCTAAATGAAATATAATAAAGAATATGGTTACAGAATAATTTGTTTTACCCTGAATTTCTGTTGAATGATAACAAGTCACTGTCAGACACAGTAAATTCATTTCAATTTTTTTCTATCTCCAGTACATGAATTAAACCTCTCTCTTTCCTGCTTTCTCTCACTCTCCCTCTTTTCTTTCCCTCTCCCCTTCTTTCTTTTCTTTCTCCCCTCTTTCTCTACCTTCCCCTTTCTGTCTCTCATACTCAAATATAACATATATAATAATGAACAGTCAAAGAATTTAAAAACATTTTCAATTAACATGTAGCTGAGGTTACACTCACGAGCCAAAAGTATGTGAATTTCTTTTTTATATATATAATTATCTAATCTAGTTTTCTTTTGTCATAATAATACATGTATAAACTTAAGGTATTTTATCATCTCTCTGTTACTCAAATTTGATATTACCAATCCAAAGTAGGATAACTATTAACAAAAACCTATTTAAATGTTTGTCAAAATTGCAAATTAAATTTGTTTTCAATGAAATGTAAAAAGAAAAAAGAATAAATTAACGACATTTAGCATGTGAGTGTATGTAGATCGGAGAGTTGACTAAATTATTGTGAATGCGCATTGCCCTACATTTCAGCTATAAAAGATGGATAAGTAGTTTGAATGTCCAAAATAAGTTTCTGTTTTTTGAGGAGTAGAACTTCTTTTTTCAGAGTTAACACTTCCTTTTCTTCTTTGATTTTAAGAATCTCTTCCTCTAGTCGCTGGTTGTCTAAAGTTAAGTTGATTTCTTCCAATTCTTCAAGCTTTCTCTTTCTTGATGCACTCTCTGAAGTAAATTATTAAATACAAGTACATGTACTTCATATGATTCATCCTACTTATAAACATTTTTAGATTTCTATTGAGAGAGAGAGAGAGGAGAGAGAGAAAGAGAGAGAGAGAGAGTCAGAGAGAGAGAGAGAGAGAGAGAGAGAGCATAAATATATAGAGATATCTATATATATATCAATGTATTTATCAAAAATTGGAATGAATACTTACCTTTCTTTTCAGTTCTTTTTGAAGGTTTTGCCTGTTTATCTGCATAAAAAAGAACATCAGAGTATTTTATAATTTCCCAATGAAACTAATTATCTAAAAAAGTTATAAACTAAATTCACATAAAATTTATGCCAGCATAATAAGTCTCCTATTGAAAAGTGTAAAATTGTAATATGAACAAAATCCCTCCCTCTCCTAACCAGGGATTGGGACACTGGTCATAATTTAAATCTTTGTAGCTTGCTTCCACATTTCTTTCAGAAAACAAACAAAAATTTGTTCAATTAAGGTACTGAAAGATAACTTATAGAAACAACACTAATATTGATATTACCTTGTAATGAATCAAGGCTGATTTCCAAAGGCGCAGTGATTGCAATTGCAGGAAGTGTACTATCAGCTGAAATCAAAATATTCCTCAGCTATATTGAGAAGTAATAAAAAACAAGTGTAAAGTGATAAAAGTATTAGAAATTCAGTCAATTGAGTACTGAGGATACTACTTGTGTTCCACATGTAAATACCAGCTGTGTTTGTTGTAAACAACTAAATAAATTAGTAAATATAAACATTAAACATTCACTAATTAATCAGTTCCAGTGACATGAAATATCTCTGTCACATTAGTAACAAGATGAACTTGACTGTACCTTTCTGTGAACAGCCAGCTGCTGCCTCAGTATCTGGGACCAGTGGTTCTGATATACTCAGTAATGGAGCTATGTAAATTAAATCAAGCATAAATACATGTATGTAAAGCATATAATATAAACTGGCAGAAATAATTTCAAAGTTGTGTGAATTCAATCCTAATTTATACACCATAATATAAGTCTTCTAATTTAATTTAAGGACATTAACACAATTTTGTCCTGTATCCTATCCTATATATACCATCTATAGTCCTGTGTGTGTATATATTAATCAATGCATGTGTGTGCGAGTGTTGATTTCATACCATCTGTATCAATTCCTCCTTCCACACCACAGAGGTTTGGCTCCCCATCAGCCAGGCGGAGGTAAGTCTCCTCACCTGGTGTGAGTTGAGGTAGTGGGGGGCCACCACCAGTCTTGGGACGCTTCAGCCCATCAAGCTTTTCTTTACCTTCAAAAAGAAAAGATGTGACACAATAAGAGTCTTTTAATAATAATTCATAGTTATCTATCATTGTCCTTTAAACCTGGAGTGTTTTTTAACTTTATACATTATATTTTCATGCATAAAACATTCTTAATTGCCATTTCATTAAATTATTTTAATAAATAATGAAATATATTGTCAGTTATCCATATCATTGGTATATTGAATACTTAATATGATTTGGTCACTCGATCGATCCAGTTTTAATGGAATGCTATAATTTTTAATTACATGTATATGACTTAATTTGGCTTTTTGTAAATAGTAATGTAATACCGGTACATTTGCAGACACCAGATGAGTGTAAAACTTATATATATTTATGTACAGTTTATTGGGTATTCAAAAACTAAAAATATATATGCCCAATAGACTCATAGGTCCAGCATGTGTAAAATCCAACAGTCAACAAATCGTTCAAAGCATTATTAATCTGCTTAATTTTTCATTCAATTTGTGTAAATAGATTGATAAAAAAGATTAATCATACATTCACCATTAAATACACACATACACACTTACTTCTTGACTTCACATTGTAATATTTTTTCTTCACCTCCTCCCATTCCCTTCTTTTAATGTCGAACTGTCTACAATAAAGGAGAGCCTATTAATGTATGCACGCGGAACTATAAATAGAAATGGAAACCACCATTGACCAAACTGTAAAGGAAAAACTACGAAATGCATTATGAATCATGTACGTGATTGTTGTATGTACACAACAAATACAAGTATGGCTCTATATTTTCGCACTGAAGTGTGGTATATATTGGTCGTGAATATAAACGTAATAATTGACGGCACGTATATACGTACAACTACATTGAAATAAAAACGATGTCATTACAAATTTAGTTTTAATTACAATTTCGTGTTGTCTAAAAACTTATGATCGTATCGAAACTTCAATAGCTACTACAAGTATATAGAGATCTAGACCAAGCGGTTAAACTGTAGCCCTACGACAAATTTGGGTTGGTAGACATGCAAACGCTGCACTGTACATGATATAGAAATTTGCGGTCTTCTTGTTAATCTAGTTTGCTTGTGACAATCACTTCACATTTTTTTTTTATTGTTAATCACTTCTGAAGATTTACTTACGAGTTCAGTCGGTCTGCAATTTTTTGCCACTCTCTTTCTTTCATTTCTCTCCCCTTCTTAATCCCACACCCCTTAAACGACCCAAATAGCACGGTTGCCCTCGCTTTTACTTCCTCAATGAGGGCAACTTCTTCGTCAACCCCCCAATTCTGCCCCCGTTTCTTTTCCATTACTTTTTTCTTCCAAAATAACAAAGCAGACGATAAAATATGCAAAACATGTGTTTATTTACACGTAACTATAAATGTTTCTTACCTTTCTGGCGCAGAAGAGCTCCACTAGACCCCTTCAGTCATTGAAAAAAATCCGCGAAAACCGTCTCGCGAGAACATAAATTTGAGAAAATTCTCAACTCAAGTCTTGAGAATTACTCAGCTAAGAATATTCTCAAGTGGCTTTATGGCGGTGATTTTGAGAATATTCTTAGCTGAGTATTTCTCAAGACTTGAGTTGAGAATTTTTTTGAGAATTCTCAAAGTTTTATGGCGGTGGGCCCTGGAAAAAAAATCCCGAACAAAATATTTTTCTGCAGCTGTTTATGAATAATTATGCACTAAATATATACGACTTGGTTTTTTTTTAACTGCATACAATTTAAAAGCAAATATATATATAGTAACATCGTTCATAACAAAGTATAAAAAAGGCCACATATCTAAAGTGCTATTTTATTTTAGAGAGAGAGAGAGAGAGAGAGAGAGAGAGAGAGAGAGAGAGAGAGAGAGAGAGAGAGAGAGAGAGAGAGGGGGGAAAAGCGACCCTAAGAGTGTTCAAAGTAAAATGAATTTAAAACAAGAGGCCCACTGGTCACATAGCTTTCCTGAACAACAATTGTCATTATGATAATATAATTATATAATAACCTTTATGGAGTCATATACAAAATATCTAGACAATGTAGAAAAATAGATCCTGTTTTAAAATATTTTGAATTTTGTTTCTGGACATTCTTATGTTAATTTTTTTTAACGGGATGGTTTTTTAGTTATATCTCTTATTGAGCATTGCATTTCTCAAAAAGATCTAGATATAACTTTATATCCCTTGTGGGACACAAGAAATTTGTGAAAATATAAAAAAAAATTCCTACGTGATATGGACCCCCCCCCCCCCAATCAATGTGGACCCACCCTATCCACGAAGATCATAATTTTGACAAACGTAAATATAGCCTACCTTAGGATACATGTACACAAGTTACAGCTTTTCTGGTCAAAGTATGCTAATATGCCTATGACTCCAACTTCTCAATCTTTCAAGGTAAATTAAGGAACATTTATATCTCCGGCGATAAAAAGTGTGTGTGTGGGGGGGGGGGGGGGCTGAACCCTCTATTCGGCTATGTGCCTAATGGTTTAGGGTCTAACTTTGCAAAAAAAAAGGGGGGGGGCTAAGCCCTCCCCCCCTAGCCCCCCCCCCCAGTTCCGACGCCTATGAGCAATAATTCCTAGTTATCTTTCCTAGTAAAACAACCTTGTCTAATGAATTTCCATCACTTAAAGATGTTTCGTGTCAAGTTTGGTTGAAATTGGCCCAGCGGTTCTGGAGAGGCAGTCAAGGTGATTAGGCTCCACTGTTACCAAACTTTTCAAAGCACTCGACTCAGTCTTCAACTAAATTCTTTAAAGGTAAACTGCAATAATTTAAGGTCTAAACTCAGACTTGAGGCCTAGTGTTGACTAGAGGAAAGTTGGTAACGGCGGGCTCAGAAAAGCCCACTTGAGCTTTTAGCTCGGGTGAGCTAAATATAAGCATTATCAGAGCGTTTAAGATAAGGCTTATTTTCTTCAATCTCCTTTTCTCTGTGATAAAAAGTACCCATTTCTTAATTTACTTTGTAAAAGTTCGAATAATAACATTAATCTTGTTTGTTACTTTTGTACATATTGATCATCTTCTTATTGTCATTTATAAATTGAAAAATAAAAATCATCAACAAAAAAAACCCATCAACAATTATGTATTACAGGTGTATCTTTAAAACAAACCTTATGAAATGAATCACCTCTTTAACATTTTCAGATTTTCAGTATTTAAAAGTTAAATTAATTGAAACATAGAAGGTTTCTTATAATAATATTCTTTCATGTATAATAAGCGCAATGTTCTGTATAAATAAAAAATAAAAAATGGAATTCATCTTCAACACTAGTTTGGAAATGTGGACAAAATCTATTTTCTCTATTTGTGTTATTATATTATTTATGATTTCAAACTGCAACTCTTGCATGCAATTTGTCAGAAGAAAAAAGAATCACGTGGGGACGATCGCAAGAACCATACACTGGTTACGCCCTAATTAGTGAAATTAATTATTTTTAGCGTGCTTGATCACACAAAGACCGCTATTTTCAAACATCGTGTTATTTTTCACAGATCTTTTTTTACGACCTTAATTAATATTAATATTAATTATGACTCCGACCTCGGCGGGGGGTAAAGTGTAAAAACAACGGGACCGGACGGGTGTTTTCTAGGAGGTCGTAAAAAAAGATCTGTGAAAAATAACACGATGTTTGAAAATAGCGGTCTTTGTGTGATCAAGCACGCTAAAAATAATTAATTTCACTAATTAGGGCGTAACCAGTGTATGGTTCTTGCGATCGTCCCCACGTGATTCTTTTTTCTTCTGACAAATTGCATGCAAGAGTTGCAGTTTGAAATCATAAATAATATAATAACACAAATAGAGAAAATAGATTTTGTCCACATTTCCAAACTAGTGTTGAAGATGAATTCCATTTTTTATTTTTTATTTATACAGAACATTGCGCTTATTATACATGAAAGAATATTATTATAAGAAACCTTCTATGTTTCAATTAATTTAACTTTTAAATACTGAAAATCTGAAAATGTTAAAGAGGTGATTCATTTCATAAGGTTTGTTTTAAAGATACACCTGTAATACATAATTGTTGATGGGTTTTTTTTGTTGATGATTTTTATTTTTCAATTTATAAATGACAATAAGAAGATGATCAATATGTACAAAAGTAACAAACAAGATTAATGTTATTATTCGAACTTTTACAAAGTAAATTAAGAAATGGGTACTTTTTATCACAGAGAAAAGGAGATTGAAGAAAATAAGCCTTATCTTAAACGCTCTGATAATGCTTATATTTAGCTCACCCGAGCTAAAAGCTCAAGTGGGCTTTTCTGAGCCCGCCGTTACCAACTTTCCTCTAGTCAACACTAGGCCTCAAGTCTGAGTTTAGACCTTAAATTATTGCAGTTTACCTTTAAAGAATTTAGTTGAAGACTGAGTCGAGTGCTTTGAAAAGTTTGGTAACAGTGGAGCCTAATCACCTTGACTGCCTCTCCAGAACCGCTGGGCCAATTTCAACCAAACTTGACACGAAACATCTTTAAGTGATGGAAATTCATTAGACAAGGTTGTTTTACTAGGAAAGATAACTAGGAATTATTGCTCATAGGCGTCGGAACTGGGGGGGGGGGGGGCTAGGGGGGGAGGGCTTAGCCCCCCCCCCCCTTTTTTTTTGCAAAGTTAGACCCTAAACCATTAGGCACATAGCCGAATAGAGGGTTCAGCCCCCCCCCCCCCCCCCCACACACACACTTTTTATCGCCGGAGATATAAATGTTCCTTAATTTACCTTGAAAGATTGAGAAGTTGGAGTCATAGGCATATTAGCATACTTTGACCAGAAAAGCTGTAACTTGTGTACATGTATCCTAAGGTAGGCTATATTTACGTTTGTCAAAATTATGATCTTCGTGGATAGGGTGGGTCCACATTGATTGGGGGGGGGGGGGGGGTCCATATCACGTAGGAATTTTTTTTTATATTTTCACAAATTTCTTGTGTCCCACAAGGGATATAAAGTTATATCTAGATCTTTTTGAGAAATGCAATGCTCAATAAGAGATATAACTAAAAAACCATCCCGTTAAAAAAAATTAACATAAGAATGTCCAGAAACAAAATTCAAAATATTTTAAAACAGGATCTATTTTTCTACATTGTCTAGATATTTTGTATATGACTCCATAAAGGTTATTATATAATTATATTATCATAATGACAATTGTTGTTCAGGAAAGCTATGTGACCAGTGGGCCTCTTGTTTTAAATTCATTTTACTTTGAACACTCTTAGGGTCGCTTTTCCCCCCTCTCTCTCTCTCTCTCTCTCTCTCTCTCTCTCTCTCTCTCTCTCTCTCTCTCTCTCTCTCTCTCTCTCTCTCTCTCTCTCTCTCTCTCTCTAAAATAAAATAGCACTTTAGATATGTGGCCTTTTTTATACTTTGTTATGAACGATGTTACTATATATATATTTGCTTTTAAATTGTATGCAGTTAAAAAAAAACCAAGTCGTATATATTTAGTGCATAATTATTCATAAACAGCTGCAGAAAAATATTTTGTTCGGGATTTTTTTTCCAGGGCCCACCGCCATAAAACTTTGAGAATTCTCAAAAAAATTCTCAACTCAAGTCTTGAGAAATACTCAGCTAAGAATATTCTCAAAATCACCGCCATAAAGCCACTTGAGAATATTCTTAGCTGAGTAATTCTCAAGACTTGAGTTGAGAATTTTCTCAAATTTATGTTCTCGCGAGACGGTTTTCGCGGATTTTTTTCAATGACTGAAGGGGTCTAGTGGAGCTCTTCTGCGCCAGAAAGGTAAGAAACATTTATAGTTACGTGTAAATAAACACATGTTTTGCATATTTTATCGTCTGCTTTGTTATTTTGGAAGAAAAAAGTAATGGAAAAGAAACGGGGGCAGAATTGGGGGGTTGACGAAGAAGTTGCCCTCATTGAGGAAGTAAAAGCGAGGGCAACCGTGCTATTTGGGTCGTTTAAGGGGTGTGGGATTAAGAAGGGGAGAGAAATGAAAGAAAGAGAGTGGCAAAAAATTGCAGACCGACTGAACTCGTAAGTAAATCTTCAGAAGTGATTAACAATAAAAAAAAAATGTGAAGTGATTGTCACAAGCAAACTAGATTAACAAGAAGACCGCAAATTTCTATATCATGTACAGTGCAGCGTTTGCATGTCTACCAACCCAAATTTGTCGTAGGGCTACAGTTTAACCGCTTGGTCTAGATCTCTATATACTTGTAGTAGCTATTGAAGTTTCGATACGATCATAAGTTTTTAGACAACACGAAATTGTAATTAAAACTAAATTTGTAATGACATCGTTTTTATTTCAATGTAGTTGTACGTATATACGTGCCGTCAATTATTACGTTTATATTCACGACCAATATATACCACACTTCAGTGCGAAAATATAGAGCCATACTTGTATTTGTTGTGTACATACAACAATCACGTACATGATTCATAATGCATTTCGTAGTTTTTCCTTTACAGTTTGGTCAATGGTGGTTTCCATTTCTATTTATAGTTCCGCGTGCATACATTAATAGGCTCTCCTTTATTGTAGACAGTTCGACATTAAAAGAAGGGAATGGGAGGAGGTGAAGAAAAAATATTACAATGTGAAGTCAAGAAGTAAGTGTGTATGTGTGTATTTAATGGTGAATGTATGATTAATCTTTTTTATCAATCTATTTACACAAATTGAATGAAAAATTAAGCAGATTAATAATGCTTTGAACGATTTGTTGACTGTTGGATTTTACACATGCTGGACCTATGAGTCTATTGGGCATATATATTTTTAGTTTTTGAATACCCAATAAACTGTACATAAATATATATAAGTTTTACACTCATCTGGTGTCTGCAAATGTACCGGTATTACATTACTATTTACAAAAAGCCAAATTAAGTCATATACATGTAATTAAAAATTATAGCATTCCATTAAAACTGGATCGATCGAGTGACCAAATCATATTAAGTATTCAATATACCAATGATATGGATAACTGACAATATATTTCATTATTTATTAAAATAATTTAATGAAATGGCAATTAAGAATGTTTTATGCATGAAAATATAATGTATAAAGTTAAAAAACACTCCAGGTTTAAAGGACAATGATAGATAACTATGAATTATTATTAAAAGACTCTTATTGTGTCACATCTTTTCTTTTTGAAGGTAAAGAAAAGCTTGATGGGCTGAAGCGTCCCAAGACTGGTGGTGGCCCCCCACTACCTCAACTCACACCAGGTGAGGAGACTTACCTCCGCCTGGCTGATGGGGAGCCAAACCTCTGTGGTGTGGAAGGAGGAATTGATACAGATGGTATGAAATCAACACTCGCACACACATGCATTGATTAATATATACACACACAGGACTATAGATGGTATATATAGGATAGGATACAGGACAAAATTGTGTTAATGTCCTTAAATTAAATTAGAAGACTTATATTATGGTGTATAAATTAGGATTGAATTCACACAACTTTGAAATTATTTCTGCCAGTTTATATTATATGCTTTACATACATGTATTTATGCTTGATTTAATTTACATAGCTCCATTACTGAGTATATCAGAACCACTGGTCCCAGATACTGAGGCAGCAGCTGGCTGTTCACAGAAAGGTACAGTCAAGTTCATCTTGTTACTAATGTGACAGAGATATTTCATGTCACTGGAACTGATTAATTAGTGAATGTTTAATGTTTATATTTACTAATTTATTTAGTTGTTTACAACAAACACAGCTGGTATTTACATGTGGAACACAAGTAGTATCCTCAGTACTCAATTGACTGAATTTCTAATACTTTTATCACTTTACACTTGTTTTTTATTACTTCTCAATATAGCTGAGGAATATTTTGATTTCAGCTGATAGTACACTTCCTGCAATTGCAATCACTGCGCCTTTGGAAATCAGCCTTGATTCATTACAAGGTAATATCAATATTAGTGTTGTTTCTATAAGTTATCTTTCAGTACCTTAATTGAACAAATTTTTGTTTGTTTTCTGAAAGAAATGTGGAAGCAAGCTACAAAGATTTAAATTATGACCAGTGTCCCAATCCCTGGTTAGGAGAGGGAGGGATTTTGTTCATATTACAATTTTACACTTTTCAATAGGAGACTT
This sequence comes from Magallana angulata, assembly GCF_025612915.1. Taxonomy (NCBI): domain Eukaryota; kingdom Metazoa; phylum Mollusca; class Bivalvia; order Ostreida; family Ostreidae; genus Magallana; species Magallana angulata. The sequence goes on along the minus strand of NC_069113.1, from coordinate 44,218,907 downwards.
ATTATGCTGGCATAAATTTTATGTGAATTTAGTTTATAACTTTTTTAGATAATTAGTTTCATTGGGAAATTATAAAATACTCTGATGTTCTTTTTTATGCAGATAAACAGGCAAAACCTTCAAAAAGAACTGAAAAGAAAGGTAAGTATTCATTCCAATTTTTGATAAATACATTGATATATATATAGATATCTCTATATATTTATGCTCTCTCTCTCTCTCTCTCTCTCTCTCTCTGACTCTCTCTCTCTCTCTTTCTCTCTCTCCTCTCTCTCTCTCTCAATAGAAATCTAAAAATGTTTATAAGTAGGATGAATCATATGAAGTACATGTACTTGTATTTAATAATTTACTTCAGAGAGTGCATCAAGAAAGAGAAAGCTTGAAGAATTGGAAGAAATCAACTTAACTTTAGACAACCAGCGACTAGAGGAAGAGATTCTTAAAATCAAAGAAGAAAAGGAAGTGTTAACTCTGAAAAAAGAAGTTCTACTCCTCAAAAAACAGAAACTTATTTTGGACATTCAAACTACTTATCCATCTTTTATAGCTGAAATGTAGGGCAATGCGCATTCACAATAATTTAGTCAACTCTCCGATCTACATACACTCACATGCTAAATGTCGTTAATTTATTCTTTTTTCTTTTTACATTTCATTGAAAACAAATTTAATTTGCAATTTTGACAAACATTTAAATAGGTTTTTGTTAATAGTTATCCTACTTTGGATTGGTAATATCAAATTTGAGTAACAGAGAGATGATAAAATACCTTAAGTTTATACATGTATTATTATGACAAAAGAAAACTAGATTAGATAATTATATATATAAAAAAGAAATTCACATACTTTTGGCTCGTGAGTGTAACCTCAGCTACATGTTAATTGAAAATGTTTTTAAATTCTTTGACTGTTCATTATTATATATGTTATATTTGAGTATGAGAGACAGAAAGGGGAAGGTAGAGAAAGAGGGGAGAAAGAAAAGAAAGAAGGGGAGAGGGAAAGAAAAGAGGGAGAGTGAGAGAAAGCAGGAAAGAGAGAGGTTTAATTCATGTACTGGAGATAGAAAAAAATTGAAATGAATTTACTGTGTCTGACAGTGACTTGTTATCATTCAACAGAAATTCAGGGTAAAACAAATTATTCTGTAACCATATTCTTTATTATATTTCATTTAGAAAAACACTCTGCTCTATTGAGCAAACTATCATTTCGGACCTGTCCTGGTTCCACAGTATTTACCGGAATGCATTAAGCTACATTTATGTCTGTATAGTTCTCCTGAATAGAAATGTCACCCCTTTCAATTCCTAAATTGTGTAAGATGTCACATGCTGTAATGTACTACACAGCCAGGTGAGGGGAAACCCTGAACCCAACCTGGAGAGTCTGAAATCGTCTTTTCATGATTCCAAAAGTCTGCTAGATCAACACTCTGGTTTGGTAAAGACTGGCATTAATCTTTTCCTCAGACCGCTTCGAAGGTGTCAAGTATGGTGTCATTAGATGTCGTGTAAGGGGGTGTCCGGATTCTCCCAGCAATATCCCATCATGCAATCCTTGATTAATGAAAATTACTTCATGAATAAAGATATATACAATGTATATATATATATATAGAGAGAGAGAGAGAGAAAGAGGGAGCAAGACAGCAAGTTTATTAAAGATTTTAGTAATACATGTATACCATTTTTAAACTGTTGGCAAAGATGGGAATTTCTCCAAATTCTGGAGTCGTGACATGAGCCAGGCCAACTTGCACACAGTGAAGTTACTCTAAAAGAGGAGCTGCACACCATCTAAAAATAAAGATTGAATTATATCTATAATATTTTTTTTATTATAAACACCTACTAGTATATGTTAATTCTCGCACAATTTTGTGTGTTACTATTTACTTAACCACCTAATAAGTACATTTTTTTTTATTTTTCCTTTGTTTTACCTAAACATTGAGGCTATGGAACCCCTTTCTGTTCACATAATCAGGTTCATTAATTGATGGAGCCAAGATCCTTACCTGAGTTCCATCAATGCATCCTAGCTTTTTAGGAAACCCTATTCATGAAAAAAAAAATGATTAGATACAACTGTATATTGATTTTCATATTACATGTAACTCAATTATCATTTTCATTATCTTTTAATCTATAGATTGATTAATGTGTGTGGATATTAATATGAACTAGTAAAAATGAAAATAAGTGATAATGAAAGACAATTAAATATGTAAACTATATCAATTTTGTTCAACAAATTGATAATTTTAAGTTATTTGAATTGCGGTTTAGAGGTAATTGATTTTGAATTCTAAATGCACATGTATAAATTATACAAACTTTTAAAAACTTTATTACTGCCACCCACCCCACCCCAACTTAGATTGCAAATTAATATTTTAAAAATAATTTTATCAATTTTTATTTGACAGCAGTTTTTGTTCTCTAGGGAAGCTAGTTTGAATGAGAAAATTGGAAAGTGTTTGTATTTTCGTTCCATATTTGTTCATTGCCGTCCTCGTGTATCTATAAGATCATTCAGTAATAGATGGATCCGCCTATATCTTTTTTCTCATCCAGTACTCCCCCCTTACACGAGAACTCTCATTATAAAGGAAACATTAATATGGTATATTTTTGAACACGACTACTTCATCGTGTCAGTATATGGAAAATAGTATATGTTATATGCGGTGGTACAGTGTAAGAGACAAGGAATTTTATTTGAAAAAGCAAGATATTATAGTGTTTGCATTGTGTGTGCATGCACCTGCAACTCTTTTGAAACCCTCCTTCACTTTTGTTGCCACTTCACCGACAGGGAAGATGAATTGGGATCTGGCAAAAACAGCGACGATGGCGGCAGCAACAGCTCTGACGGATCTTCCAACAGATGACGCTGAAATTCCGAGACTGTCCACAATCAGGCGAAGGTGGGCCCCAGTCGCAACAAAACGCAAAAACACAGTAAGACCTACAGAAGTGGAGCCCTCTTGGTGTCTGTGATCAGCTGATCCTAAACACCATTGACGATGAAATTAATGGTGTTGGGACAACATCTATCACGATGATAGATTTCGAACTCCTCAATCGTCTCCGATTGATCCAAGGGATTACTTCTATATCTTAAAACCATCGGACGAACTAAAACATTAGGTCGTCTTCGATTTCGATGCAATCTTCTGTAAGCGGCAGCCATTTTGTTTGCTTGAGAATATTCTTAAGTCTACATTTTTGTAGACTCAAATATTTGAGAATAAAACAGAATTTGAGAATTTTTATTTTGCTCAACTTTTTTATGGCGGCGGCTGAGTTTGAGAATTGGGGAGTTGAGAATATTCTCAGACTTGAGAACATTCTCAGACTTAAGAATGTTTTATGGCGGTGGACCCTAGTGTTGACTAGAGGAAAGTTGGTAACGGCGGGCTCAGAAAAGCCCACTTGAGCTTTTAGCTCGGGTGAGCTAAATATAAGCATTATCAGAGCGTTTAAGATAAGGCTTATTTTCTTCAATCTCCTTTTCTCTGTGATAAAAAGTACCCATTTCTTAATTTACTTTGTAAAAGTTCGAATAATAACATTAATCTTGTTTGTTACTTTTGTACATATTGATCATCTTCTTATTGTCATTTATAAATTGAAAAATAAAAATCATCAACAAAAAAAACCCATCAACAATTATGTATTACAGGTGTATCTTTAAAACAAACCTTATGAAATGAATCACCTCTTTAACATTTTCAGATTTTCAGTATTTAAAAGTTAAATTAATTGAAACATAGAAGGTTTCTTATAATAATATTCTTTCATGTATAATAAGCGCAATGTTCTGTATAAATAAAAAATAAAAAATGGAATTCATCTTCAACACTAGTTTGGAAATGTGGACAAAATCTATTTTCTCTATTTGTGTTATTATATTATTTATGATTTCAAACTGCAACTCTTGCATGCAATTTGTCAGAAGAAAAAAGAATCACGTGGGGACGATCGCAAGAACCATACACTGGTTACGCCCTAATTAGTGAAATTAATTATTTTTAGCGTGCTTGATCACACAAAGACCGCTATTTTCAAACATCGTGTTATTTTTCACAGATCTTTTTTTACGACCTCCTAGAAAACACCCGTCCGGTCCCGTTGTTTTTACACTTTACCCCCCGCCGAGGTCGGAGTCATAATTAATATACCGATAATTAGCGACAGTTTGATGGGTATTAAGGACTGTACGTGCATGCGCTTCTGTCATTAAGGGTAGATTATATTTACTGAGCAAAATTTATGGTCCTCGCTCTCAGTAGATTAATTAAAATTGAAGTCGAAATCGGCTGAGCGAAAAGGTGGTATGGTTTAAAATTATATTTTATTACGTAAAATGCTGTTCCGGTGGCGTTATTAAGAATAAAGAACAATTCTTTTTGTCAGGCGTGCAAACGCAGCTTGAAGGTTCATTTTAGTTCAGAGCAATTTGCTTTGATTCTTTGCAAGAATACGTCTTTGTAAATAGTAACCTTATAAAAGTACAGTTTATAAAGGAGACTGGACTTTAAGTCATGAGATACAACATAGAGCGATCTATATACAATGTATGTAGAGATATCGATAGAAAACTTAAGAGATTCAGTGTTGTATATCTTTACGTACAATACAACATGTCTGTAGTTAACAAGTGGAACCATTTTAACAAGAGCTAGCTCTGGGTAGTTGTGTCAAACATCACTGTGACGTAGGGCTGTCTATTTCGTTGTTGGCCAATCAGCCAATCTATACTTATTTCGCTTGAATCCAGTGTCATTACCGTCTTTCCTTGTATAAAAAGTTGAAATAATTTACAGTTTGCACTTCCTATCTTTTGTGATTGGTAAAAATTACATGATGCGAAAGAAGATGGGGGAATAAGATGGCACAAATGCCCATTCGGTATAGTAGTGAAATACATTTTTGAATTTATTTTTCCCCAATTAAATCTATTCAAATGTATTATAATACAACTTTGCAAAAGCAAAATTTCTAACTTTAGTCAGTTTTTAATATATTTAACAAAAAATAAGAAAAGAAAGTATTGTTGGAAATTTTGGTGGTATCGAACCCGTAACATAAAAACCCTTGATATATTATCAAAACCGATTTGGTTTGACTTTTCCTATAGCGTCACGATCATTTCTGTCAGCTACGTCATGCATAAATTATACACGCCGCCGGTGTGAAAACTATATGATTGGTTAACTCCTATTTGTAGGCCGAGTTATCAGTATATGCTTATGCAATGCCAGAGCTGAAGGATTTCTCAGAACAGTTTATTCCCCCCCCCCCAATATTATTCATTCAAAATCGACTATCCCGTATGTTTAAATTCTGTGCTAAACCTCTCTCTCTCTCTCTCTCTCTCTCTCTCTCTCTCTCTCTCTCTCTCTCTCTCTCTCTCTGTGTAAACGGGCGTTAAACCATATCCTCAAGCTACGGTCCAGAGTACGGCGTTATAAAAAAATATAATATTTAAAAGTTGCATGTGCTAAGCGTTCATTTCATGTAAATACCGTAAATGTATAATGCACATGTATTACCTACTAACTTGCCAGTCAAAGTGATAGGTATGAATTCCTCGATTTCTACACCTTTCGATCGGCAATCGACAGTCAATAAAAGTATTGAACGATGGTGTGAAAGAACGAGACGGAAGGAGGTTTGTACATGTGCGTCTTCATTAGGCAAGTGTCCGATTCGTTTCTCTTCTGTTGCCCTATCACTTTCGGTGTAAATATATATACTAAAATATCCACAAACCATTTACTGCAGATTTCTTTATTTTACCTGTCTCTGAACCCCCGATCGCCCGCTCAATATATATACACAGGTTTGTTTACATACATAAAAATACAGTTCTTGATCCGCTTTCCGAGTACGGTTAAAGGTTGTTTAATAGGAGAAAGTTTGGGGCGGGTAAAGCTACAATTATTAACAGTATAGTAAACTAAATGAAGAATTATTTAAATGGATTATTTGCACAAAATGTGGTATGGTATGATGTAAATATTTTTAAAAAATAGTGTTATTTTTATACGCGGCAAATTGCCGTAAAGTTTTTTTTGTACATGTAAGTATTGTATGCACTGTAGCTTTATATTTTCAAACCCAAAATTTATACACATAGCTACAGCTATATATGTTATGTACCGTATGTATTGTTTTATCACAAGTGTACACTTTCGAAAAATAGCCCAATTTCGACAGTCACGAGTACCCATGTGAATTTTTCATTCTCTGATGTGTTGTTGTTCTGTCCGTGCATAATTTAGTCTTAGTTAACCAGCAGCCAATCAGCGGTAAGCTGAATCCACCAATAAAAAACTGTGGTTAAGGTGCGGGTATTGTTTATGTATGACGTAGCTGAAAAAGTTGAACGCGACGCGATCGGAAAAGTCAAACCAAATCGGTTTTAGTAATATAAGATTAGCATATGCCAGGTACTCTAACCACTGAGCCATTCAGACACAACAAAGTGGGCTTTTTAAATATTATGTGTGACTAAGGCCACGAACCACCGGACTTGATTATTTTTTCAAAACGTTCAATTGTTGGGATACAAAATGATAATTTTAATGTATAGTGGGTCATCTCTCCACGTTTTTGTTGATTGAAATCGGTTTGTTTTCCAGTAGACCTTAATTAGACTATGAGAAAAATATGGAGCACAGACCCACTCTATAAAAGAAAATGCCTTGAAGTTCTAAAAAATGACAGTATTTGCAGGTTTTGATAGGTATACGCCTGTTTGAGTCAACATATTCCAAGTATTGAACATACCTATAGGTTAAAAATCAATGATTCGTTAAACATATATTGTTTTAAATGATTTAAAAAAAATCCATCAGATTTATTGATACTTTAATTTTTCAGTAGCCTGTCCGACCGCGTATGGGCATTTTACACGCCTTATCCACCCATCTTCTTTACATTTATTTCATTGGTTGAAATACTGTTCGGAGCAAGAGAGATAATTTCAGATGATCTTTTATACGTACGACATAACAATTTTTGTAGATATTAAATCTTAAAAAAGTTAGAAAACGAAAAAACAATACAAATTGCAATGAATGAAATACAGGCTTTAATTCTTCAGTACAACTTGTTGAAACACTATTCTGTAATATCTATTGAATGGTTTGCTCTTTTTTTTTATTGTTCATGCAAATACAGAAAAAAAATGTGAAATCTGATACGTACATGTATGGCTAATATCAGTAAACAAGTTTGCATATTAGACACAGGAAAATAAATCAGTAAAACAAGATGCTGAATGTCGTTGTATTAATTGATTTTTTTAATAATACGACCCTTCCTAAGATCTCATTTTCCCTACTTTAGTCTATCTCAACTAACAAACACGTGGTACGCATTTCTTAATTTCAATTCAGGCACGCGCGTTTACAGCAAATATAAAAAAGTTCCACATGTACAAGAAGGCGACATTTACTTAAAAAGAATTAATTTTCATTTGATAATTTATTGCTGTAGCGAGTTTGCTCTAAAGACGGTAAGCTTTTAATAAAGCTTTGCTTGTTAAAATTGTTCTATATATACATGTATATCTGATATGTTAATCATTAAAAAATCTCTTTTCAGGAGTTTATAAATACAGCTTGATTGACGATTTATGATTTTTGTGTGTGAATATACTGAAAGTGATTTTTTTTTATTGAAAATGTCTTGCTTTCTATTCATTTATTAAAATTATGTTTTGATGCGGCGGAGGGAAATAAATTCTAGATACGTTTCTATCGGTGTTAAGATTTTATAGTCTCTTTATCCTTTGATTTTTTTATTTTAAATCAATTCATCATTTTTGCAATCTGTACACAATTGAAAATTTATATGTAATTGTTATTTGATCTGTTGACTTTACATGTTGTGTAAACATTATTTGTACTGTATGATATACAATATTGTTATACTTTCATGTTAAATACTGAAATCTGATTGGTTAAGACGCAGTTAATAATATTTACTATTACCCTCAGCGTTAGCAACGCACTTGGCAACGGGTAATATTAAAAAATGTTACATGCGCGAAAGTTATGCGCGTACGGTTCGCTGTATAATTCACGTTATTCCTATATAAAAGCAGTAAAATTTTCTTAAAATTTTTTAAAAAGACATTCAGTATAACAAAATAAATAGTGCCTGTTTGGGAGGATAACAGTTGAAATTGACACCCCTCGAAAACCATTGTCAACCTCCGCTTCGCGTCGGTTGACAATGGTTTTCTCGGGGTGTCAATTTCAACTGTTACCCTCCCAAACAGGCACTATTTATATACTTGTATTGGGAGGGGGCTGTCTAAGTTTTTGAACTAGTGCCCAATCCCAGTTGTAAATTTGTACAATAAAAATATGTTCAAATCAAAACTTGACCTATGTACTTCACCTTTTTTTTATTTCGATATAATAATTACTTTAGCAGAATATTCAAAGTGTTAATGTAGAGAAATGTGAATTTTGTTTCACTTATGAAAAAGGTTGCAGGCGCAATGTTGAAATGGTTGCACAAAAACAATATAAACGCGGAATTAATGGCCATTTATTTTTCTTTAATAGAGGATATCTATTATAATTAAAAATATTTCTACGCCCAATCAATGTATGTGTATGTGTTGGGGGGGGTGGGGGGGGTGGGGGGTGTAAAATCATTCAGTGTAACGAGATCTCCGCTTATTATTTGTTCTGCAGCATTATGTTGTTGAAATAAAAAAGAAAATTTGAATGAAAAAAAAATTGACAGCATATGTCTGGGCTTTTTTCTATGATTTTTCTTTAATTCGAACTTAGTATAACCGATTCCCCATAAGATAACTTTATAAGGGTATTTATATATTTTTTTCCTTCCAAAAGGAGATTGATATTTAGCTAGAAGTTCAAAGTTGATCCTTTTTAAATCTCTCTCTCTCTCTCTCTCTCTCTCGTGTTGTTTTCACTTTACTTTCAATATCTTAAGTAGAAAAAAGTCCTGCATTTCTCAAACAGATACAGAGTAGGTATTAATAAACTTATTTCGATTACAGGTTTTTAACTTCTTGAACGGAGTCATTAGCATACAAACCTGAAAAGTACATGGGCGTTCCCTGCCTAGCGGTAACGTTTTTATTGTGGTGCTTTTATTGTTGTTTATCGCTGTATCTTTAAAACAATAAAGAATAATTTCACAAACCGTACCCGTGGAACAAGAATTAACGGATTCTCAGTTTCCATTATATAGCTTATAATGTTCAGACTTCAAAGAAACAAAATATATTTTCATCTAGCACAGGTGTTTCAATTAGCATATTCGCCTAAAGAAAGCTTGATTTTTAAACATTGTTTTTACTTGCTCAGCCCTAAGCAAAAAAATTCTACATATTTTGAAATAGTCAATAGGCATTACCTTAGAAAGAAAGACAACTCGTCTATTGGATCTGGATATCAAAAAGAAAATTTCATATAACAAGACCTTACTCCATTCTGAAACTGTTTGGTATCTATCTTGCGTTCTACATCAATTAATGAATACTTTCTAGATGAAATTACCTTTTCTTTTACATACATGTAGTCAGCTCTGAACAATCAAAATCAATGCTGCATGAAAATGAAGATCATTGGCTGTATCCTGCGCTTTACTTACAAGGCATGTCTAAATTAATTCTATTCCCTATAAAAATCATCATTATAGTTTTTCTTAATTGAACTATCTATCTATCTATCTATCTATCTATCTATCTATCTATCTATCTATCTATCTATCTATCTATCTATCTATCTATCTATCTATCTATCTATCTATCTATCTATCTGTTTAATTCTTCATATAAGCAAGGACTTTCCTCTTGACTTCACAAATCAAAGCATCCATTTTCGTCCAATTTTTCCAATTTCTTTGTAAAATTGCCTATCCCTTATTCACCCCTGCGAATGTGTTCGGAATGTTTTCTTTATCGTTGCTAAGTGCGTAATAAATCCAGAGGTGCTCGAATGAAAGTTCACGAGACTTCACCGAGATTTGTTCAATTCCTGTGAAATTTCGAGCGGAAGTATAAGTGTTCAGATAATATTCTCAAAATACTCAAGTACTGGTCGTTTTTCATATCATATCCTACTTTGATTTATATTAAAACGGGAAAAGCTTTCAAGATGTAGGTCTTATTTCACCATCTAGCAGTTATTTATATTAAACGATAATATTCAGAAGAGAGTTATCGTTCGTGTTTAACCACGTGTAGAGTGGTTGAAAATATAAACATTGGGTTGCTTAATAAAATCAAGCCATGTTAAATGCTTGTGGTGTGCAATACCATGTTTTTTTAAAAAAATGATGGGTGTCTGTTTTGCATTAAAACTTAGTATATCGAGTCATTTTCAAGGAGCATTCTGTATGAAATAGTATAAACTGTTTCACTATTGATGTTATTACTAGGTCAGGCGCGGATCGAAAATTAATCCTCAGGAGGGATCTCTTTTAAGCATGTTAGTTGTTGCAACAGCAGACAAAAACTTATCTTTGTATAGTCACATTTATTTCTAGAACACATTTCATTCACCAATCAATGAAGATAAAGTTTAAAATCAATAAGCCTCTAGATTTTATATTTGACTACAAAAACCTAGATACTGTGAAATAGACTATATACTCGAGGTACGATTGTTACTGCGAAACTGAAAGGGTCAAATAAAACCACGTGGTCTAAAATTTGAATGACAATAACATTCGCAGGGGTGTTATTGTGGCTTCTCCGTGAAGTTATAAGTTGAAAACATACGATATTGCTTTTATATGTTTATTTTACTAACCGCAGTTTACATATCTTACGAGAATTTTCCCCCTAGTACATTGTAACTGGTATCACTTCTTCTAAATAGTTAAAGTTTAATATCTTGTTTCTATATGTTAATTTTAGTGCAGTCTTGAAATATCATTAGAAAGTTGATCTATTATTTACTTAATTGGAACTCCTTATTCTAAATATCGTCGAATACCATCTGGGTAACGGTATGATGAAAGTTTGAAACCCTAACTTCACTAGCTTGCTTTTATATCAATTTTACAAGTCATGGTCTCTCATTTTCCTTAAAAAAAATGTTCTACCCCCCCCCCCCCCCAACATCCCCAGCGCGATTGTTTTGACAATCTCTTATTCGGAACAGTTATGTGATTTGCTGTTGCAAAAGTGAGCTACATGAACCCGCTATCCCAAATTACTATCACATAACCTTTCACCATTTAATATATACATTTGTGACTTTGATATTCTTATGATATTCTGATGTTCGTACATCAGAAAGTTTATGCAAATTTTAGAAATTACGGGCTGTTCGATTTTTCAGGAGAAGATCTTAAAGACACCTATCCATATTTTCATTTTTTTCTCCTATGTTTTTCTACATGCATGGAAGGGCCGGACGTGTCAATTTCAAATTAATGGTCAAAGAATTTTATATATATATATATATATATATATATATATATATATATATATATATATATATATATATATATATATATATTAAAAAGATCTTAAAGACACCTATCCATATTTTCATTTTTTTCTCCTATGTTTTTCTACATGCATGGAAGGGCCGGACCTGTCAATTTCAAATTAATGGTCAAAGAATTATATATATATATATATATATATATATATATATATATATATATATATATATTAAAAAGTTAAGTTTTTAATGTAGCTATATACACAAAGGCAACCTTAACCCCTCAAATATGATGCCGTTATGAATGTTTGACAGACCTTTTCTTTTAGACGAAATTCGACAGAAAAACGAATAACCCACAAAACTGTGTAATAAATTTATTTACAGAAATTTGCAAATAAAAAAGCCGATGTTATAATGATCATACACGACTCTTCCTTGTATAGAACTCAGTATTGTGCATATTTATAGACTGAAAATGTTCACAGTTATATCCGTTCCCAAGCACTCGTTATGTCAAATATTATATTGTCATCAAAAGGATTCAATCGAATGGTGTTTTTAGACATATATTTGTAATTCTAAACATTTAAAAATATTCTCTAGATGTATTTTCAACATTGCATTCACAATATATCTAATTTCATTGTAGAATGTTTTTCTAAATATTTTTTTTAATCTAAATCTGCTTTTTTACCTCTTGTTCATAAAACACAAAGCATTATATCGAAACTGGTTAAAAGTTCAATATCGATTTTCAATAATTTTCCATTGAAGTGAATAAATGACATTATGTCAAGGACATACTCTTACATACAACACACAATAAAGATAGCAACTGCATAAAATGGGTACAATTCCGTAAAAAAGCAGACACTACATAGAGTTCAACATCATTTGGCAAAGTCTGGTGCAACAATAAAAGCCAAGTTTATGTATAAAATATCACATCCATGGAATCAAACAAACAATTGAGATATTGTCAAAGAAAACAGTCTCTATACAACTATTAACCAAGCATCACGAGCCATAACGAAATTTGACCTTTGACCTCAGCTGTAGAGATCTGCATTGAAAACATTTTACATTATGTTTTGAAAACAATTTACATTTGCATAAACGATGATTAGTTGTCACCATGACATCATTATTCCAGGTCTTATTAATAGATGGATGGTAATGTATATGTTTGTAACATGTACCCGTATTGGTCGGTTTTATTTTCCGTAGAAAATCACATGATTGTATTCTTAATAACCCTCTTTAAGTTTTTACAGTTTTCAAGTTTTATACAATATTTACATTTCAGAGATTAATTCAAGATTCATAATTACTGAGCTCTTCCAAACTAAAATTTCGTTTCATTTACTTTTTCTTTTACTTTCGTTTTTGACAAGACTCATCAATGATGCAATGTTGCTAAAAAAAATTCTAAAATGTAATATAGAGGGTCACTAGTCGGAGGATACAAAAACAAATTTATTCAGTAATCAGCAATCATATGTAACTTTACGCTTTTCCCCAAAATACATACCACTAAATCCAAAACAATTATAAAAACATAATTGCAATTTCAAACGAAAAATACAACAATACTGTATAAGGAATCGGGTGTATTTTGGAATATATGATGTACCCTAAACCAGATGTACGTACATGAAATTATATAACAAGCTTGGTTACAAAATAGTGTTGAGCAACAGTTAATATCAAAAAGTGTAACATCACGCGCGAGAGGACATATAAATGATACCATTCATATTCAAAACCAACTACAAAGTCAGGCAGAATTCCAAGAGAAAGAATTTCAATTTGGGCTTCTGCACATGTAATTTGCTTTCATTGATAATGGCGGCAGTGTTTGTTAAGTTATTAGAATTAAAGCATTTTAACGATGTTTAATATGCTCTTTATCATAAATACAACTACAGAAAGTTTACAACTGCAAGATTTTGGAAGAAAATGTCATGTTGGTTTTCTCTCTTTCTCTCACTCATGCAGTGTGTGAAATAAGTCGGTTAATATACGTTAGGCACAAAACTAGTAAATCAGACACAGTATTCTGTGAAAGATGTTTGCAATTGATGTTCACTTTTAATTTTTTCCAATCTAATATCATTATCAGAAATACAGTCTTTAATTAGATCATTTCTTTGAACAATATGACTACTCATTTTCCATAAAGCACGATCTTATGCCTTTAAACTTTTAACATCGCGTATTTTGAATCCACGGTAGCTGAAAACACATGTATATATTTTTTTCGATGAAATGTAACGTAGTAAATGTAATTTACCAAAGGGTTGGGTTGATAACAGTGGGTGAACTGGCCTTGGTATCATTTAACCAATGAAATAGTCACAAACTCTGCATTTCGTAGCATGCGCAATGCAGAAGGTAAATAATTGCATCCTGAAACTAATAAATAGAAAGACATGCAGTACACTTTGAGTATCTTTAAAGTTCTTAAGTCCGAGTCCCTTCTGTCACCGGGCCCAGGACATTTCGAGTTTCCTGCCGAAGTTAATTTCTCTGTATCACCTCAAGCCACTACGTCACTATCTGCGCGTAGTTCAACCGTTCTATTTTCCGGTGACAACATTGCCGTTTCTTCGGTGATTTCTGATTCCGGAATCTCAATGTGCACGTCGATAGAACTTCCGGCCGTCTGCTTGGTGGATGTGTCACTCTTTACACTTTTTGTGCTTGCGGTATCTTCGTGAATGGTTGTTGCCGTGTCTTTGCTATCCTTGCTGGTTGCCATGTCACTCTCTTTGCTTGTAACCATATCACTTTCCTTACTAATAACCATATCGTATGGGGGTGGCGAGGGTAAATTTCCCTTCTCGTTTCTGTATCTTCTCCAGGCTTTCTGGATAACCCTTGCGGCGTAGTGCTCTTTCTGTCGCATAAGGGTAGAACTTGTCACGTGATATTCGATTTTCTCCTTATCTTTGTCAACCTCGTTGACGTCAATCTCCCCCGGCGTGTCCGAGGTCCCCAGGAAGTTCTTCGTTAGGGCATCTAGAATATCCCTGCAATACACTTTGTCATCTTCGCAAATCGGAATATCCAATTTCACAAGCATAAAGTGATTAGGTTTTGGAAGTCTCAACGGTTCTTCTAGGTAATCCACAAAGTCAGACAACTGACTAAGTTGAATAAATTTCGTAGCCTCTGGGTCGAATTTTTCCCATTTCTCATAGAACAGGTCAAACTCGTCAGAAGTTAAACCTTGCTGAACATCTTCTGTTGCCTGACTGAAGTTCTCTAAAATGACGGCTATGTACATATTCACTACCACAAGGAAGCTTATAACTAAGTAGGAAGTCAAGAACATAACACCCGCCTTGTAATTACCACAGTCACTGTATATAGTTGTGCCATTGTCAAATCGGACAGTTTCCTTAATACAATCCTCCTCGTTCGTAATTCCGGCCAGGGCGCCATCCCAGCCTGCCGATGTACACATTTGGAACAAATATATCATACTTCGGAAGAATGTTTCAAAGTTAAAACAGTCATCTATGCCATATTGGTGTTTTACATGCATAAAGAAACTCATCCCGAACGTGGCATATATAAACATTACAAGAAACAGCAGTAAAGCGATATTAAATAAAGCAGGCAACGACACGGCAAGAGAAAATAACAAAGTTCGAATCCCTTTCGCCGACTTGACCAAACGGAGCACTCTGCCAACCCTGAAGACCCTGACCACTCGAAGAAGCGTAGGCGAGACCAGGAATTGGTCCATGACGTCACTCAGCGCAACGCCTGCAAAATAAAAGAGTCTATGCATCTAAACAGGGAGAAAGGGTTTGTGACGAATAAAATCAGTTTCTATTACTTTTAATCTTATATTAGAGAAACGTATGAATTGGTATATAATACAACTCTCTATATATTTTCTACTAAATCATGCCGTCAATTAAGATATACATATATAATATTATATCAAATAGTTAACACGAACAAAGAGAACCCCTTTTTCTTCAGAAATAGAACTTTGTAATAGTAATATACCTAATCTCACAATGATTAGTATAACTACTACATGCACACACCCATGCCAAACATCAACATATTATGCTCAATATATAATTCTTACAACCTACACATTTTCTCAAACCAGACAAAACTGAAAAATTATCTTCCTGCGCATTTGTATCATTTGAAATGCATAATTTTTGGGACCATTCATACCGGTAAATATTATATAAGATGTAGCTCTATGCACAATGATAAATAGTTGAGAACCTTTCTTATCAGAAAACCAGCAAATTTTTTTTCAATATTTGTCATTTTGAATTATCTTAATTTATGAGGATAAAATTATGCGACTGCTTTTATTGCAGTTTTATCTGTGTTTCGTTTTCAACGTATTAACAACTGTTTTTAAAACACATATTAAATTGGGGTGGGGGCCTCTTGAAATTTGCAAAATTATTAAATAAAAACTGTGTAATGTGCAATTTTCTTGAAATTCATTTTACAGACAACTTATTGCATTCTTATTTTTCGATACTTGAAACTAAACAAAAATGTCATGGATAGAACTGCTCTATTATAAACTTAAACTAAAAGAGAGCAAGTTAGTATGAAGAAATACACACAGTTATGAGAAAAACTACTACTCAACAAAACTTCATTAAATGACATTCTTGAAGTTCGAACTTTGCAATGACCGGCAACTCAGCTGAACACAGTAAGATAAATTTAATACAACCAAAATTTTTTTTTATATCATCAATATTTCAAAGGTAGTATAATGCCATGCACCAAGGGAGATCACCCATCACACGTTTACTCACTGACAATTTCTCCTATATGACAATAGAGGTAAATTACATTAAAAAGCAGCATATTATATCTGACAACCAATATGTCTATAGCAGATGCATACCACTAAAAGAAATAAAAACTATGTGCATAATCTAAAAACTTAAGCACCCACTAAATACATGCGAGAATCGACTAATAAACCAAAGTTTCTATTATTCCATCATGGGTAGTCAAACATGCAGAAATCATACATAACTGCAGGCAGTGACAATAAGCTGAGTGTAAAATGCGGCAAATATACTGAACATTATAAGCGGCTATAAGATACATAGATTAGCGTGGCACGAATGAAACTGGATCATTTTATGAAACCATATATTGGATACATCACAATATAGGCTACGAAAGTCCAGTGAATACATATTGTCTGTGTATGTTGCATATATATAGCTATAAACAAGCACCATTGCATTCACAACAAAAGCATAAATCTATGAGAAATAACAATTCAAAACATGTTTAAAGGAATTATTCGCTTGCGTATTTTCAAAACTAATAAATTTAATAGACGCATTAACTGATACCTATAATCGATAAAAATATGACAACTGTAAATTTGATACATAAGATTTTATCTATATATATATATTAGTCTAAAACTTTTCTTATAAAACTGTTCAAAGTTTTTTCGAAAGATTTTGCATTTCGATCGGCGATTAAAAGCAAGAAGTAATTCCTCGTTTACAAAAAATAAGACTTCTATTAACAGAAAAACTCTACAAAATTTAAATTAAAATCATTACTTTGTCTGACGTACATTCATACTTCTAGGGATATACTAGTATACAAGTAAACTGACATAATTTATTAAAAAATTCTACAAAACGATAGTAAAACACGAAATAGATATTATTCTTACCTAGGATTGAAAGTACCACTACCACAAAGTCAAATATATTCCATGGGAACTTGAAGTAGAAATGCCTCAGTCCTATAAGTTTGAGAACACACTCGACCGTGAATATAATGATGAACGACATATTCACGTGGTTCAAGATGGTCGTAAACATCTGGGACTGCTTGTAGTGTTCAAGCGCCATGGTCAGCATGTTCAGCATGATTATTATCATGATCCCGATGTCAAATTTCTGGTTGGTCACAGCATCAAAAATCCATCCCATGATTATATTCTTTACAAAAAAAAACAAACAATAACATAATTAAAAGTGAGTTGTAGGATATCTACAGGAATCATAAAACGTATATACACTTTCTGGAAATATTAACTTTATAATGCACAATAGAGAAATCTAAATCGAGAAATAATTATATATATACTTTCATTATCCTTTATCATACACATAGTTTTAATTTGGTATTAATTGTTTTTTTTAACATTTGAATATTAGTAAAATTTTGAAAGAAAAACAGATGAAAACATTTCGATACACTGTGATTAGTTTTTGTATATATACAACTTGAAATGAATATTAGTGCTTTTAAAAGTGAGTGAAATTACATGCAATGAAATTTATCTGTAAAACATTCAATTGTAGTTGCAGAATAAATTAGAAGAATGTAAAGATTTATAACATTCTTTTATCTTCAAACAAAATGCATTTTTTAAAATTATCTATCAATGTATAGAAATTACATTGAAGAATGAATAGATGATTCCAAATGGGACAAATCCATTTTCAACTAAAACACGTGTAACTAACATGCACATGTATGGCATTACAAATACAGGAATGTACATATATCAACTAGAAACATGCGTATAAAGAGAGCATTCATGGTTTTCCCGACTGCTAAATTGAAAGAACTTCATGCCAAAAAGTGCTTTGTTAATCTGTTTTGATAAATAGATGTGCGGTAAACTAAAACTTTATCTAATATATATATACAAATTTTACACCCGATTTTAACAAAATTTACAACAACTTTTCTGTGGAATATTATTTTAAATTCTAATAAGTGCCAACCTATTTCACTACTGGTGCAAAAGTCAAACGTTAGAACCGGCGTTAATATGTCGCATGATAGCATTTCTTTTTCAAAGAAATTGAAATGTTTTCAATAAAATAGTATTAATCGAGGGTAAAAAGATGAGATGTTAATACTATTAGTTCGGATATTGGACAAAAAAAAATGTTTATAACAATTAGTCATAAGGTTTGATAAAAAAGAAACCGATATTCAACACCGTGGCAAATAATATTTTAAAGTTTTTCGAAGACACGTTTTTTTTTTCAATTTTAAACACAGAATAATTCTACATGTTAAAGGATATATTCGATTTATTGCCTTCATTTAAGATAATGATTTTTTTCCTCAAAAGAACCACGGTATTTTATTTAATTTTCATGCCGTGCTTGAGTGTAGACTGAGCATGTCAAAAAGTATGCAACTTGAACAACGTGATCAGTCTACGTCATTCTTGTGTGTGTATAACACTAACGCTTGGTCGGGGGATAGATTTCTGCGGAGACTTAGACGACATCCGCTTCATGGCCATGTAATACTTTTTCTGGTCATCTGTCATAAACATCTCCAAAGATCCACCAGCCTGTATAAAAACATAGGATTTTGGGGTTTATTCAGGAAAACACCTTTTATTCCCTGTAACAAGGTTTTGTTTGGTTAGTATACCGCTTCTGTCTTAATTAAGCAGTGGTTCACCCATCACCCAGTTGTGTATATATGGCTACATGTTATATAACAAGGAATGGTTTACACGTAACACAAGGAAGAGAGCAAACAAACCAGTGTCTGTTCTCAGATGTCATGATTTTATCATTCATATTCGAATCTCATTCTTAACTTAAAGACAACGTCCATACAATAACTTGGTAAAGATTTGTTCGCTTCAGATAAAGTAATCAGAAAAAAAACTCATGACAGCAGAGGAACTTGGAAGACAGATACTGGTTGTAACACGCTATATAAAGCTATGAGCTATGAACACGCTAAGACATAGAGACGAGGAGAGAGTTATGTCAATAGCCACGCCAATAAGATGATGACGTCACAAGCCAATATACACGCAGCTTTTTTTAAAATACGAAACTAACTCCTGGTCTTGGAATCGATTTTTGTGGAGACTTGGCCGCCATCCGCTTCATCGCTTTATAGTATTTCTTCTGGTCTTCTGTCATAAACATTTCTAACGATCCTCCAGCCTAATACAATATTTCAGGCAGACATTCTGTTATTTACTTAAAATCATCTTTTTCAAAAGGATGAAGCAGAATTTGCGTAGAAATATTTCTTAATCGCCATTTTCATAGCTTAACTCTTTTAGATTTGTAAAATGCAAATTAACTAAATACATGTACATGAAGTTGAAAATATAGTATTGCATGTAGTATTCCTTAACATAAGAAATAAAGAGAAGTCATCAGATAAATCTCTAAAAGAGAACAGTTTTGTTATACAAACATGATTTAATAATTACCCTAAGAAGAGTAAATGATTAAAATAGACTCTTATTTCAATTTCAGCAATATAAGTTTTTAAAATCAATGCTTTTACATGCATGCATTTATCAGTTTTATTTTTATATATAATTAAGTTTTGCACGTGTAACATTATCCTGGATATAAAGCACGGTAGCATTTTGTAATGTATATATGTATAGTTATTATTACCTTTTTTTTCTGCTGATTGAAGTTTTCAATGATGACACCGATGAACAGATTCAGGGTAAAGAATGAACCGAATATGATAAAGAAGACGAAGTACAGGTACATGTAAACATTGACTTCTCGCTCGGGCTGCTCGTCAATCTGTTGATAATAAAGAAACATCAGATTCTTGCTGTAATCACAGTAATATATCTCCCTGCTCATTGAGAGAGAACAACACCCTCAGTTTTGTCAAACTTTTGTGACCATGCCTTCGTAAAACGCTCAGTTATTCCTGTTATTTCAAAGATCATGCACGGATCTAGAACAGGGGGGGGGGGGGGGGGGGGGCAGACCTTCCTGGCAAATTAAAATTTACTTCACTTAGTAATTTCACCAAAACAGGGCTTTTGACCCATCCACCCCCACGGAAAACACAATGATTCTTTGGTCCCCCATCCCCCTCCGAAAAAAAAATACTTGATCAGCGCATGAAGTCGATACTACTTGTGTATTTTTGCTGCTACATGTTTTACAATGAAAAGGCTTACTTCTTTGCTGTCTATTGCGTCATTCATTACTTCGATCCATCCTTTGTATGTCGCCTGTTGAAGCAGAACAAAACAGTCTAAACTATTGTAATTGAATTTATTTATAGAGAAAACAAAAATCCTTCAAAATGAATTCACCTATTTTTCAGACAATTAAATGCCTATAGTCACTTTCATGTTGAATATGTGACACCATGATAACACGTGAAACGCATGTGCATAAATGATAAATGTACTCACTACTTGGAACAATGCCAGGTACGACATCAGTACGTCATCAAAGTTGATTTTGGAGTTTATCCATGTATAATTTTTTTCTAGACATTCAAATTTGTTTTTAGTGATGTTTACAGACAATTTGTTTCCGTCTTCATCCACGCATTTGTAAAACTTGCCGGCGAAGAACTGTACCCCGACGATTCCAAATATCAACCAGAAAATGAGGCACACCATCATGACATTGGCAATGGAAGGAATGGCTTTGATCAAAGCATTGACGACGACCTATTTGGGAATAACAATGCTTTAACACAACAATCAATTCATATTAAGTGCCAACTGTATATTCATCGGAATACTAGTAAATGCATATCTAGAATAGTATTTAATTTACATATATGAAGGTCTGTATGTCGCATAAATATAATTAAATCTTATCCCTACCCTCATTCCCTCCCACCGGGACACAGCTCTTAGGGGTCGTAAGGCTCTCAGCGTCCTCATGGCTTTTATTGCACCGACTTTTTCCATACCAAGCAGTTCGAAGACCAGCATTACGATTGAAATCTAGATGAAGATTAAGCTTTAATTATAAATACTTGTTTTTGTAAAAGTATAAACCTGTATAAACAATTTTCAATAATAATTTAAGTTAAAGGGTTGCAAGTCGCGGCAGACTTCCAAATAATTTTTGGAAAAAAAAAATCAAAACATAACATCATGTTTTACGTTTTATAGATATTTTTGCATACATATTGCACTTTTGCCCTAAGCTCCTCACAACCAAAGTTGCGTTCAAGACTCCATAAACGCAACTGTAGAGTACAACACATAAAACTAATATGCAACAAAATTGTAAACAATATTTTCAAGTGGATGTAATATTCTGTAATGCACTTGCAGTGCTGGCTTTACTAAGGCAGAAGTGCTTGCATGTACTTATCAAACTGTATATACCCATAAACATCAAAATGATGTAGTTATGATTTATCTATATTATTGATAAATACACCGGTATCAATTCAACACGAAAATTCAATGTTAAAGTTGAAAACAAAGTATTATTAGACGTGTTCTGTAAAAACAACAAAAGATAAAAAAGCTCTGCGGCAATTCATAACTTGATTGATAACAGAATAAGTACCATGATCAGGATGGTTTTTCATCGTAGAGAAACACTGTTCAAAATGTTTTTTTGATTAACGTTAACGGAGAGAGAATCTGGGAGTGACACGGTGAACTCAATAAAACAAAGCGTATCATATACTAAATATATAGCAATTATCAAAAACGGGGTTACAAACTTACCCCAACGATAACAAAGTCAAGCCAACACCACGCATCTGTAAAATATTTCTTGAATCCAAACGCAGTCCATTTTATGAACATTTCTATAATGAATACAGTGGTAAAGAACTTGTCCGTTATTTGAAGAATCTGTTCCAGCGTTGGCCTCTCTTCCAAGTATACATCTTCGATTGCCTGTAATTATCATTATTACTAATAAATGTTAAATCTTTGTAATAAATGCCATATATTAAGAAAAAAAAGAAAAGAAAAAGGAAATGGTTTATTACAGTGATTCATATGACAGAAATTGGGGATGAATTTCCTATGTATTTTTAATTGTCAGTCATTACAGCAAAAAGAATTCAATCAGAAATCTAAACGTTTAGGCATTTTATAGTCTCTTTATACCATTGTAAAGTGGTTTGAAATTAAAATAAATGAATCTGAATCATCACAGAACAAAACAGCACTTACAAGAGCGATACTACTGGCAAGAATCATTGTAATAATGAAAGTCTCAAAATATTTGTGTTCGACCAGGGCATAAGCTAAACATCGTATCTTCCAAGCCTTCTTCCCCCATTTCGTGTTCTCAAACCGTATGCAGCACGGGCACTTCCGTCGGCAGATTTTACAAAAACAGTCATCCGGGTAGTTTGCATAAGTGACCTTGACCTCGTTTATTTCCGGTTCGCCGTCTGCGTCGACTTTGGTTAAGCTCAACTTGGTGTCATCGTCTGACATTGAATGGTGACTGTTGGAACTCAGGGATTCCCTTGGACTCGCACGACTGTTTGGGCGTGTGATATCTTCCGCTTTCTGTGCATAGGTCATTGAAAATAAATATACAAATGTGAGCAGAATGTACATTTTTTTTTTTAAAATATTTACACGAAGATGGTTAGTGTCCTTAACATATTCACAAATTTTGATTATTAATAATCAACATTTTTGTATATGACACTCATAATCACACAAATGTTACAATTTAAAAAAAAAATAGAGGGTAAACAGATTTTCCTCAAAACTGTTATACGCACCTTTTCGTCTTCCACAACAATTGTTGTTGATTTGTCTGTGATAAAATTGAAGAATAAAATTATTTTCCAGCTAAACTTTTAAATAAACAAAAAGATATCTGTTCTCACAGCGCAATGTTTTATCTCCAATGCTAATTGACTTGAAAGTCTCAAGAACAATAATACGTTACTTTGAAACCAAGAACATTTTATTTGTTTAAAATAAAATCGTTTGCATTTTAAACATATAAGTAGAGAGATAATAAAAAAACAAATAAAAGTATATTCACAACAAATAGTAAAATAATCTGAACTATAAAAATTCTTTTTTTTTTCTTTTCTTTTTGTTTTTAGTGTTAACTATCAATTCAAAGCACTTATAGATGAATCTGGATAGATAGGTTGCCTTTATAAAAACTGGAGCTCGTCACCAGTAAATGAAGCTTATATCGGATAGAAAAGGATAGTCACAGTCAGCACTGTTTTACTTGGCACTTTTTACGTCGAAATCATTTACCAATTTAATTTACACCATAATATCATAACCCTTTATATTCTACATAAAAAATAAATGTAAGAAAACAAAAATTGATATCTATTGGTAAATGGATTTTTATCCCTCTGTTTCTTTGTTTGAAAGCCTCAGAATATTATATGGATTTTTGCAAATCGCCTTTTGACCAGCCAATTTGTATATAGTGAGTGCAAGCTAATGTTGAAAGAAAAAAATTCGTGATTTTGTTTCTAAAACTTGGCTATAACTAAATTAGTCCAGTGTCAATTAGGGCGAAGTTTGGCGAATATAAACTGCAGAGAATTTTTTTCTCATATGCAGTAGTCATTAGTATTATCAAGAACATTCTCTTTAATTTTTAATCAGAGGAATAATAAACCCTAAGCTACAGACAACAAGTAAAAGGATAAAAATGTGATGAAAAAATGTCAAATATTTCACAAAACAAAAGTTACCGGGTGAGTGGTTATCCACTAGATCTACATCTCCTAATGGATTAATACAAATGACAAATTATAAATCACCAATCAAATCAATTATAAGTGTCATTGATTTTCACAAATCTTTTGCTGAATGCCTTGCAAATTCGTACGATGGAAATTGCAGCGAACTATATAATAATGTTTATAATTAATATTTATATCAGTACCTGTTCAAATTAATTTAAATAATTCAAGTAAAAATAAATTAAATAAAAATTTTCTGCTTGATGAGAAGGTACCACATACATGATGCCATTGAAAAAATAATTATTTTAATTTTTTTAAAGAACAGTTAAATTACAGAAGATGTTAAAAATAAAACTTCCGGTAACAGTAATTTCATTCTTTAAATGTTTATATATAAACGACATAGATCAAACTTTGTAATGTTCATAGATCATTTTTGATTGATTTTAAATGAATAATTAATTACATGATTCAAGAATGGCATCCAACAGAAGAATTAATGAAAAATCTTTCACAAAGTTAAGTCACACGAAAATCAATATAAAGTGCTAATACACGACAGAAATTAAATTCAATCGATATCGAAATTTAGTTAGTGATCATTTTACCAAATTATAATTGATTTTTAAAGGTTTAGTTTGCTTTGCGTTATGCTGAAATTCTTTTTATTGACTAATTGTATTAAACTATTATCGCTTCAATGTTTCAGTAATAACATTAACTTCTGTCGAGTAAAACTAATAATAAAGTGAAAATAAAACCTTGAACAGAGATTTCGTCATCGTCAAATTTAGTCTGCATTTCAATCAGTGTACCGTTGCTGAATGTCGCCTCCCCGTCTGGAATCGTCTCCTTCCCATTCACACGCGGGCTTGGTTCTCTCTCGTTCGCTTTGGGTTTAGCTTTCATTTTCACTTTCAAACACACTATCACTTTGACTTTGACCCATCTTCCAAATCTAAAACATTATAAAGGGGGAAAAATTGAAAATTGTCCAATTGCTGTACTTTTACTCATTCTAAATGTAAATACTAAGGAATCATAGATTTCATGGTGTCTCAATATTGGTAAATTTTGTAAGACCCTTGCATTCACTCACAAATAAAACACCCTAAAAGAATTACGGAACGCAGTGCATTGCGATTCATCAATCATTGATTAATAATTAGTTTTAAAGAATCTATTAAAATATTGACAATCCACGAAAAATAGCCCCTACAAAATTTCATGATTCTAAACTTAACAACTGAATGTTGGCTCGCACGGAAAATATCAAGACAATGTTAAAGTTTAAGATGACAAAGAAATTTCAACACGGCAATGTATTGCAGACCGTTTAAATCTATCGATGGCCTCCGAGAGTTTGTTGGGTTCCTTGTCTTCTTCGCTTTCTCCTCCACTAAGACTCTCAGCTCCAAACGAGTTCAACAGCAAGGCAAGAAACAAATTAAGTACCTATAGATACAATAGAAAACAACGTCATTATAAAGCATCAACAATAAACTTAAAAATGCTTATTTATTAAATGTGTATGCAAACCATGCTGTTATGCAAACCATGATGTTGTTGTACCAATGATTGTGTTCCATCATTAAAAGCATTAATAAAATGCAAGTTTTTATTTTTAGAAGGGACACTATTGTCTCCTTCCTCCAAGGTTTAAGAATTTATTTGAAGATTAGCAATTTTTGTGAGTTCGTTTATTTGAAGATTAGCAAACATTTAAAAACATATTTGTGAGTTCGTTTGTCACTTTAAATTAAGATAGCTCTAGCTAGTAGATACTAGCCATTATAGACTTAAACTTACAACCAGGTTGCCTATGACGTAAGTCAACAGAAAGAACGGGACACAGATCGGCCCATTGGCGTTCGTGCAGCCCCACATGGACTGGATCCACTCCCCACACAACACACGGAAGATAATCATAAACGAGTGGAGAAAGTCAGTGAAACTCCACCTCGGCATGTCGTCCCCATATTCAGCTATATATCCGTCTCGGAATAACTGCTGTCCCATCACAGCGAATATAAACACCACAATGGCAAGAACAAAGATCAGGTTGCCCAGCGCTCCCATCGTGCCAGCCACGATACGGATCAACATGTTTAAAGTCTGCCATGACCGCGCCAGCTTGAACACTCGTAACTAGAAGAAAAGAATTAACAAGATAATTAATAATTGTTTTTTATTTAAAAGTTGCATTTATAAGGTCAACAAATTACCCATCAAATATACAACTAAAAATCATAAACATGATTTTAAGCCATAAACTTCAATTTTTAGTAAAGAAAAATCTAAATATAATAGTTTTTTTTTAATAAATTTTGATTATTCTCTAATATCTCCATACATAGCTCTTCTTTAAAAGGCGGTGAATATACATGTAGTCTAAAATTAAGTCTTTTTGAATTGCACTTCATCATAATGTATGAAAACTGAGTTATCTTTCTTTTAACAAAGTTCACAAAATTTAAAACGGCATAAAATATACTATTATCTTACCAAACGGAAGCTCCTGAGAACCGATAAACCGGAAACGCCATCTAACGCCATTTCTAAAAAGCTGAGAAACACGATCAAGAAATCAAAGCAGTTCCAGCCATCTCTGAAGTAGTGCATGGGACTAAGGGCAATCAGTTTGAGAAAAGCCTCGGAGGCAAATATCGCTGTGAAGACCTGAAAGGTTTTAAAAGAAAGAGAAAACCTATAGATTAAGATTTTATACCAGAACAAGTGTTTTATAGGCGAGTTCATGATGAAGTTTATGTATATTTTGATACAAATGTTGTTTCATTTCAAAAGAAAAGACGACAAAAACACTTGCATAGTTTCCATTTTGTAGGATTTCCGTGAGTTCCGGAGATTTCGGATGCTGATCAGCCGCCATGAAGGCAGTGTTTGCTAGGATACAAATGGTGATGAAGAGGTCTACAAAAGCATCCAACACGATGAGACCGACTATCTCCTGGAATTTTAAGTAACAAGGGCAGCAGGTCCAGCTACAGAAGCGTTTGTACAATCTGTCCTTCAGTGGCTCCTCTTCTTCCTCGAAAGGAAGGTAGTCGCTCATTACACCTGTAGGGACGAGAATCAACATTGTAGTGTGGGGGGGGGGAGAGAGAGAGAGAGAGAGAGAGAGAGAGAGAGAGAGAGTTATCTTAATACATGTTGACATACATCTCCTGCATATTCAGTTAAGTTTTTGCGGTTAAAGGGCAGAAATATGCAACCATACAGTTAATGGAAACTTGAATTTTTACGAATAATCGTGTTTACTACTTACTATGCCTGCTGTTCCGGTGGCCTTCCGCATGCGCTAAAAGACTCTTCAGCACCATCATGTCTACCAAAAAAGACGCCATAACTTAAATATCTACGGGATCCATTAAGTTAAAAAATGCCATGAAAAATGAGGTGGTTAAAAGTTTACCTCTCGGGTCTACGTGCTTCCCCCCATGAGGGTGGCATATTTCACCGTCATGCGATTTTTTCTCAATATCCATTCGTGACCCATTTATTGACCCCTGTAAATTGTTCATGAACTTGCTTTAGTTATTATATGTCAAGATTAATCGAATCGTTAGAATATTTTTGCTTTTGCTTGCTCAGCTCATATGTTTAAATTAAAATAAAAAAAATGATTTCTAGTACTTTTTGTACTACACATTCTACATAGTTAAAAAAACATCACAATATATACCTAATATTGGTATGTGTCATGATATAGTATAATATTGTGTCAAGCATCGGTTATTTATTTATTATATATTAGATATTTATTATATATTTATTATATATTAGATTCTTTTGAATATACATGTAATCAACTATGTGATCAACATTAAGCAGCGAATGAGCCCCATAACCTTGCGAGCAAATTAGTAGATTGTTCCACAAAGCATGCCACAATCACCATATGATGAACAATGAATGCAAGGGATTGACCATGGGGTAGTGTGAGGGATGTCAGGATATAAACATGCACCAAAATTAATGATATGATGCTAATCGAGATGATACATAGAGTATTCTAGTCTGCGTAAGGTTTTATGTCAACCGTTTACAAATGTGAATGAAATTAGAGCAGAATTTTAGCAAAGAAGAAAATTAAATATTTTGCCTAAAACCCAGTTTAAAATTCAGAAAGATATATTTGTCGTAATAGCATTTTAAACTAGAACCAAACTGAAAGATATTATGGAAGAAGTATATAAATATATTTGAATATATATTTAAAATGTAGAAGTGGTATTTTGGTAAAGGGGAAATTGGTACCGAAAATTGCCGTTTTTTTGCATACAATTACAAGGTTACAAAATTTAATATTTTGACCTGAAAGAAAGCACACTTTAAAAATCTTGACTAAAACATAATTGGTGACCTTTATACTTTTAAGTAACACATATCTGCAGAAGTCTTTTCAGACTTACATTCTCAACAAGTTTACCCCTGTCCCCTGCGTCATGGGGGTGGAGCAGGGAGCTGTCCTTTGGTTTTTTCCAGTCCCACGGAGTATCTAATTTCCCGGGCTTTTCTAAAGGAGAGCGGGGAGACTTCGGTAGGGATCGCCTGCTGTCACGTGACGCGAAACTACTGCGTCTCGAGGAACCAGTGCGTTTTAATAATGACGCATAGCTACCTCTTCGTGACGCAATGAATTGCTTATAAGTCAGATTCATAGTTAAATCATCCGAACATGGGGTAACGGCATTTGGATCGTCAATAAAGGGTAGATTGTCCAGCATTAAAGGTTGATGGTCAGCGTGATTAGGCTTATATTTCTTCTTTGTGTTTCTCCGTACAAACGGTGTGCCGGGCAAACTCAAACTAGGTTGCTGCAAAAAATGCACATACACAATCAAGGAAGCCAAAAGCTGTTAGGGATGATGCATAGCGCCAGATTAGCCAAGTGTTCTTTGTATAGAAATGAATAGACAAGGAACACCACACTTTTAAATTTGTTAACTCAAAGCAAAATTAGTCATTGTTTTAATTTACTCTGTAAACTACAAACGGTGGTGCAAGACTTCATGCAAAGTACTTTAAAGAAACATAACATAGTGTGAGGGGGATAACACACAATTTTAAATACTATCGTTAGTAGTTTTAGGAACCCCATCAATTTTTCCCCATCACCTCAGTGACATGTTACACATCAAACATTACCTTCTTCATGACACTCAGAAATTGTCCGTTTTCGTCCGGTTTATTGGACCGGAGACTGATTTTGTCTGCATTTTCATGGTCACTTAACGACGTGTCTGATTGGCTCTTTGCTTGAGACATTTTTTCCTCCAGATATTCATGATAATCTTCCCGTAGTTCGTCATGCATTGTTTGTTGAATCTGTGCACATATAATTTTACAAGTATTATCAAAGTCATCGACAAACTCTTGAAATATAAAACAGGAAAACTCAGTAAAATATATATGTAAACCATATCAATAAAACAACATTGATCTTTCAAAAAGACGTGCAAAATCGCAGAGTATCATAACCATTATGATAATGAATGATCGGGAACATTATTTTTTCCTGACCCGAGGGATTTAGGAAATTAGTGGATTGGGTATTTTAACGGGGATGGGTATGGTTGGAAGACCATTGGGTTAAATTCATCATACAGTGTACATTTATTTTTAATGACTGTTAGAGAAGATAGGGGAAAGCAATACATGTGCGATTCAATATTTTGAAAAGTGTGTCTACACGTACATAGAAAAAATAGTAAGCAAAAATATGAAGAAAAATATTTATAAAGATGCCTGAACATACAACTATGATATTTAAAAAATCCTTCATACAAAAAGGTCAGTTCGGACTATGCAACATGATCAAGATTCTTCTCAGGTTAATTAGATACGAAATTCAATTCCATGTCTTCATCAAGCTTTTACCGATACACATGCATATATATGTAATAGACCATCATGCGAGACGAGTCTGAATTAGTAAATAGAGAGAATATTTGTATATTCTAATATTATAAGTAATATCTGAATATAAAGTATGCAATCGTGTGTATTTCGGATTTGGATACTCCATCCGTGCGCGGTGCGATTACTTACCGCATGGATTCGTTTTGCTTTCTATAACAATAACATTTCTATATCATGCTCAAGTTCTGTTGAGAAGCTCAGTTTATTCAAATTTTATATGCTTTCAAAAATGAAATACGGTGGAATTTGATAATCTTAATCATTTCTGGATTTCGTAAATACATTTACGATTATCATGGTAAGCTGTTTCTACGGTCTATGGTAATATTGGTATTACATGTATCCCATAAACTGTGTATCATGGTTAAACGGGAAGTTTCCAACACCAAATTAATTGTTCTACATAAAGGTGTTATTCCATCTCTAGAGGTCTACATATATATGACGTATTGGACAGTAACAATGGTTAGTATCAATGTAAGCATGTACTCTCGTGACGTCACGTTGTAAGCGGGACTGCGTTACTTACGCTGGAATGAGCACAAGAGTTATCGTCCTAAAACACAACATCAAAACAATCATATATCATTGTCTTATTGAAGGAAAAAGTGAAAACTTCTTGTTGAACTTGGTGATGGTAACAGTACTTCTTTTTACTTGTTCAAACTAACCCCTACCTCTTTTTGTCCCAAGCAGCAATCTGTTTTGGTTTGAATGTTCCTTTTTATTTTGTATAAAGCTTGAAACACTTGTTAAAAGGAGGAAAATACTCTTAAAATATCTAAAATGTTTGTATGTGAACATTCTAACCAATGTGCGATTCAATATTGGACCAAGAGTAATAATATCCAGAAAATAAAGGCACGCCGTTTTTACATCGAAACCGTTAAAGCTTTATATGGGAACCAACTGGATATTTTGACACCTTCCCTTGTAGAAACCTACCCGAATTTTACAAAGAAAGAATAATTAATTACTCTCCCCGTTAACAACTGGTATCTGACCTTTCGTTCCTCCGCCTCTTCGTCGGCATCGGCCTGGTCCTGTTTCTGAGTCTCATCGTACGACATGGCGACGATAGCCAAGATCAGATTGACGAGATAGAACGAGCCCAGCAGTATCACGATGACAAAGTAGGCGCTATGGTAGGGACCTTCTGCTCGGAGAGTCTACAACATTTCCAAAGCAAAATTAACAATGTAGAATTTTGCACTTTCATTTTTGTCCATTTATCAAAGTTTGATTTTATCATTTTTGTACATTCATTTTATTTAAGTTTAATTTTTGAAATTGATGATAAATAGTTTTAATGTACATGTTTACACGTTTCTACAAAATACGTAAACTGAACGCCAATGTGCAAGTAGAAATATGCGTTACAAATCAACAGGGTTTTTATTTTCTTCCGACTGACATACGTTTTCTTATAGTAAGTTTTTTTTAAGAAAGTTACATGTATGTTATTTTCTTAAAATACTTACTATTTGATAAAGATTTTCCCAAAAGTCTTGTGTCATTAAACGGAATGTACAAAGAAGAGCAGTTCCGAAGTTGTCAAAATGGGTGAAGTTGAAGTCTGGGTTTGTGTGAGTGTCATTAATGCATATATATTCACTCGGACATTCCCTACAGAAGAAAAAAAAATTAAATAGCGCTGGGCATAAATCGTAAGTTCTACTAATTCTCAAGAGTTACAGCAACAGAAAAAAAAAAATCATTTATACCCTGCTCCGGAAGCATTTCCACAGATAAGAAATTCACCAGTGCCTTCTATCTTTTTCCAGTTTTCTTAATAAAACAACGTAATAATAAAATAATTATCAAAACAGTTCCAAGTCTAGCGTCAAATATGCTCAATCTCAATCTATAGAAAGAGGTTAAAGGTGACTGGATGCTCAACAAATTACCCCTTAGATTTACCTAAAAATAAATACTGCTGAATCATCGTTGTTCGTGGGGGACCAGTGTTAGAGGCTTTCGTGGGTAACCCTTGCACACGATTTTACATTCCCACAAACGTATTTGTTTCGTATATTTATTAACAAATTAGATTTTGCTACCGACAAAATTACCTCTCCAAGAACCAGGATATGTTTGGCTCCCCACGAACATTGACCCCCACGAATAAAAATGATTCCACAGTATGATGTTTTGGCATGGACTATTGTTTAGCAGAGAAAACATCTGAATATGTTAGCTTTGAGTAAATATTTTCTGATCTCTTTATTCAAAACAGAGCTCTTTATTTCGAGGAGATTAATTTGGTCAACAAATGACCACGGCCATCCAGCTCCTTTAATTGGACTAACCTGTGTCCATTGCCCACTCGTACCAAGCTTCGTCGAACGATTTGAGAGTATCGTTCCCTTCAGTAGAATTGTCGTACGTGAAGTTTGCAAATGTGACACATTTCTGTCTGAGGGTACCCATGTATAATTGCATACCAACTAAGGCAAAAATTGAGAGCATGAAGACTGTCAGAATCATGACGTCACGGAGTCGCCGCACCGCTTCCAGTAAGGCACCAACAATGGTTTTCAAGCCTAGAGGAAATCCATATTGTTATCAGACCATTATATAATTTGACACATAACATATCATTGTTTATTTTAATTAATCTATTTCATTATACATCTTTCCTTGAATGAGCCAAAATAATTAACATCAGAACAATTGAAAACTCTATAAAAGCTTTACTCCTAAAAAAAATATATATTAAATACAATATGGTTCATTTTTTATTGGCGTTGCATTAAACTTGGTTTGTAAAAAGAGAAAAAAACTTAAAATTATCTACAAGAGTTAAAGTCATAAAAGGGTGTACTGTTATACCAGTGACTATCGTATTCAAGAGTACACCTGGAAAACAATTTCTTTATACGTTAATAATAATGTGAAATCGTTCCGTATTTAAATCAAAACACAAAGTTATATTTTTGTTATGAACACAGGATTAGAAGTTGTAGTAGAGTCAACTCTTGGTGTTGTATTGCTTTACTAAAAAGTCATTTTTAAGTAACTTAGATTGTTACCTGTAAAATGGATTGGGAAGGATGAGCAAGAGTTTTTTTTTTTGTTCAGATGACAATAACACAGCCATTTACATGTAAATTAGTAAAAAATAACGCAAAGAAAAGCATCCTTTTGCAGTTTTAAATCGTCTAAACATGGAATTTGATCTGCATCCTAGCTGTACAATATGTTTTGTTGAAGGTAAGTTTAACAATAGTTACTACGTTCGGTCTTGATTTTGAAAAAAATTCAAACATTAATATTTCATTCAATAGAAGAATGTAGTTTTTTTTAAGAAATAAAACAACAATTTACATTGCATGCTAAGTTTGAAGATTGAAATGCAACGGATATTTGAAATTAAAATAGATGACATAGTTTCTTGTTGAGAATAGTTCTATTAAATCACAGTTAGGCATGTAGATATAGTGATTTTTATAAACAACAGTATACAGTGAAACATGCCAAGATGCAAAAATGTTTTCTTTACTTTAAATTATGTAAATTTGTGTTTATTTATACACATAAATATCCAGGTATTTTTGGTCTTGTTAAAATCTTACTTTGAAATTCTGGGTAAGGAGAAAGTGTTTAAAAGATCTTCAACTGTGATACACATAATGCATAGCACAAGAACGCGTCGAGATGATTATTTCCCTTGTTTTTCCATTCTCGATCATAGAGTTCCTTACAATTGTCAAGAACATGCGCGGATCCAGATTTTTTTTCAGTGGGAGTCTGAGGGATATTTAAGTTTTCCGGGGGTGATGGGGGAGGCATAATCGGCAATTATTCTACGTAAGGCTAAGAAATTTGAATTTTCCAGGGGGATAGTTTCCGAACCACCAACCCTTCCCCCCGACCCCAACTCTAGATCAGCGCAAGCGCATGAAAAAAATCATCCAGAAAAAATGTAAGCAAATCATGAAAATACTGTGCCAAGATGCAAAAATTACTAATGTAACGTTTTTCAAACAAAGCTAAGTGCGATCTCCTGAAATGGTTACCAATGGTTGTACATGTATTTCATAAAAATTTGTCTGATTTTCTGAGAGAAGAATAAACAGAGTGCAAATTCACAACAGCGCTCTATTGGCTTAAAAGAAAAAGCTTTACCCAAGTTCCAAAGGAACACCATTTTTGATTAAAATCAGTGTCGGTGACAACTCAGAGAAAATAAATAAACTGTGCAAGTTCTCAAAGAATGAAAAAAAACCACACAATGGAGGAAAGAAATAGTCGTTCGTGTTGTTAGTGATTTCATACCCAATTTTAGCGAGTGAATTTTTTTAGTGAGTAAAAACAAATCGATTCACTTCTACCGTGCAAATTTCACCTGGTATTACAGCGACTGTTTTTAGGGCTCTCAATACCCTAAACGTCCTGAGAGCAGATAAATTCCCAAGGTCTACTACCTCCGTAACATACCTGGTGAGGAAAAGGTAACATATGCTTTTACAAGACACATATATGAACACAATGTTCGATAGGAATTACCTGGAATAACAGCTACAGTTTTAAGTGCTCGGAGAACTCGAAAGGTCCGAAGAGCGGCTAAATTTCCGAGGCCGTCCTCCGTTAAATTAAGCGGTTGAATTATGCAAGTTTCAAAGTACCTAATAGTGAAAAATAAGGTGAAGAAGATGATAAGATCGGAAGAAATGTGACAGTGGGTGGGTATGAGACGCTGGAAAGTTAAAGAAACAAAGCAGTTATCATTTAGTGATAAATAGAGGAGAATGGAACTCAGTGCAAGTGATTGAATTGTCCCTATTAAAAAAGAGGTTGTAGTTAAAATGTTTAGCAAAGTGAATTTGAACTATATACATGTATAAACTACTAATTAATTACTTGTTGGGGAGTTTGATAATGCAATTTGGAAATGGGATAAGGTTAACATTACGTATAATGAAAAAGTCCATCACTGGTAAAAATAAAGAGGGGTGCTTTAAATGCATATTAGGTTCATGCATATGAATATATGTGAAAAGTGTGGCTTTTAATTAAATGCAATATATTAAAAAATTGTTTCCAAAAAAATTGTTTTGAGCTCATCAAGCAACCAACTTAATTGAAAAAAATTAGACCTGCAATATCAATTCATGAAAACATATAAGTCAATATTATGAACAGATTATAAACATTGTTTGCGTCCAAGATAATATTTATACAATTATTTTTGTCAAGAATATTTTGAAAATGATGTTAACAATAATTTCTGAGTGGATCGGTATAGAGTAGAACTTACGCCAAGGATATGACAGCGAAATCTAGCCAATTCCAAGGGTCTCTTAGGTAAGTGAAATTGTTGATGATGAACCCTCGAGCAGTAATTTTGATCATAGCCTCCAAAGTGTACACACCCGTGAATACATATCTGCCGGAAATCGATTAATTAATTCATTCATATATGTAACTATTAATTTTTCCATAATTACCGGTATTTTGTCTTAATTTTAAATTGGTTAAATTTTCATTTTCTCTCCAAATGGTTTTGCATTAAAATATACGCTTTAAAGGAAAACATATGAAATGTCAGAAATATTTACGTGTCAGTGAAGAATGATATTGTTTGGTGTTTTACATCTTTTTCAGATTATTTCTTTCAGACTGATACACTGAATACTACTCACTCGATCCACCCCGCTGGCACCTCTGTCATGGCCATGAAAGCACAGTTGATAATGATGGTGATAATGATTAACGCGCTGAATAATGTACGAAGCGTTAAGGAAACTGTTATAAGACACAGGACGAACCAGAGTATAAACTCATGTTATACAGGGCAGGTCCTATAAATGTGACAAGTACAGAGTGTACGAATCAGCCCTGCAAGACACGGACAGACAAACAGATCTAAAAACACGTCTGTATTACTAATATTATTTTACGGTTGGAGTCTATTGATATGTTTAAAATTAAAAAGGTACAGAGATTCAAACATTACAAAACAGACAGAGTCTATCAGTTTTTGAAAATCCATTTCTGTGTTATTTACATGTACTATTACATGTACTGATGGCAGTTACGAGTGCAGCAGTATTAGTAATAGTAGCACTTGATTTCGGTTCCATCGAGATCCATGAAAACACAGATTATGGTAATCGCCAGTACTTCTAAGGCATTAAACCAAGTAACTCTGTTAAGGTTTATACATGTACTACCGTGCCTTTGTAGGGAAAAGTCGAGATATACACATTAACAGACGTATGAAAAAACTCTTGGGATAAAAAGAATTGAATTATAATATTGTGTCGAAAAACACATACCCAAATTATTGACATTAGAAAGACGACATAATTATAATAAACCTTCTAATGCCTAATCATTATTTTGTCAATCCACTGGCAAAACACCTCAATGTGTACCTATAATAGCCTTCTTAATTAACCTTCATAATTTTGAACATAACATGTAATCGAAAAGGATATGGATGAACTAGGACATAGAGGGCGCCCCTTCTGAGTGGGTTAAAGGGACTAAGCAGATAGACGGCGTTGGTAGCGCTGAACCTGTAAATGGTCATGTCCTTTCCGACCACCACAAATGTCTGCAAAAGAAAAAAAATTGACTGAAGTTTTCATTATGGTATGATATCTTAATTCGTTTTCAAAAACTATTTTCAATACATTGACGCAGTTCTGATTTCACTGATTTTCAATCAACTGCGAGTCCCACGCAAGAATGTTTATCATTTTTACAACAAACGACAATACAAAACTCAATTCGTAATACATGCACATGTGTACTCATTTTTACATTCATCAAAAGACATTCGTTTCTCTAAGTGGTTTTAAGGATTCTTACGTTTGAGATATAACATGTTTACATGTATAATAACAGGGTACTTTGTTTCGACAATGTTTACTTTCTACATGTACAGGTACTCAACTGCGGAAATAGAAGACACGGCTGCATCAAAGAGTACATAATTATCAAGTGTCAGTGCCGAAATTACACCATCATTGAACGGATTACAAGAACAAGCCATGTTCTAACTGCATGTGGTACTCGTGTATTAATTAGATACATATGCCGAGCGCTCCAGTTATTAACACACACAGCATTGGGCTGTGCCGTTCTCCTTGCATTACATGCATGTTTTCTTCGTAAAAAAAGTTTGGGATTTTTTCATTTGTCAATGAAAAGCTCTACATGTAAATTTAGAACCATTACATGTATGTAGCATTGTCGATCCATAATTATTCATGTGCCGTAAATGCACCCTTTGTTTTTCTGTCTTAATATCGTTCCTGTGTGCTTAAATTTATGTAATTTACAAAAATATACTTTCCAGATTACAGTGCAAATATACACTTAATAAATATTTCAATGCTATATGTAACAAGTGCATTCAAAAAATTGATCGCTCATATAAACAGTATACAGGGAAATTTTCACCCCTGTTTTATTTTCCCCCAATGCAACCTCTTTTTGTCTGAGTAAATTCAATAAAGTAAATTGTATCTCGTTAAATACATGTACACCTGTCGCAGAGTCAACATATAACGGTGCAAATTACCTTCATAGTGTCACTTGGTGAAAAAGCACGGGTTAAAAAAGTTTTCATACTGAATTTGTAATATAGTGGCGCTTAAAGGAAAAGATACTTGATTGTTGAGGTAAACTGTCTTAGATTTTAGAGCATTAGAAAGCCTACGAGTTTATTCAAGAAGTTGTTTATATGCAGGATTACTGTAATGACTACACGAATTTCAAATCGAAGAGAAATACTAAATGTAGCCCATAATCTGGTGTGTTTGATATTTAGGCAGAATGTATTTGTCCATTGTTCTTTCTCCCCAAAAATAGAAAACCCGAAATTAGAAAAACCACAACACACAAATGGCATCCAAATCTCACGATCTCTTGCGATTCTAATGCTCTTACTTTTTGCGTATCGTAAAATTCATCGAAGTCTTCCAGAGGTTTGCTTGTATATTCCACCGGAAACAGATCCTTGAGCGATAGGGGGAGCTTTTTTCCCGCCTCAAATTTTGGGTTGGGTTTTGGTTCCTCTTCTTCATGGGCAGCTAATTCCTCCTCCTCGCCCTCCTCGTGGGCTTGTTTCTCTGCTTTTTTGAACGCTTTTTCCTCTGCTATCCGTTCATCTATTTGCACAAGTGACTGAGGAGTCAAAAGCCTGAAGAATTCTTCTTCCTCCATTTTAGTCGTACACAGCTT
This sequence comes from Magallana angulata, assembly GCF_025612915.1. Classification (NCBI taxonomy): domain Eukaryota; kingdom Metazoa; phylum Mollusca; class Bivalvia; order Ostreida; family Ostreidae; genus Magallana; species Magallana angulata. Next base: position 44,180,851 of record NC_069113.1, on the reverse strand, counting down.
AGTTTTCCAATTGATTTAATGAAGTGCATCTATCGAAGTACCTGGAAGGAAAATGGAAAAACCATTCAGTTAAAATAATTAATCGTATTGCATTAATGATTAAACAAGTGGGTGCATTTGAAAACAAATATTTCAGTAAAATTCCAAATGCCTACACATGTGCATAGTTTTACCTAGTAAAAAGAGCGACGTCGCATTTTGATTTGACATAATTGATATAAATATTTTACATAACTTTATACAATGCATCGCTAAATTGTCTTAAGTTTCTTTGGTAAATGAACGAATCGCTGTCCCGTGAATAAGACCCAAACAAAAGGAATCACATGTTAGCTCCCGATTAACTACATTTCTATACGGGGGTGTACTTTAAAACGATCAAATGACCAGGGCTTGCGGTTTATATTCAGTTTTTTGAAACAAATCAGCGACTCTTCACAAAACAATAGTGGGTCAATATCTCCTATTCAACCCAGTTATTGCGAATATTTCAGTGGTATTGAAGATGGAATCGAAGCTTTCGCGTGATCTGGTCAGAGCAAACTCTAGCATTCTGACCTGACCTCAACTGGCCTTTTATTGACAACATTTCTTTACATTCAATACATCTACATTCCATCGGTAAAAAAAAACCTCTAGGTTTGGTCATGAAAACCGAAGACGCCAAGTTCTTCACCTGAGTTTACAGCTGCTCAGCATGCAATTAAACAAAAAGCAATGGAAAAACGAATCTCGAATCAGAACCGCAACAAATATATGTCATACTATGACCATTATTGCTACAACAATGAAGTGTGCAACATAATCGTGCAATCAATTATTAGGTGTCCCCATGCCCCACTGAAGATATTGAACAGATCTACATCGTACGATTCCACTAATACAAGCGCTTCGAAGGTCAAGAGACTGCCTCAGCCAAGTACTATAGCACTGGTTGGCACAGTCGCAACACATGTTTTATCGTTTATTCCTATATTCATCACTTAATCAGAAATATTAATAAGAACAAACAATTATTAATATAAATATGTATGGCAAAAAGGAAAGAGAAGCGGCAGAATAAATCAACTATTGACAATATTAGGATCGCTAACATTTACCTCTGATCTTAAAAATCCGATGTATCATAGATATTTGTTTAAAATTCACACTTGGTTGCCTTTTATCTCTCTCAGGGGTTACACACAAAAATACGGATTCAGCCACAATAATGGCTGCATATCTCCTTAAAAGTGGAGGTGGAACAATAAAACGCAAGTGATATAACCTTAAGAATCCTCTATCTTGTTGTGAATCATTATATAGAAATCAAACAATTCATATTATGAATGTACAATCCATTATTACACAACATCTCAAAGAAAATCGTTATATCCAATCTAATAATGATGTCCATCAGTTTAATCATCATGAACATCGTCTTTCGATCTAAGCAGTGATTAATGTGTATTAACTAACTATATTTTTGAAAGTAGATCGAAAGTGGGAACAATACATACAAGTATGACACTATTTTTATTCATCATGCAATGTATAAACGTACCCAAACTCAATGTGGCAGAATCTTATCAATTTCTAAACGGTTATTTTGGAGAGAGAGAGAGAGAGAGAGAGAGAGAGAGAGAGAGAGAGAGAGAGAGAGAGAGAGAGAGAGATGAGGGTCATCAACCTATTTATGCGTTGTCTTTTACTGTATAATTTTTTCACAATGGGTGTCCTTTACCGTGGCCCATTCTCTCGTCTCGCTTCGTTGGTTTTATTGCTGGATCGGAGGTTAAAACGTAGATCTTTTGGAACTATCACAAAGTTATATCAAATTTAAAAATTTTGTGGAATACATTTTAGGTAATTTTTCTCTTAAGAACATAATTTTTTTTAAAACGTCGAGATGTCAGAATTGATGCACTGACACATGCATCAATGTTCATTTTTCTCCTCTCGTAATCATTCTCTTATGACTATATACATTGTATTATCTTTCCATCCATCCACATTAAAATCGTAAATTAAGTAATAACTATTTATTGTTGAGCACCAATTATAAACTAAAATCATTATCTTTGAAAAACTCAGACGTTGAACCACGTTTTAACTAATAGTTCATTTAAGTCTTTAAATAACTTTCTTTCGACGTTTCACATTTACTAATGCATATTGAATAAACTCCTACGGCATGAAACAATCAAGCCAATGTCAATTTAAATTATTAAAAGCTACAAAAGAGAGTTACGAGGTCGTCAATGAACATTTGTATTGATTTCGTAATGTTTAATAAATTGTTTTAAACAAAACTGAGACATTTTATACATCAAACGACTTTCATTTTTCCAAAAGCAATGAATAATTCCATAGTATAAAAAAATCATAGAGCAATCTCTCTCTCTCTCTCTCTCTCTCTCTCTCTCTCTCTCTCTCTCTCTCTCTCTCTCTCTCTCTCTCTCTCTGAGACTCAGTTTTTGTTAACATGCAAGTTTTCAATAAATATGTTTTGTTTCAGGATTGCAAGGGATGGCAGTAATTGTAGCAATATATGCCCATTAATTGTGATATAGGTATTCATCTAAACAAGCAAGGGAAAAATAATCACATGCAGGAGATTTTCGGCATGTTGATTATTTGCTTTGGACGTGGTACATGTCGCATTGTTGGACGACAGATCTACTAGGCATGCGCCCTACAATCTTCATGTCCGAGCTAGGAAATTTATCATTTCAGCATATAGAACCATTTTAACAAGAGCTTGGACTTTGGGTAGTTGTGTCAAACAGCAATGTGACGTAGGCCTGTCAATTTCATTGATGGCCACTCAGCCATGGCTCTTTGAAATCAACAAGATTTGTCTGGCTTTTGAGCTAAGACTACGCGATCGGTGCATATTTCGCTTGAAAATGCGTCATTTTTAACTTGTTTTGACGCAAGAAATAGATAGCTACGTCCAACCGAAAGTCCAAGGTCTTGTTAAAATGGTTCAAGACAAAATAATTGACAAGATATAACCGCAGAACCGTCCCTTATTAGGATTTAAATTATCAAGAACTGTTCTTTCTACAAAGAACAATTCATAATCAAATAAGACTTCTAATTTACCAAAGCAATTTTTAAAATATGATCCGGGTTTAACTTGTCCACCTATTTATAAAGTAGGCCATTATCTTTGATTTAAAGGTACTCATTGCGCATTATTTGGCAAAACTATTAGTTCTAGTAAACTAGAAAAACGTTTGAGTCTTCTGTCTCATTGTGACTATATTTCTATATACCATGTTAATCCCTACCACAAACGAAAGCTCACATTTAGAGTTATTGTTTGTCTTTTTTTTAACTGTTTCTTGGGTTTATTATTTTTTTTTTGGAGGGGGGGGGGGTGGATTACATGTGGTTTGATATATGGCCCTTTTAGACTTGAACAACATTTCAAAATATCAAAGCGTCGCATTTACTCCCATTGTTGATTTTTTCATATTTAATTTGATATCGAAAAATAAAATAAAATGAATTCTCTCGATTTCAAGCGAGCATCAGTCAATAAGAATGCGAGAACTGTGCGTCTAATCTAAAATGTCCATTCACTCGGAAATTGATCAATAAGATGTCTGATTGTGGAGCATGCTTTCATCCTAAATAATAAATAATGCTCAATGGTTCAAATCAGAAAACCTCTATATAAAGCCAAAACAATCGATTATGTGCATCTAACTATAAGCGCCACCCATTCCTTAATATGATAAAATGATTGTGTAAGGTGGAAGTTGGTGGTTGTGAAGTTAGGGTTGGAAAAGCAAGCGAAAGGTTGGGGATTGTGAAAATTTTGTCACAATCTTCCCAAACTGAAAGAAAGGACCTAGAAGAAATATACTGCAGTGCCCAAACGACTAATCACGGCCCTTGCAAAATTGTTTCTACTTGTTGGTGTCTTAATCAAAGGCATTTACGATAAATAATTGGATTAACCTCCATTACCTATCCCTGAAGCTAGGTATAAATACAGTATAGATGACACACTGTATTCAAGTATCAGACCTTTACAAATTTGATTCAATATCCTTTTGCTATCTTAATAATCCCTACACTTATGTCTGTTTGTTTGTTTTTTTGTTGTTTTTTTTTTTTGGGGGGGGGGGGGGTCTCAGATATTATATAGACGAATTAGTATCAACGTAGTGAAATGCTGAAGTATCATGGAATATCATTACATTGAAATCTTTTAGATAGTTTTGTTATATCTAATTGGCAACACGTAAATTCAACGAGATAGGCTAAATTTAATCCCAAATCAAATATTTCTGTTTACGTGCAATTTTCGTGAAGCACAAGTTTAAGGAATCGAAATCCAAAATTATCAACAAATGCAATTGTACGTGTAAGGTGGACTATTTTTTACTTTGTCTGACTATGTATTAAACCTCCAGTAATTTTACAGCAATCCAAATATTCATAACTCTACTATCACAGTTTTTTTCAAGAGCAATATAGAATATGAGCACCCATTTTACTATTTCCTAATACACCATAATGACAAATAATCTAATTAACTTACATGTATATATAATGACAGTTTGAACTTTAATGCATAATATACACGCACGTAAATAATTCTTATAATGCAAAGCGTGTTAAAATTCGTGCATGCTTCAATGAGTCCCCTTTCTGTCGCGTTTACTTTTCGCAATTACTATAGCATATTTTCTTCCATGCACGGCAAAGTCATTTCCTTGAATCAGAACTACATTAATATTTATGATACACAAGTGTATATATGATATATATAAACATTATATTTTGGGCACCTTTCGGGCGTGTCATGCGCGGAGCAGGATTATTTATATTAACTGTGTTCCGTGCATAGTCATTATCTCGACTTCGGATGTCAAATATTAAAAATATTTCAAATAATTTCCAACGATCTCGAATCTCAACTTTTTATCACAACACAAAAATGATGGTGGTCTTTTGTCATTTATGAAATCCTGACAAGGCAAACAGCGGTCGAGATTTATAATATAATGTTCAACAGGACATTAACTACCTAATATATCATCATTCTTTCTAAAAACCAAGAAGTAAAATTTAAACACACACGAAAATGAATTCATCAGACTTACAGAGAAATTACCATGTACGCCAAAATGATATTCCGTCATGATACATGTACCTAGCTGCAACTAATCAATGTCTGCATAATGGACAATACTTACGATGCAACCATCGTAGTACAATATTTTATAAGAAAAGGATGAAATGGGTGCAATACGACGGAATTGAGATTTATTACTCTAGTCGTAATAAGTCATTAATCAATGATTTAGAAGCAGGGTGTCTTATATAACCTCGGTAATAGAATCGGTGACCGACTCCCTTCAAATAACGCAAGATCAACCTTGTCGATAGGTCAGCCTGATAACAACAAGGCCGTAATTTAATCGTCGTAGTTGCATTTAATAATAAAAAGATAGGCATCTTAACATTGCAGCGATTAAAATGTTAAAAATTCTGTAGCGTCTATAACCAACATTAAACAATTGTTTAACAATGGTAACATGCAGGTTAAAATTTTATCTGCAGTGTAATGGAAAAATTGAGTATAAAATCTAAAGCTTGCTTACCATTTTTTTGAAAGTATAAGCATCCTACAAAAACAATGCAAAGTCACTTGGTTGACATACGGAGAGCTTAAAAAATGTCCTTTCCATAAATAGATGCACATTAAACATCAAATTCGCTTCAGTGAAGAATCACCTGTGCCAAATCAAATTCATAGATAATTGAATGAAATTCCTCCTAATTAACGCATGTCCTCTTAAAAGACTTAGGCTCATATCAACTATTAGTTTGAAATCGGTAAAATTACGGAATTTTCTTTCCTTTTAAATTTACAGTAATTCGTTACATTATCTGAGACCCACCGAGCGTGGAAATGTGACGTCACAGTGCCTTTTTAATTAAGGACCATTTAGTCAGTAGGCTAATATTATTTAAATTTATTTGAAGAACAAACCAGTCCGCCCGTGGAGAAAGAATAAGGCGAAATATTATATTTCATTGAAAACCCTCGGTGCTTACAAATTAAACAATGGGATTAATAATTTTTCGTAAGCATTCAGTCAGTTATGAAAGATAACAAAAAATCTAACGGCAAACAACAACAGCAAAGGACAATTGTATTTCTCTTTGTGTTTTCTCACTGATTTTGATCACTGAGTGGATACTAGCGTGTCAGTGAAAATAAAAGCGGGCCGCGCGACCAGTAGATAGTATTTCGTTGAATTGGCTACCGACACTTTGTTCCTTTGTTCTTATTAAATTCTTATTAATTTTTTGCATTTTAAACTGTAACATCCGATCTAGAGAAAAAAATATTTGTTTTGACAGGTATAATAAGGAAATTATAATGTTTCGCATGAGAAAACCAACGACAAATTGTAATAAGCTGGTACATGTATTTGAATGTACATTGTATATCATAGCATTACAGCATTTTTTTGTCGTTGATATTTTTGAAATATTTTAACACTTTCTTTTTCTATCTAACAAAGCCAAAAATACCATTAGGCATAAGCTATATATGTGGACATGGACACATGCACACTCTAACTCACGTGCACCTTGCAGTTTGATAATGCACAACGTGCAACCACCCAGCTAACAATTCGATACACAGATAAGACTTTTTTAAAAAGTGCATCTATTTTATTCTACACGATGGTTGAAAAATACAAGAAATTGGGAAATGTGTATCATACTTATAAACTATACATTCTAGTTTTTAAACCCAAAATGTTTTTGAACTAAAAAACATAAATGTACCCTATTCCATTTTACAGAACATACACTATCTATGGTTCCCTGGGTGCAAGAAAATTGATCTTTAATTTGAAAAAAAAGGATTGTAACAACTACATAGAAAAACATTCACATGATCTGCGCTTTAATGAAATAATTCACATAAAAGAAAGTGGGCGCACAAGACAGTAAGTTTGCTGGAATCATCAACTCAAAACAAGGCTAGATTTAATCGCCATTGTAATGCAAATGGAAAGAACAAAAAAATTAATCACTTACTATATATACACACACAAGAGATGAAATCCTCGGAAGTGATAGTAAATGGGTCCTATCTCAAATAATTGTAATTTTAACGAAGAGGGTCCGCAAGGTCTTCAATAGGTTTCATATCTTTATGCACTGATTTTTAATAATATGTAAATAAAATAATTGATAACAGAAAATTAAGCAAAATTCGAATCCACTGAACTTTTAAATGCGTCATTTACTTATTAAGAAACGGTTCCAACAAGCTGTGTGGGGCATATTAATTAAGACCGAATTTATAGTCGTAATCCAGATAACATACATGTTTCTCTATCTGCCTCGTGTCGTTAGACTCAGCGTATAACCCCCCCCCCCTTCCATTACAATTTGTGGAGAGAATACCCAGAAACAACAAAATCATTTGAAACGATTGTAAATGAGTGTATCTTATATTATATATTATGATAAAACAAACTGCGTTTCAAGAATTATTTACGAATGTCCAAGTCTATTGTAATTAAAAAAAAACACTATGTAAACTAAATAAACATAAAGATTTGGAAAATGTACACAATTCATCGGTAAAGTTTTCACTCTTTTTCGGGTCCAGATTCCTTCAGGATCCTTATGTAATGCACCCATTTTCTTTAGATAAATGTTTTATTGTACACGCGAGAGTTTAGAAGTCTATAAGTTAATTAACCATCTATACTACTATATTAAAATAATAGACTCGAATTTTGGGGCTTTCATACCGAGAAATCGGAAGAGTACTGTCTTTTGTTTTATTTATTTTAAACATCATTGGTTCTTGAAGATTACCAATTTGTTTTTATTTTTTCTCAATCAAGCTTTGCTAATTAATAATCAACGAAAATTCCTTTCGAAAATCCCGAAATCATCTGGATTTTTTGGATTTTACAATCTTGCGCATGCGCATTATATTCACGCTAAATCATGGTATGCTCTTTAGTTTATGTTTCCACAATATCACATTTGTATGGATAAACTCAGAAACGATAGTACAAATACGTGTAAATTTTCATTGAATATTATTCTGTTCATCAATGGAAATACGGGAGATAACTCTAACTCAGTGCATTTAAAAGAAAGATCCCGAAAGTTCCGAATGTCTACATGGTGTGTTAATTCTAAGCAAGTAATAACGTTGGTGAAAAAGTGTTGAATTCTTCCAGTCCCTTATTCTTCATTAATATGAATTAAATTTTTGGGTGAAAGGTATTAACAGCCTCAAAATGGTTTGTTATAAATAATTTGACTGTTATTTTCAATGCAGCTTTATTAATTTTCTCCAAAATCGTTTCGGAGTGATTCTGCAATTTGTTGCTACATTACGGGAGTTTTATGGGAATTTTAACTGTGGTGAAGGCTTGTGCTGAGACACAGTTAGATTATTCTAACTAAGCAGAGGGTAGTGAAATTAATAGCATTATTGTAGTCTTAAGCGTGGTTATTTAAATGTCAACAATACGGTGTGTCGATGTATCTATTTCGTAAATGTCCTATACCATATGCAATGTCAACCCGTGCATGCACGGGTCAAAGCACGGGTCAAAGTCTAGTATTTTTTAAAATTAAATATACCATTGCTTTGAGAGATATCCTCATTAAAAATTAATAAATAAAACATAAGTATTAAATAAATATATCTCTCCCCGTGTAGTATACTTGTGTGACTGACTAGTGCAAACAAAAAAGAAAAATTAAAATCAATCCACCAGTTCATAAAATACAAAATGTTGAACGTGTTCAAAACGTGATTCATGGTTCCTGGCGTAAGTAATATCACCGCCATTCAAAGCCACAATTTTACCGCCCCGTCTCCTTTCTGATAAGAGAACTTGTTGCGAGCGATAGAGCTATAGAGAACATTATTACTGATTCACGGTAAAACAGTCGGCGATAGACACAATTCAATACTCACAACCCTTAACATTGTTTCTATTGATTTTTACAAGTCTTTTTGTCCAAGTTGATCCAAGCCGCCCTCTTGTGATTTTTTTTCTATGAAGCTGTAATTTTGCTTTACACGTTCAAGAGCCATGGAAATTTCACACTTATCGAATACAGAAAGTAAAGTTACACAAAAAAATTAGTCTTCGATCCGCCTACTAACTCTAAACAAATAAATACTGAAGTTCGATTGGATTCCATTCCCGGGGGTGGGGTTTTTGAACCTTTAGGAACATATCGAGCAGAATAAGTCATCAGACAGAATGTTTTTTAAAAATAACTGCAATTCAATAAATGAAATATCCTGATTCATCAAGCCATTCATATATGTTAAATTGGATAGAGTTTTACACACTGGAACGCAATGTTGTTAACAATTATTGCATTAAGCAATAATAATTATTGCATTAAGATTGTAAGGTTATTTGTAAACAAACTACAGATGTATAAAGTAGTACTTCGTTTACATTTTGGTGTACACACCTGAATTGTTTGTTGTAGTCGTGAAGAAAAGGCATGCTTCTTTCATTCATAAACTGTCATCTTCCGGAATCTGGAAGTACGCAAAAATTATTCAAAGATGACCTACCAAATGAAATTACTGTATAGTCGGTTATAAACATTAGTAAAACAATAATAATACTTTCGAAATACTGTTTTTTCTCCCTTTAGAAGTCAGATTAGAGCGGTGAAGTAACTCTACACAAGTACTAGTATATAAAGTGTCTGGTACAATTTAGTTATGAACAAGCTGATTTCGGCTTAATGAGAGATAACTGCGATTTTAGAATTGGAATGCAGCATGTATAAAATATGGCGTTTGACAAGAGCCACCTGCATGGATTCTAAAGCAGAAAATAAGTACAGAGTATTTTGAATTTTCTTTTGACCATTTGATGAATTGTACTGCACGTAACGTTTCTCCGTGTCTTCCGTGGTTTTGGATGACAAGGAAAAAACTCCCATAACAAGAGACAGGACATATGTCAAATGTCTTGCTTAACACAGGGTTTCAATTTAATTTGAGGTTTATGCCCCCCAAAAAATTAAATAACCAACAGAACCGGTGCCACCGTCACGCTATTAAAGTGAATAGGAACTTATGACATCTCGTGTCAAATCTCGCGAGAATTAGTGACAATTCCATCCAATCAGGGATGTTGGAGCTTCTTTTGTTATGTGGAGACATTGCTAGATAATTATTGTTCTTATGGATCGGTCTTGTTTATTGATCAAAGCATTAGTAACTTCATATAACTGATTGCATGGTATTTATTTGAGTCGGCTTAATGTATGAAATACCGGTGTTGTATGAGTGTTTGATTACCAATAATTTATTGGTAGAAATCAGAGACAGATTATACAATAATGGTAATTTAGGGTAGGTTTCAGAACCGTAAATTAGCTGTAAAATGGAATTCATTCTCCGCAGAAAGTTATATCATATGAAGCGAATCATTAGTCCATATAAGAAAAATTAAAAATGTACTTTCTAACCAGGCGCTATTTTCTATGTTCCTATTTTAAAAGGTATTTTTAACAACTGCTTGGTGTCTTTAGGGAAATCAGTATTTAAAACAAAAACACACACATTAAACCGATAATAAATTCAATGTTATACGTGATTTAATTTAATTTGTATTTCAATAAATTACGTTTTAAAAGTTCCTCTAAGAGAGTAAAAAGAAGATGTTCGTTTGGACTATATAGGAAGGGATTTTTTTTCAGAGAAACTTTTCTGTATTTGATTCACCAAAGAAATATTAGTTCTAGAGTTACATCAAATTATGGTGAAGAAGGGGGGGGGGGGGGCTAAAGTTAAATCTGTCCATAAATAGAGATTTCAATACAGGCCTCAAACCAGAATTAATCACAAAAATGATATATCCCAGGACAACGAGTATCTTTTTTGGAGAGAAATAGAAGCTAACACGAATGGGCCTCGTTTATTGCAATGTATCCCAAAAATAGAACTAGCCACTCTCGTTTTGCGTCAATAAATTCTATACAGTTTCTCCCATAGGACAGTCATCTACGACAAGGTCCATATAATTATATACTTCTCCCTAGTGACTGGTCTCAAACAGTTATTGACGAAACGGCAAAGTTGCCTCTTACATGCTTCAAACATATATATATAAACTTACTAAAAAATCGACTAAGGTGTTAAAAGTCTTCCGTTCTTGAGAATCAGATAAACCAGTTCGATGTAGATTTCTTCCGCTTCTTAATTAAGTTTTAAGTACATGTACACTTACTAAGCACACATCTTGAAGAATACTACTGCACACAAATGTTTAAATAAATAAATGCATTTAATTAAGCTATCTGTGCCACATGTCATTAGCCGGTGCTTTCAATGACAATCAAACATTGAATATTTGACTTCCATGTTTCTTTATGGACGTGATCTAAAGCAATGTGATGCAAATATGTCTATCTTTAGAATGAAATGCAAGGAGAAAATCAAAGTCTATCAGTTATTGGCAGTTGTGAATAATTCAGAAGAATGTGTCCTAATATCTCGTGCGAAGGAGCTACAAGTCTGATAAATCTGACATAGGCCAATTTTTATCGACAGTGATTCAGAATGCATCGGGAACGAAAAAGGACCATTCGGCGCAGACTTTGCAGACGATATCCGGTCCCAGCAGGCGACCACGTGGCCCAGTTGCCCGCGCTTTCTTTTCTCCACTCTGTCCAATGCATGCAACGTTCCCATTCATTACAACGTTATCGCTCTAGAAACCATTCGAAAGAGGCATGCTCAGGTTTTCAGAAAATCGATTTCTAATGTTGAGGATACCGTTTGCTGTTTCATATTACAAAACACCTTGGCCGGAAAAAAGAAGGCTTCCGTTTTAACTTTAGAATAAAAAAAAATGTGAACTTTCTTTAACATTTGTGCGTTTCTAACATATTTCGGCTATTGAAACAGGTTTTTTAAAATATATATTTATAATATAATTTCACCAGCATCAGCAAGTATTGCAGCCATCCTTACGTACTAAATCTATCAAGGATTTTATTTTCGAGGCACATAAACCTATGTTTGACGCTTTAATTTTAATCATAAGAACGAGATAAGATTAGATTAGTGAATATTTGTAGAGTGTGGATGTTCCTATACTTATTTGCGACTCCAGGATACGAAAATCAATAGGTTTTAATAATTATTCAATTCTCCTGGGTCATATAAACGAGGTTTGGATCACGTGATCTTTTCCCTAGATCGCCATATTGTATCTTATTTCTATAACTCGATTGGACATATCGTGCAATACTAAGACAAAAGCTCCTTAATAAGTGTTCATTGGGTAAAAAGGCATGCATTATGTATGGAATGAACTGTAGGATTTGGCATGGCTGGACGAGCCCGGAATGGTCTAAACAAACACCTCGTGTTTCTGAATTTTACATAGATATATGGTTAGAATTTGCATAAATACATTTGTAACATCTCTGTCTCTCTCTATTTCTCTCTCTCTCTCTCTAAATACGATATACAGAGTACTAATCAGTATTTTTCATTTTTTCACACGTCCTCAATATTTCACTTTTAACACATTTTTCCCGCAAAATCGAGAAAATAACAGTAATCCGGGGGGGGGGGGTGTTGTGTTAATAGCATAACATAGAGCTCTCAATTTACCTATGTTCTAACAAACACGCTTATGGTTTCCCGGGAGTTCGAAGTCTAGCTCTCATAAGAATCACATGAAAATCATGCCACCCCCCCCCCAACACCCCCCCCCCCCTCCCCCATGTAAATCATTTTGATCTTGATCATTACAACATTAAACAAATACATGACTCTACATTAACCTGGTTTTATCCGGCCATTGCGGCGATCAACCCATTCGTCACAGACAAAACCTATAATACGTCGTGTCGATATGTTCGGATTCGAGACCATCCCCCCCCCCCCCCCCCCCGAAAGGTTAAAAAACTTATGGTAGATATCCTTCGCGGCAAACAAAAGAAATTGGAGAACACAATTCAATTATGTTATCATTGTCAGTACTTGCTGGCTCATGCAACACCTATACTCTGGGACCCCGAGTCCACCAAGCGTTGCAGGTTCTGTTAGAGTGCGTAGGAGGGCTGGCTGGATTTCTTGATTGGGACTGAAATTTATGGCTTAACGCTAAGAAGGAAATCAATAAGATTCTCTTAGATGATATTCATAAAACAATCAAAGTTTTTGTTATTTTTTTTTCCTTTTAGCTCAAAATTTAACCATGCATTATGTCCTACCATTCAAATCTGATTAGGCATTTAAAAACGAAAATTCATCGATAGAAATGCAACACTATATTTTTTTTTCCACAATTGAATTCCTCTCACAGCTGCCATACACTCAATAAAAGGGTTTAATCCTTACCAACAGATTGTAAAGATTTCGACGTATGCTCCTTCCATTGTATAGCAATTAATTTTTCATAGAATATTTTACTTAAATTATCATTCAGAATGAAAACAACGCGTAATTCTAAGAAAACAGTACTTATAACCATATTTAGGAACTCAATACGGTTTGTTCATCATTACTGCTGTTCTTTACAAAATAAGCAACCATATCGAATTTAGACATATTGAGATACATAGACTTCTTCGTTCGCAATGTTTAAATCATTAGGTCATTTCATCAATGGTGTTCGATGTGTAATGACGAGGTGGTTTTGAGTTGATTTATAAATAAATTAAGAACACGCACCTGCTGCTCCCAACCTTATAAATAAAGTAACTCTAAGTTAAAATTACATATATACCTAGAGCCAGTGTCCAAATGTTAAATGCTAGTCAGTCTATGACAAGGTTTTCCCTTTCTTTTAATAAAAATCTATAAAGCATTTCTACGTAGCCGAGGGAAGACTGAATTTGTAGCATATTAATTTTAATTTTGCCTCGCATGCAGCATCTGCGGAAGACATTTGTCTCTGTAGCGCAATGTTCGCTCGCTGTTGAAGCTTTGCCGAAGGAGAATTCACAACGACGCATGAATCGTATTCTTAGACAGACACTTGTGATACATGTAGTCACAAAGCTGTCTTCACACTTCTTGGGTGGCATATACATGCATTTTTAAAACAGTTTCCAAAAATTAAAATATTTATGGAAGTATACGTCCAGGTCCCCGTTTGGTAGACAATCATTTTGATTTGTATATCCTTTTTGGAATCCCGCTGGCGTAAGATTATAAAAAAAGGAATGAATACACATAAAATTTCAAATGCATGAACTATATAACAAACGTATGTGTATTTTGGAAGGCACGATGTAACTATGGTATCAACCACAAAGTGATCATTTTATGTCAGTGTATAATTCATGAATATGAAAACTGGTTAATCTTGATTGCATGTGAGCATTCACCTGCCCATGTAGCACACCTTAATCTGGACGTTCAGACAACCTTGAGACCCTCACGATGTTCGGGTTACAGCGCTGTCCTGGCACGTTCATGTTCATTAAGGCGAACCACTCGACGCCAGACGATGCTGACCATGTAAATCTATCCTCTTCATTAGTCAACGCAGTAAGTGTGAGAGAACAAAACATATTCTGTTTTATTGTTACTAGGTGCGAGAATTCTCGGCCTCACCTGGAACCACTTATCCGTGTAATACCCAATAAATTACACATTGCCATGTTGTCGTTAAGAATAGAACGCCGGGGAAGAGAGCACCGAACGTATAGTTGGATATAAGCATGATCATGCCAAAACGTGTACGACCTGCCCAGGATCTGATTTCAATTAACGTTAAACGGTCGGGCTCGGCATTCCCTTAAACAAATAATAACGTCTGCGTGCAAAATACTTATTGGTAAAGTAAACAAAAATTTTCTATTTCGTCTGATTCTACTGACACTCCAATAACGGATATAAAGAAATTGACCTATCCTTTTTTTTCTACTATGACACATTTAAGAGATAACTTTCGATTTTGAAATTTCAGTTGGCGGTGCGTAATCAGGAAATAATGGATAACTTGTTGGTTAGGATATTAATAATCAATCTCAAATTTCGATTAATGACAATTAGCTTTGACAGGAACATGTTTAAGCTTCGTTGCAATTCATTTCTCAGACATCAAAATTCAGTTGATAATTTTCTCATCGATTTTCCGTTGTTCTTCTGTACTCAATGAAGATCAAGTCCATTACCGAAATAGTTGAGCTTTTAATTAATCAAAATTGGACATTATCCGACTTGTGCTTTGGGATTTGGTCATAAAGAAAAACACAGAAAACTTCAGATCATAATAAACCAATATCAAGACGCAATTGACAACAATTTATTATTTCTTACACGGGCGGCATACTGTAAAATAACGTGTATTGAGCTCTTTTAATAAAAAAAAAAGAAACTTACTTTAATCATCGATGTAAAACTCCGCATGGATGACACCTATCCATTCACAAGTAATTGGAATTCCCCAACTATCCGTTCTGAAAAATTAATACATTCCTTCAAGATGTATTCTCTTTATGCAACACAGATTATTCCAGTAAACCAGACTTTACACTGTTTGTTTCTCATCCATGGATATGATCTAATTCGTAAACTAGTATTTGCATAGCCCAGCAATGCATTTTTCTATCAGTCATATACCAAACACTTTTAGAAACACTACGAACATGTTTTGCTAGAACCTCTCTTTTTTCTATAATCCTTCTGTTTTTGAAGTCGTTGTAGTGGCAATACCGACGCTACCAAAGTACTTTATACATACAGGCATGCTATAGTACTATGCACATAGAACTTATCAGGCCAGATCATATCCGCACGAGTAACTATAATTATGATAATGCACCCAGATATTGGATACAAAATGGATTACTCTGGATTCCATTGCACTTGGATAGATCGCTAAAAGTTACACGTTGCTAAAAATAAATGTCTACTAGATATTTTTAATGCAATATCATCTAATATATATACAAGAACATGTATATTACTAAAACCTTAAATAAAATTGTGAATATCTTTTTATCAAAAAGGTTTTAAAGAGGTATGAGACCCCTAGAACTGTGAAGCACTTGGAAATATACAAACAGAGTTAAGTATTATATAAAAAAAATTTTCCCAAATTCTTGTTGGCTAACATCATTCATCGGATTTGGAAATTCTAAGCTGCAAATGTCAAAAGTACGACATCCAATGGAGTTTATACCTTTATTAACTTTCTAAACAATTTATAAACGCACATTTCACGTTTTAAAAACATAAAAATGATGATTTTATTTTGAATAAGGGTGTACATTATTAACATTATCTCAAGGTGTCCAACACTACCATAAAGTGCTGCTTTTAATGCATTTGTCAATTTAATGGCCATGAGGATGAAAACCTGATAAAACACAATTCATTTTGAAAGTGAAATTTATTTATTATGCGAAAGGTCACTTTTTGAAACGTCATCCCTCACCGCTTCAAACCTACGCAAAAACTTGTTTGAGGTCACAAAAATTATCATTATATGAATACTTGTTTAAACATAATCAGTAAACGAAAGGCAAAGAAGATTATCTGAGTTTTTTTTTAAAAAGCCATGATGGAGCTTTTATGTATGCATAAACTCTGTACTGCTACAGCAAACAACACATCGACAACGGCCAAGATGGACCTAATTCTTTTGGATCAATATCGTATCACAAACGTTTTACTTCAAGGCTGGCTGAAGCAAAACAAAACAAAACGCTCGTAGTTATTACAGATAATGTTGCAAGTTTACGAAAATTGTTATTAACCACAAGAGAGAAAAAATCCCCATATTACTGCGCTTTCGAATATGGCACAGATCAATCACGCGGATTGATTAAAATGTAGTTCGCCGGAAACGGCAAACATACAATAAACTTAATATATCACCCAGCACGGTGGGTTATTATTGTTTTCTATGATAACGTTTTAATAATTCGATAGTACGCGCCATCCCATCATTTATTTAATACGTTACGCGAAATTCATATTTCCTGACAAATGCTTCCAAAGAAAAATACAATAAATCTTTGTCATTGAAACGCTTTTTATTTATTGTAGATCTTTAGTCAAATACGCACTTTAGAAGCATGCTAAGTTTACAATTGTATTCATTAATAGCATTTGGGTGCACATTACGCAGTGTCTGCAAGAGAGGTTTAAGTAAATTCATAAAAGGAAATCTGGTTGCACTAATTTTTTACGTGTTTATCGGTGGTCCATCGAACAAGACGGTGCACTTGATGACAGTTCGGTCTAATGCCGTCTCATGGCGTAATCGAACTCTTTAAGTGTTCTCTCACTTTGATTCTTAGTTTCTATGAGGAGACAAAAAACAAACAGAAAGGCTAGAAATGAAAAAAAAAAGCTAAAGGCCTGTGTACATTCTGATCGTTGGTTCAAGACATCATGTGATCGATTTGTATTTTTACTCCAACGTGCTTTTCTTTCTACGCTGTCGAGTATGCACGTGGGACGTTAATCGTCTGCTTCACCTTCACTGACGTCTGCCTCACCCTCTACCAATGTCCATGTGACGATTAATCCGTCTGACAGGACATGAAAAGTAGATTTGAAACTGACGCGCCTCTTTTGTTCCTTTTAATTATTTCATCTGCCATTTGATTGGACAATGTTCATGTCTGGTGAAGTTTGTCAAAAACTTAATCTCCATTCAAGTAACATGTAAGCATTTTCCTTCAATTAATCTAACTTTTTCATAAAACAAGTTCGCATTAAACCAACTCTGTTTCGATCAATATTGTGTGTTTATCGTGTGGTATGGACTAAAATGCTATAAAAATGCAACTTATTTTATTTTCAGGAAAACAGAATTTGTATGGTTCGATGTTGCCGGTAATAGTTATTCAATGATATCATGCATGAGCTTTATATATAGATGCTAATCTTTTTACTTACTAGTAAAATGGTAAACAATAAAATGGTAAACAACGCTTAATATATTTCTTTGCATTGTATAACTTGCCTGTCGGTCGAGAAAGTCGCACTGTTCAATGGCATTACCACTAGTGACTTCACAAACGGGAGAATTTGTTTTGGTTGTATGAGGATGAGAAATGTCAACTTTAAACGAAACCTGTAAAATACTGCAGTATACTTGATCAACCATACAGTGAAACGCTTAAGAGCTTAAGAACAAGAAGCCGCTGAGTAAACCCATCATCGCTACATACAAACTCCTTAATACCAGAATATCATTAATACGTTAACCCACATATATGTTTATTACATTCTAAAGCTTATATAGAAAAATGTTTATTAAATAACAGTTTCTAGCAAAGCCTTTTCTATCATGGCAAGTCTACTGCGATGAATAATAGAGGAACAATTTAACGTAATTCTCTAGATGCTTTTCTCTGGTTCTGCAAACAACAATATCAGATAGCCTGTTGGAATGAACAGCGCTAGGGATTATAATACTATGTCATGTAATTTTGAAACCAAATCTACGTGCTTTCTTTGCTGTCAAAACTAACGGTGCTATTTAAGGGTATAATGAACTAGTTGAGCACGTGTAGGAAATTCAATAACTAAATGGACACTAGCTTCGAGAATTCAAAGTTAAAAGGTTATGTATGGAAGTTGCCTTGCAACATAGATGAGTTTGTATTTCTCTGTGGCGCCTAAAATGAAACCGGGCAATTGAAGGATGCAAAATCGAACTTAATGTATTTCTGAGGTAATGCTAGAACTTTGTCGATGACAAACTTATATCATCTTGTAAGTTCTACCGGTCAATATTACATCGCTTAGTTTGTAGAAGATAAAATTGCATTGCAAGGTGTCTGTGTTTGAACGAATGACAGAGCGTCTGTTTGATGTCATTTGTATTGATCTGAACGCATTGTGGAAGCAACACCAACATACGAATGCATCAGAAATGCAACCTTCCATTCCGCCAAAAAACAATATTAATATTTTTTTTTCTCTCCCATTCGGTATAACAAAATAAAACACTGCCTATCGCTAAAGCTCAAGAGAGTTGCTTTTCTGGCGCAGATAGTGGTTTAAAACGGGGATGGATTGGTCATAGATCGATTTTAAATGTACGTGTCGCTAACAAAGCTTTAAACATACAAAAGAGCTCTTGTTTGCTTTACGACCCTTATCCGTACGAGTGTACGGGAAATTGCCTCTTTGGGTCCTTTTTTCTGTAAACGTAATTAGTAAGAAGGTTGGCGTTATCTAGCGTGTTTTGAAAATTGGTATTAGATTTTTTCTTATGTTGGGTAAATGTATAAGAACAAAAACATAAACTTTTGAATACGCAGGGAATAAATTGTACTAAAAAAGCAAATCCGGGGTATTTTTGCAAAGACTTATTTTTTGTAATTATATGATCACTTTCATATTCCAAATTTTATTTTGCAAAAGTGCATGAAGAATATCGACAAGGGAATTTTATAGATGTTAAAAATTGATAAATAACGTACAAAAATAAAACATAGATTTCTTCACTTTTGCAAAATCTTAAATGCGTGAAAAGGTCACGGATACATTCTATATACTAGGGCATATACCGACACAAAATTGAAACGATTTAATTAAAAAGAGTAAGGAGTTAAAGGAAACATTTGCGCTTTTTTAAGTCCATCATCTTAGATGATTTAAGGTTAAAGACATGTACAAGTAAAAAGTGAATAAATATCTATAATTTTTTTTAAATTTTATATGGGGAACGTCCCTTAACGCTTCACGCGTGGCTTTTTATGCCTGCAATCTATATAAGTGAGCAAAATTCAATCTTGTAAAACAAGGTTGAGATACTTGAGGTCTATTTTGGGCAATACGTCATCGATTTTACATTCAGATTACGTAACATGGAAGGCGCGATTTTTATTAAACTCAGAATCTCCATCCTCTTTGGCGACGTTAGGCCGCCTCTCAAAATAAATTACAGTGTACGCAAGGGAAAAAGTGGTTTTGAGTTTTAGCATTATTGACATTATTTGCCTCCCTTAATTCTCGATGCACAGATTTGGAGTAAAGGTAGTTGTATTAAAATAAAGGGATGATATTCAAAACATTGAACAAGGGTGTTAGCATGATATTTCTGTTTTCATATTCTATATTTATACCTGAAGATTATTCCAGATAATTCGAAACTTTGTAACACGTTTGGACAGGACATCAGTGCTATATTTAGTGCTTTGCATCTTAGTTATTCTTTCACTTTAGACAAAATACGCCATGCATTATTTTGAGCACGTGACATGCAATATGTGTTATGTATGCCTAAAACCTAATAGGCAGTGGCAGAAAGCCGATATCTTTACACGGCTTTTATTAATATCGTGCATCGAATGTAAGCCATCGCAAACGAAGACGTGTTAAAAAAGCATGACACGAACCTGTTTCTCTTACACATTGTGTGTTACACCGAATGCATGCAAGAAAATCGTGCTCAATGTCCAGCGTATTTTCTTTTTACTTTGGCTGACCGGAAACTATACGAACATTGCTCGGCCTTTTCCGTTAAGTCGACTTAACGGAAACGGCCGAGCGGTGTTCCGATTGTAACCAGAAGGTGGTGCGATATTCAATGTCTCGTTAGCTGATACGAATGAATGGATCTAAAGTCACGTAAGAGTTAGCGAGCTAATCTTGACATTCCTGAGTGAAAGAGACAATCAATAGTTCCAACCTAACGGCTTGCTCAACAGTCTGATGATCTTGTCATATAAGGATGCCGTCGGAAAGATGTCATGAGAGATTCGGTGCGTGTAGTTTTAATCTATATACCAAATAAAAAATCTAAATCATTCTATTAAATGTAAATGAATTTCATTTAATTATATCATAGAACATCAATTTAGTCGAAAGTAGATTCTAACAGTTTTTGATACGTGTTACTCTATGCCTAATAAATTTCACAATTTACATGTACTATCTACTATGCCGTAAAAATATATATAGAAGGAGGATTTACATGTCATTGATTTTAATTAATTCATAGTCTTAAAGAGATTGAACAGTAGTGTTTAATGGGTTTTTTTCTCATCTTGTCTTATTTTGAAGTTTAGTCGCGTTTGTTGGGAATGAAGAACCGGCAATTCATTTTATTCAATTGAATTTAAAAACACCAAGTGATAATGTTACAGAGTTTGATTAAGAAATGATATACTAGTATGTCAAAGAGGATACTAACCTGTTTAATTTCGAACTTAACATTTGTAAGAATCGAGAGAGTAACATGCAGCATCAACTAGATGCCATGTTGCATGTACAATCTCTGTTCTATATTGTTTAGAGGACCTAGAATAAATCCTATTATGAGAAACTCTGAAGTGCCAAAATTTATCAAGCATGCACTGGAATTCTAGCGGCAGTTCTTTTACATTAAACTTAAACGTTTTGCACCTTCACTTTTGCGTTATTGCGAGTCGTTGTTTTAAAAAAAAATGTAAATCAAAAATAGCCACCCTGTGGTCACGACTCAATAATGGTGATATGTGTCAACAATTCCTTTGCAAAACTTACTAAAATGCATATATTTCTCGTCTGTTTTAGGCAGTTACAATATTTTAATTTTCATATTAGATATATAATCTGATTGAAATTCAATTGTTTTTATACCTCGAGAGATCCTAATATTTGAATTATTTAACTTTTAAAAAAAATATTTTAATGTATTTATTGACCCAATTTATTTTCAAATATTACTTCTTAACCGAGTTCTACACTAATTAGGTTTGATTTTGCACTAATGTTTCATAGCGCATTATGAAAGGGAAACCGGAATTTGCACTTAATAGCGATATAATATTTATGAAATAGTTTACTCTTATTGTAAAATATCGACGTTAGAATAGAGTTACGGAATATCAGAATTTTTTGCCAAATAGATTTTCCCCCATCGGAGTAATCAGATATGATGGCAATAGGAACATCTTCTACCAAACAAGTTTGAATGTATACTCTTATTGATCGGGCTCGGTCTCTGCTTTAGCGCGATGTAAACGGAAGAACAGGGAATACCCCTGATATTTGTAGCACTACTTTGCCGGTCGGCGAGCGAAGCATACACAATTAAAAATTCAGTAGGCGGTGGTAAACCCGTTATATACGACTATATGTCAGTTGATTATGATGGCCAAAGCTAGCCATCGGTTTTCAAATTAGTGAGGTGGATTCTACGAAAATGAGAGGAGGAAATGTATAACATCAGATTGTCGTAAAATATTGCATATGGCTGTATATGAGGTACAAATAAAATGTTCCTTCTGCTTATTTTTCAAGAATATCGTGAATATGTACATCATCCAAATTATTTGGTCATTTTGGCATGGTTGTTTGAGACGTAAAAAACCATGTTGTCTGAAAATTGGTTTTTCGAACTGAGAAATTTCACCGGTAGAACATTTCAGTATTTATTCGCAAATCTTGTCAGTCGTTTTCAATAATGTTTCCTTTCCAATAATGAGTTTTATTTTATCAAGAAATCTAATTTAGATACAATCTATTTAATTAAAGGAATGACACAAACTGTAAGCTAATATCGTTTTGATAGACAGTATAACGCCAATTAGGCGAATCATAAAGACCATGAGTTACTTTCTACAATCTATATATCGCCAATCCATATTGATAAAGTTCTTCAGAAATTCGATCTATGTAAATCTTTTGCACCCTACTGGTATAACTTTTATTGTCTTTGATTTGATCATCTAATTGTATATCAACAGTAGATATATAAGACTATTTATATTAGGGACCCTCGATAAAATAAACTGCTGCTATATCTGACTGGATGCAAATACAGAACTGGCCTTGATCTCACGTCGGTCCTAGACACAAGTATTGTCCAGATCTGTGCAGTGCAGAAGCAGTGCATGGACATTTAAATGTGGAGTGACTTTTCCAGAACCAAGTAATGAATGTCCTTGCAGTCAGTGGTTCAGTAACTTTACTTAAACACGATTTTCTCTCTATTTATGACATGTCCACGAACGTATTGTTTCCGATGTTTTAATTCTAGATTCCTTTACTTGGTATAAAGCTACATACACAAATCTAATCAATTGGATATGTTATATATACACCCACCTAATCAATTGGATAGCTTATATATCCAAAACAATGGCGAATGTCACGAACTTCGTTGTACATGAATGTCTGTATTAAATAATAGTCCATACAATAAAGTACATGTACGCCGAAGATAATTGGAGGGGGGGGTCTTTATTACATGTACATGTGGGTTTATACCAAATTGAACCGAAAAATGCATCTATTAAACATTAAGTATCTCTTGTACAATAATACAGCTTGTCCTATTGATTTATCTTAAATTGCTTCAAAATAAACTCATCCGTTAACAATTAAGATACTTGCCTGCCATCAGCTCCGATTTATTCCAAAGAAACACATGTCAGAGGTCCATGGACTGAACCAAAGGATATGGAAGCGCTCCAGGTTCCGCCATGTTTATTCCAAGCATTTTACATACGACACAGACGATACTATGAACGGAGGGATAGGGAGAGGGCAAAGGAGACGGAGAAACGTCAGGAGACAGAGAGCCCACGTACCGCTATAGCTTCATTATGTGGAACACTGTGTTCACTCGGGATACAGGGTTTTTGTTTCAAAATAATATGGAACGCTTTCTGTCGATAGAATTGCGGAGAGTAAAATCCTGCGCCCAGAAAAAAGCCCGGATAGACATCAATAGTGCTTCAGAGACTGGATGCCAGTACCAGCATAACAAATGAGTTTATTATCGATTGCCTCGTCTTTCCACTTGCTGGTTCGGGTTTGGGTGAATGAAATCCACAAATTATCCAAATATATAATCATGAATCATTTGATCTGTTGCAAAATAATGCTATGTTGATTCCAGCGCAGTAGATTGGCGATTTATAGGATGGACAAATCCTCACAGAAGACAGATCGTTGGAAATGGGAAAAGCTGCTTGCCTATAGAACTATTCAAGGGGTTTCTGTCAAAAACAGATATAGATATATTTGGAAACTTCTTCCTTTACACTGCTAATCATGAAACACGTAAATTCATTTTTTAAAGTAATTAGATTCCTTTTGTATAAGCAGGTGTATAACGTTTTCCATTGTCAGAGAGATATCGAGATATCGACTGTGTTAGCTCAGTTCGTCATTCATCTGAGGTATTGAATGTGTAATAAAGATTTTTCTGTTTCACTCTCTCCTACGATATGGAGCATTATGTTGACTACTCTACTCTGAGTGACACATTAAATATTTATTGATGCACACTCAGCTCACACGACAAATATTTAACAGTTCGCTCCGGTGTCATTTCTCGGCCATATGGAATGGTCCGTGGTGGGAGCATCGGACAAGATGCAGGGTTTCTTGCCCCCCCCCCTTCTCCCACCTCATTTTCCCCTTTACCCCATACGTGCATTTTATGTATGAAAAGACATTCTTCACCTTTTGATTTTCAGGTATACATATTGAGCTAAGTTTAAGTAATTAGCATATAATTTTAATATCATGTTGCAAGCACATATTCATTTACAATACTTCTATGCTGTGTATGTGAACAATTTCAACGTCATTTTGCTAATATAATTTTTATTAAATTCTACTACGTGTTAAAGTTAATCAGTTAAACATAAAACAGAGCTGAGTCATTCTGATTAAGACAGTTGACACAAAAAAGATCACTGGGCCAATGGAACATTTTCCTTGAGGGAGGGGGTTAATCCTATAATGTACAGTATAAGATCGGGTTTTAGAGAACTAGATGGTCGTGGCCATTTTAGACTTGTTTTGTCTCTTGGAGACGAAAAGCTCTGTATATAAAGATATAGGAAAATATTTATATTTATATTTATTAAAATAATAAAGTGAAAACATTTGGATTTTATTTCTTTGCTAATAATCGAGTATGGTCAAAAACATATGTTTGGACAGATCTGATGGGTAGTTTGTTGATCAGCGAGCCTCCATTAACCCACAAAACATACATGTACATTGTACACCTGCTATTTCAATTTATATTATTATGAAGCTTACATTAACCCAGTGACGCTAACTTTACCCAATAACTTTACACAACAAGATGTAATTGTTACAGAAGCAAAGGTTTGATGGCGGGTTACATGTAAGTATTACTAAATGTATACGTGTATGTATGGTATTGATTTAGGATGAACAGATATATACTACCATCCGTAGAGAATTCACAACTGTTGCAGTAGACCAGTTATTTGTACATCTACGTAATACTTATGCAAGATACTTCGAGCAATGGAACCTAAATGGTTGATTAAAGATTACAACCAACAGAGGTTACAGGTTCACAAAACTTATGAATTGGAAAATTTTCCCAGAACAGTACTATACACACAAATGAATGGAACGCAATTAATTGATGAACAGCTTTTATGTATAAAGATACAATATGGTATTTAATCTTTAAACACCCCCTCTGATGTTTAAACATTTTGGTTCTGACCCCCCCCCCCCCCAAAAAAAAAAAATGTTTTTTGACGGTGGAAGTTTAAATTTAATTGTAACATACATCGTAAATTTCTTCCTTATTTTCTTTAGCGGTAAAAAAAGATCAAAAACGACAATTTGAAAAATATATATCTTTTAAATTCTTAAAGATGGCGCATGTTCAGTGTAGTAGTTTGTTCGATTTACCTTTTAACATATCAAAGAAGTTAACCTTTGACCTTTGTCATTAGTATACATGATAAATTGCACTGCATTGTAACTGTAATAATAACAAGATCAATATTAACCTCATTTATTTATGTATTTCATTTTTCCACCTTTTCTTTTAACAACTCGTACTATCAAGTGTTCACACCAAATTCCATTAGACTTCTCGCTTAGGTATCCGGTTGTATACTCGCTACACGTAAGCATCATATTGTCATTAAATATCGAACATTTTGACAAATATTTAATTTCTTGCTATCAGGCAGCTGGTGCAGGTATTCCCCTAATTTATTCTCTATCAGTCTCCCCACTTCTGCAATCGATTAAACACTAATGTATTGAACATTTATCAACCTTACAAGCTGTTGTTCTGAGAAAGTTAAGTATATGGATTTTTTCCCTCTCTTGTTCTAAACGCGGGCGATTTCACAAAGATAAGTATTACAGAGAGAAGCAATGGTGTTTAAAGCCATTGACAATTATATAATAATTTCTACTCAATACCTCTAGTGTTCAGGGTTTGGAGCTGTCAAAAACATTAAGTGTATCACTGCATATTTTAAATATGTTACATCATTGCAAGCTTCAAAATCAAATCAACTATGGTCATTTGATTGAGAATGATACATGTAGATCAAACCGTATGTCCTTAATCTCAAATATATGATCTTTATTTAATTTCTCCTTTCAATATGTACTAGTAAGTGTGTCCCACGCATATATCGGGACTCGCCACAATGAACAAGGATTTTAGATTTGAACAATGAAAAAAATATTAAACATAGAATACATTTAAGATATAAATTTGTAACTTAATAAAACAAATCAGACAGAGTTTATTCCTGTCCTATGTTTACTTTAAACAATAGTTATTGATATTTTTACAAAAGCATGTACATATATTTTACATTGAGAACAATAAAATTGGGAAACAAGCCAAAAGGCTTATACTAATCCCTCTAAGATAAGAGAAAATATAAGGGGTGCAAATTAAATGTGTGTATGATGGGGAAAAAAAGATTCAAAAAGCTGATCTAAAAAAGGGAAAAACATCCAAAATATAACATTTTGACATATGCATAATGAATTACTAGTATGTTTACATTTTAGAATGTGAAGAAATTACACTGATAATGCACATCTCTTTATTTTTTAAGACCACTTGTCCTTCAACAATTAGACCTTTTCAAATTGAAGGAAAGAAATAGTACTTTTATTACTCACCTCAGTCAGAATTTAGTCTATAACAAATGCAATGTTAAAGACAATAGAGATGTTGTATGTATTTGTACGTTCATTCTATGACTGGTAGTTTTACATTTTGATTTCATCGATACTTGTCATCAATATATAACTACTGCTGAACTGTTAGTGTTGCTCCAATATGTCTAATGCCCCTAGCTGTACTAGTCTGGCTCTGCGGTTTGGTACGTGTATACATGTACATTTTTACCTGTTTGCTCCTGGGTCACGCTTATCTAATGCGCTATATACATGTATGCCATAACTCCTTAATTAGTCTGCGTTCTTTTCATAATTAACGAAAACGGACTAGTATTATCATAATAACACTGGCTATATTACGAAAAATCCTGATATGTAAAACTTTTTATTTAAATGAAAATAAACCAAAACATTTCGGGATACTCAAATATGTTTCTCTTTGGTTGTTCGGATTTCATAAACAAGGGGGGAAGGGTCAAATTTTACCAAACTCAAACCTCTCGAACATGCATGCAACAGTTGCATAACCGTAAATTACATTGATCTATATGGAGCGTTGGTCGGGTTCTTGTATTGATTGGCGCCGGTAATTCTCTGCTTGCAGCGCCGTGCACTACGATGCCGTGTTCGGGATCGCGACTCAGGCCAACACGTTGCGCATCTTCTCTCGGGAAAGTTCTGCAGGAGTAGTGCAACATTGATTCAGGCCGACTATAATACTTAAATTCTAGTACACCAGTCCATCTCCGCCAGAAGGAAAGATGTTTATTTTATAATTTGATTAATTGAAAAACCGCGTTTCTGCAGTAATTTGGACAGGTCGATTTCAGGTGTTCAGAGTAAGGACATGCAGCACAATGGTATCGTAAATACTCCCAACATCAGTACACATGTAGTTGGTTGATATTCGACAGACTACAAAGAAACTGGACCAAGTTCATGCGCGAATATGTATAGTACCTATTCTTTTACTAATGGCGGACCATTTGGCAGTGAATTATAAATACTAGTTTATGATGTCATATTGTCTACAATTACATGTACCCTGTATCTTTCAATTGATGACAATAATTTAATCATTCGTTATTATCTAAAAAATAATTCTTTATAATCTTGATGTTTTGCTGAAATTTTTCAATCTCAGACCCCCCCCCCCCCCCCCAAGATCAACTTATGCCACAGTATCAAAGGACGATAACTCGTAATTATTGCTGCATGTTTAAAAATGGTCAGTGCATAATATACTAACAGTATTAAACAAAAGCATTCTGAAAACATTGCAAATTGGCAAATGGGAGTTGATAAGTATGTATGTATTATCATTACATAATCACTGTGTGTGTTTATATACAAAAGCAATTCATATGATTATACGTATTCAATATATTTCATGAGTGCATGTCTACACAATTATTGTATACAGTAACTTACATATACACAGCTGGTTTTGAAGTTGTCGATACAGAGATAGGTAGGGAATATATTCCGGAACGTATATACACACGTCCCTGATCTACAGTTATGTATATCTATTGTCCCGAGGGTAAAACAAAAGGGTTAATGAACAAACAATATTTATATTTATCATTAAGCTCCACCCTTCATCTTAACTTACCTGGAGAAAACCGACCAGTTGAATACAGTGCATTAAGTATAAACACATTTTTAAAACTTGAAGAATTTCAAATTTCTCAAAAAATTTAGAACCATTTTTTAAAACAGTTAACAGATCTACAAGCTATTCTATATCAAATTGCAGAATATTGAATATCACTGTATCAAGATTACACTGCACTTTATTGAACTACAGACTGGTTAGGTATTACATGTGTCTATCATTCATTATTAATGTTAATGAAGCAATGCGATCGCTGACAGAGTATACACAGATACACAATGTACCAAGTTATGTAAGTCATCGGCATCATTCTAAGTGACCTAGTGCGCTCACTATTCAGTTTACATACCTTTTAGACTCTCGGAAACTAGCCCTAAAGTTTTATTTGTAATTCATTAATGTTGTATATATTGTATCTATTAATTACACGGGAACATGTATGTTATTAACTAACATGACTATTAAGCATTTGTTAATCTAATTAAAATTAGAATGAATTAAAGGTCACCAGAATTTTACTTTCAGATGTGGTTCGTTAGATCTCTGTGTAGCGATCTGGTAGGAGCAGATCAAAGATCTTATTTTAAAATGGCTTATATGTCTGCCTGTTTATATGTACCTTGATATTTTGCCAACCTGGAACTGTTCTACTTTGGTATTTTAATGACAAACTTATTACAACTTTTTATTATGTACTTAGTATTTATAGTATATATACAAAAGTCATCCTTAATAAAAGAAAAAGAAAAAAGAAAAAGAAGGTATATGAAATCCATAATCGTTATCATGGTTATGCCTTGGTATATTCTTTTATCAAAGCAGCTAGTTTTAAGTTAATTAACATCATTTTTGAAACACTTGTATATATATAGCGCTTTATTTGTACATGTAGCCTCTTCTATAGTTCTGGGGCTCGTAACATAAAGCATGCTAAGATTTTGACTTAAGTAGGGTCATAAGTAGGACTTATGCGGAATCTTAGGACCTTCATAAGTCATGCTTAAGTATGTCTTATACCGTAACATAAAGCAAACTTAGCAATGTCTTAGCTAAGTAATATTTATGTTAAAAAGTATAAACGTATTTTTCATTTCTTTTGTCGAATTTGAATGTATTGGTAATAAATCATATTTTTATAGATACACGTGCATGACATCTTTGATATTAGATGGGGGTAGATGTAATTAAATGTACATACACAACATTCAAGGTGGCATGATCTGAGTATATATACGTTTTTACCTACAATTTTAAACATAACTCAAAGCGATGGATCTCGGGCAATATATTCAGGTTATTGTTGTTGCTTCTGTTTTGACGAATATTCACTATTTTAGTCGTTCTCGAAGACTGCCCGTGGGTTAATATCGCGAGGCCGTAAGAACTTGATATAATTATATAGTGGATTTCTTTTTATCTTTTGTTCTACATCTTACCTCACCAATAAGGCAATTCATATATTCTGAGTATGATTTCTTCATTAAGTCGATATATTGAAATGAGGCAATCGTCGTCATTAAAATCGCTGAGGGTTTTTCTGTCTTCAAACATCCTTTTTTAATTTCTCAAGTTTCGCAAGTTTATATATGCAGTTACTTCTTGTTACCCGACTATTACGTGTTTACAACCTATTTAGCAGTCCACTTGCATACTACTGGTTTATGGAAAATGTTACAGATCATTATGACCACTGTTAATATTAATATCAATCAAATCAAAAATTTTATATTGATGAGTATTATGATATTTATTCTGTGTAAATATCATAATGTGATTAATACTCTGTAATCATATGTTGAATTGAAATAATTAACAATAAGTCTTCTAAATGTGTGAAAACAATACTTAAAGCAATATGAGCTGCAATTTTCATGTTGAATTTTTTTTTTAAGAAAAATGTTATTTTCTACTAAAATGACAAAAAATATCATGGTTTTAAAATTTCTGTTAGCTCTGTTTTTGTGGGAAAAGCCATTAAGAAGCCTTAATTGGGGCAAAATTGAATTATTGTCGTCCTGTACAAAAATTGATCTGCTATATATTCCTTATACGTGAAATATTTTCTTTGACAAAAATTAATGATTTTTTCAAATCTTATTCATCATAAAAGTTTAAGTTACAGGCAGACTTAGTATACTAGCAGGTTTTAGCAGCAAAATAAAATTCTTAAAAATACAGCTCATATTGCTTTAAGACATACTTAAGTCTCCTTTACCGGCCGCCTAAGTTTTGGGTAAATTGGCCTAGCTAAGCACTCTTCTAGTTACGGACTTAAGTCTAAGAATGTATATACATAAGTCCTACTTAAGCACTGTCTTACACTTAAGTACCCTTTATGTTAAGAGCCCCTGATATCCAGCTGACAAACTTGATCATCTGGAAGGACTCAAACTATTATGATGACATTAACGCATTTGGGTCAAGAAATCTTTAGCGTTGTCGTTTTATGTTTAAAAAAAATCAACTCAATTATATTTAAAAATACAGTACAATAAGTCTGTAATATTTGAATAAATATAGTTGTGACTCGAAGAACTTTGTGAACGAATAGTATTTAATGTGAACACTGTTTATTGGTTTCGTCTCTCTCTCTCTCTCTCTCTCTCTCTCTCTCTAACTTCCCCACTCTAACACATGACTCAATTCATTACTTTTTCTTGTGTAGGTATATTTTTATTCTATATTCTATTCTTTGAGGTTATACATTGAAGTAGTTAAGGGGGCGGGGTCTTCATTGCGGAATCATCTAGTCGTGTTCGGTTATGTTGTTATGCTGTAAATTTAAAAGTGGTCGTACATGAAGTTTAGAATGCAGTTCGCAGTTCGCAATTGAATAGTGAACTGCGTTCTATCTAGAACGCAGTTCGCAATTCAAAATTTAGAATTCATATTTGGGGCCCGATTGCCTTATATGCAATTGAATAGTGAACTGCGTTCTATCTAGAACGCAGTTCGCAATTCAAAATTTAGAATTCATATTTGGGTATTTCACTACCACTGTGAAAATTTGGTGAGGTGGTCTTCTCTACTTTTTGAGGTTTGGGCTCCGATGCATATGTAATGCATTTTCCCCGAAAGAGGTAGTGAAATACCACTAGTAGATGCCCCTAAAAATTTCGGGCCCCAAATATGAATTCTAAATTTTGAATTGCGAACTGCGTTCTAGATAGAACGCAGTTCACTATTCAATTGCATATAAGCCCGATTCTTAAAAACTAGAGATAGCTGCATCACCATATGTTCACAGTGGTAGTGAAATACCACTAGTAGATGCCCCTGAACATTTCGGGCCCCAAATATGAATTCTAAATTTTGAATTGCGAACTGCGTTCTAGATAGAACGCAGTTCACTATTCAATTGCATATAAGGCAATCGGGCCCCAAATATGAATTCTAAATTTTGAATGGGGAACTGCGTTCTAGATAGAACGCAGTTCACTATTCAATTGCGAACTTCGAACTGCGTTCTAAAAACCGATTGCCCTTATGGCATTTCTTTACCCGTTAAAATGCACCATGTCAATGCCTCGTCCTGTTTTACCAAGTTACACCTAGTTTTCATGGTGCGATAGCACTTCAAAATGCCAATAAACTTGTATATACTTTATTTAACAGAATCTTTAATGCGCTTAAAATTTAATCATTTTATTAAATAGAATTTAAGACATTATTTTCTTGTTTGGCACAGAATGAATATTGTGAAAGATTTCAGTGTGTTAAATCTTTACGAGTAAGTGTTTAAACCGAAATAGATTAAAGATTAGGGTAAATATCGGCCCGTTTTTGTATTAATCCGTTTTATTTAATTTGTACATTGTTCTCCTGACCCGATTTCAAATATCAATTCTATATCAGACTGTGACTCGATCAGGTCATTTTGAAATGGTAAGAGTTTTATTTAATGTATATTTTTTTTTATGAACTCTGAAATCTGTTATATTTCAGATTTATTATTTTCTTTTTGGTTGGATTTTTTTCTCTCTTTTTTTTTCATTCAGTTTTCATGTAACATATTTCTTAGTCACATAAAAACTTGATTTTCTCTTCTTTCAAATGTTTGGCCTTGTGAATTTACGGGTTTTATCTAATTTTATTTTTTGCTGTCTCTAGCCAAAAAAAAGGAACGAGTTTGGAAAATGAACAAAAATCAAATCAAATCAATACTTTTTACATATAAATCGAAACACTTGTGTTTATCTACCGTTGCATCATACATTAGAATTTATTTATTTTCATAGCAAAGTACTTTGAATTTTCACCCACAAAATTGACAAAATTTAAAATCGGAGTATGAGCTAGAAGCGAGAAAACATATACAAATTGTAATATGTTTACATAGAATTACAATTATTTATTTTGATAATCTACTGGCTATTATTTCAAACTCACCTACATGTAGCAATCAATTTCTGCTCGACCCCCCCCCCCTCCCCAAAATAAAAATTCTTTTTATATTGCATTTTAGTATCAATATCTTATTATAGTGTATAACCTTATCGACCGAAACAATTTACATGTAGCCTACATGATTAATTAAAATAACTATTTACATAATTCCACATTTTGCTGAACATTTTTTGTATTGGACGTAAAACATTTAACAAAGAAAATAGGTCTTCATATAAGTCTCCTTTACATCAATGATAAGATCTTTTGCTGAAATGATGTTTTGATTTTAAAATCAAACAATAAAATGCTTTCTTTGGTGATTCATACGGGACAGTATGAAGAAGGCGACATAAGCGAGTTATGTAGAAAAAAAAATTCTGCAATGATCGCTACCTTCATAGCCCACATGAATCACCAAAGAAAACATTTCATTGTTTTTATTTACATCTTACTTTTAACGAATTAATGAACTGATCGTAAAAAATAAGTAAAAAGTAAATAGATTATGTTAATGTTCATCAGTACGTAAAATAAAAGAAATAGCCAAGTCCTCTTAAATTGGGATTGGAGTCTGACATCGTCATGATTCTTTCGTTCCGTGTCACAACACGCTTTGAAAAATTACACTCTTTGAAAAAAAATATCGTTGATATTAACGCACTTTGAATAAAAATTGTTCAATGTTTGGTCGAAATAATTGATATTTTTATACACAATAAATAAATGTTTTAATTTTGTTTAGCTCAATGGGATCCCGGATATATTTTAAAAAGAACCCAATTCATTCTCAGCTAATTTGGTAAACCGTTTCTTGATTAGATTTTTTTTTCTTTTTTCAGTAGCTTATGTAGTTTTTATTTTAAACAAATATGATGTGAAAAAAAGATACGTTAATGTTTGTCAATGTAATTTATTTTTTATAATGAAGTGATTTATTTGATTTGAATTTGAAAAAGGGTTTTGGTTGAGACGATTCTTAAACATACCATAGGTAAAATTTTTGTTCGGCCAGCTCGTATTTTTTAATATCACTGTACTTATCTACAATAAAACGTATTTCTTTTTCAGTTCTTATACGTTTATTCCAAGTTGCTTAATATCATATGATTTTGAAGGAAAGATGAGGGGTAGGGGGCCCTCTTCCTGTAACCAATTAAATGATGTACTGCTTATTGGCCTCTGTCTTTGATTAATCATCACACCCCCCCCCCCCCCCCCCCCCACCGTTTTCAAAGACGGTAAATTAAATTCATAAGCATTAAGAAATCATCATACTATCAACAGATCAGAAATTCAATTCCAGAATTTTGTGAATTATACATATTTTTTTAAAGAGCGTTAAGTGTCTCGGTAAGAAAAAACGTTGATGTACCCTCATAACGCACTTTGAAAAAATATTTTCTAAGTGCGTTGATTTGGTCCAAAATTTAACGCACTTCAAAAAAAAAATTCAAAGTGCGTTGATTTGGTCTCAAATTTAACGCACTTTGAAATCTTTCACAAAGTGCTTAATTTCTTTAAAGTGCGTTGCCACAGTGCAGTCCGTGATTTTTCTGTGGTCGATGAAGGTTTCGACCAATCAATAACAATTTAGTCCTGTCAGTTTCTAGAGTGTTATGAACTACAATCAATTACCGTAAAAAATAAAGGGAATCATACCTGGTAAATAATCTACATTATGATATGATTCATTAACATTAAAAATAATCATTCACATAGTTATGTCTTCATTACAGAAATACTCAGCTATTCTGCTAAAATTATTTCTTTTCATCTACATGTACATGAAACTACAATTGAATTGAAATTCGATCCTACACGCTCCCGTATTTGATATGTCGGTGTGAGGATCTTGTTAATTAAATCTTGTTAGATCCTCACAGCGACATATCAAATACGGGAGCGTGAAAGATCTAATTTTAACTAGATTGCATGAAGCAACAGTTTACATTGAAACAAATCATTCATATACATGTACGTATAATTCTCCATATACATGTACGTATAATTCTCCATATACATGTACGTATTATAATTCTCTTTTACAGAAATGAATAGAAATTTTGTTGATGAAATCATGTTTTAATTTCCTCCATATTAAACATTTATAAGAATTAAATATATTCACAAATTCGTATGTAATTCTCCATTACAGATATGATAAGGTATTCTGCTAAATATGATGCTTTAATTTCATCTATAAAAAACGTTTAACATTGGAAACAATTACATGTATGTTATGCTCCCTTCGAAGACAGGAGCGCATATCGCTTTGCTGCTGTCTGTTTGTGTCTCAGTCGGTCGGTCGGTTTCCGTTCATTTACTTCGCAGAGGTTGCACAATGACATACT
This sequence comes from Magallana angulata, assembly GCF_025612915.1. Taxonomy (NCBI): domain Eukaryota; kingdom Metazoa; phylum Mollusca; class Bivalvia; order Ostreida; family Ostreidae; genus Magallana; species Magallana angulata. The sequence continues at coordinate 44,145,606 of NC_069113.1, read as the reverse complement.
GAAATGAATTTTGGTTTACAGTATTTACATGTAGGTCAAGTTCTGTTTTGGATACAATGGAGCAATGTTTGACAGACTTGTGGCACCTTGGACTTAGAGAAATTCCAATTTACAATTATTATTGATTTTCTTCGCAGAGGTTGCACATACTGAAATGAAATTTGGTATACAGACTAATTATAAGAAAATCTAGGTCAAGTTTGGTTTTGGGTACGATCGAGCAATTTTTATAACAATTTTTATAGTCCTTTGACTTACAAAGATTTCCATTTTTATTTTGCTTTTTTTTCATCATTATTGCATAGGTTAAACAAATTAATTAGATGTATCGTGAAAAACGATTTGTGCAACCTATAATTTTAAAATTTTTAAGTTTAGACACGTAATACTTGATAAGTTGATGCCTCTCAGATATTAAGTTGATTTTATGTTCAAAAGGTTAATTTTATTTCCATGTACATACGTACTGCCCATAATAAAGGCTTTTGCATCCTATAATACATATGTCAAAAGGAGGGGGGCATAAACGTTTCACAAATATCTCTTGTTCACATAAGTTTCTATAATAGAAATTAACAGATATTTTGCTGAAATTGTTTAAAACAATTCATCTACATTGTACGCTACAAAAACATTTTACATGAAAACTAATTATTTTTACCTAGTATGTAATTGTCCAGTACAGGTAAGAAAAAAAATTGTTGAAATATTTTCTTAATTTTCCTCTCCAGGCTCCTTCCTGCCCTGGTGGCTTCAGGGTCCTTCTTGTAGTGACACTGTGTGTGGTCATAGCAAAGGGACAGCTGTTCACGAACCACCGCGGACGTAAGATCTCTATATACTTTATTCTCAGTATCAAGTTAACATTCTTATTGCATTTTCTTAGAAATACAAGGTATCATTGCTTCAGAAATAGTCGCATTTTCTTATTGTGGTAATCTTGACATACAAAATTTCAAATAACTCAATCGATTCATATCTAAAGCATTTAAAAAAAATCCTCTTTATCAAGTACCATTATCTTAAGTTTATCGAGATTAAAATGAGAGAGAGAGAGAGAGAGAGAGAGAGAGAGAGAGAGAGAGAGAGAGAGAGAATGTCTCCCATAATTTATCACGTTTAATTTAAAGAAAAAAGTTTTGATTTTAGTTATTTTTGGATTTGCAGGAAGATATGTATACATGTATGTTTGTTTGAAACAATTTCTTTTAAACCTTTTTAATACTTTAAATTTGCTCAGCATGGAACATAGTTTTCAAAATCCCCTACAATGCCAAACCTAGCGGATACAGCAGCATCATCGCTCTATGGAAGGCCTCTGGTCACGTGAACGGTGACAATGTGGCGGCCATGACAGATTTCAGCACCTCTTCTCTGATCTACAAATCTAAACTGCTTGACGACTGGGCAACCAGAAGTTTTTCAGCGGTAAGAAAATAGAAAACAGGGGAGAACAAACTGAAAACAGGGTTATTTTCGCCCCGTGTTCCGCTTGCAGACGGTTCCCCCGTCTTGAATTCGCCCAGGCACAGTTATAGACAGATTTTAAATACTAGTAAATTCGCCCGTTGACAATGAGGGTGAAAATGGCGAAAATAGAACGGGGGCAAATATTTCACTGTATACAGTATATCGTACCCAAACAAAATATTTACAGAAGCAAATTAAAGTGTTACATTTTACATTCTTATATTCGATACTTAGTATATCCATTTTGTTATTAAGATTTAAAAATGTCAATTAATTGGATCAAGAGTGAAATAAACATAAAAAAAAAACAAAAACAAAAAACCCAACAGAATTTGCATAAGAATAACGAGATATCAACTTTATAAATCACAAATAATATGTATATATGTATGGATACATATCACAACATAATTTGAAAAGAATCACAAGTTCTCAAACACGAACAACACTTTTTTTTTAAAATATGAAACAGTTTTGTCATAATCATAAGGATTCTCACTGGCGAAATGAAAGTGATGAATATTCATGAAAACGTTCAATTAGTTAATAATATTAACGTGAGTTTCCGACGGTGTTTCGGCATTGATACGTACAAATGAATATTTTGTTAAGGGTTTATAGTTTAAAAGTAACCGGAACTTTTATTGCTTCAAATCGATTGGAATTGGGGCACAGACAAAGCTCATATGTATACCATGCTCTTTTATATAAGTAGACCAAGACACAAACAACCGTAAAGATTATATTAAAACAAGGGTTTATATTATCAAATATATATAATATATATTGTATGTAAATATAAGTACATGTACAAGAATTACAACCTTACGTGAACATTAAACATAAAAAATATAAAGTTTTTTTACGATAAAAATGCTATGCTTTTAAAATAAAAGAATAAAATTATCAAATATCTTAAGCCTCGACATAAAAATACATGTTTATTATTTTTTCAAGCTACTGTTACGTTTGTACTTAATGGTATGAAGACCCAACACTGAAACCAAATAAAAAATATAATTAACGTGAAAATAAAATCGACCCAAATTTTGTTTATGTAATGACACGATGTAAAACGTTTATTGAAAGCGTGCAGACGATTTGCCAAGTCAGTGAGGATTAAGGTAATCCCGATTTAACCTGTTTAATTAAATCTTCCCGTGTATTATTTGAAGTGCGCTTTTCTGGTACAGCTTAATTAGGAAACACTTAGTTTAAATATTTCAACAGTGCAGCTATAGTTTAAGATGACAGGGAACGCATGCACAAATGAAAATTTTACAAATAGCTAAATTATTTAATTATTACTATCAATCATAAACAAAATGCCGGACCTGAGGAGGGTTGGGGTTGGGATTATATTAATTGCAATAAATGTTGATTGGATAAAACCAAAGGGGACGTGAATGTCGGGAACACTACAGAGTATACATTGAAAAGACTAATCTAGATGGGATGCAATGTAGCTATTCCGCTACTCGTTATAACTGTATATATAGCTACGATGGACCCGCTCTTGATCATGAATGAACACTTTCATAGCACTATCTCTTTCTGTTTGTATCAAAAACAAAAAAAATCTAACTCTTTATATCGGGATACAAATTGTGTTATATGCTTACTAAATAAATATTCAATCTCCGGCTTTGGTTCAGTTGTTTTAGCAAACATTAATATTCTGCGTTTGTATGTTTGCTTTCATATACATATTCATGAAGTTATTAAACAAAACTTTGCGGGTTTAACTGTACATTTAGATAATCTTTGTAGATTGCAGACTTTACAGACCGTTTTTAAATCCTTTTAATTAGGTTCGACTGTCAGCTTACAAAAACAACAAAGAGGTGGCCTTCATTACTTTTAACAACATGGGCAAAGGGAAGGATGAGTGGTTTGACTGTAGCAACATCATCGACTCCTCGTACACGGACATCATCAGTCTGTCCAAGAACTACTGTGTGATGGAGTAAGTCATTAGTCAGTAGTTTTAATTTTTACTTATAGTTCTGGAATTACTCATATGTGTGAAAAATGATAAATGTTATAAAAACCGATTCAATTTGCCTCAATTTAAAAGAAAAGAAGTACACTGTAGATATCTAAAGAGAAACGATAAGTTCAAATGTTCTATACATGTAATAAGAAATGCAATTCATATTTTCAATCTTCAAATTCACATATAATTTTCGACTCTTCAAAATTTTTAAATACAGAAAATCAAAGTTAATATCATATAGTAGAACTAGCGCAACGATTTTACGTCTAGTGTTTTTTTTTCTTCCGTTTATATGTTAATACATCTTTCTCTTCTTCTCTTCACCAAGTTACCCCACCGACACCAAGAGAAACTTTTTCATCAACCATGGCTACGGAGGCTGTACCAGTGACAATGGTTGGTTCATGATGAAGGATTTCAACGCCCTCAGCGGATGTGCCGAATGGGATCAAGTCACCGGCAAATCCTACTTCCTGTACTCAGGCGACACCACGAAGATTAACTGGGCTTCCGGTAAATACATGAGTGAATAGCTAGGACCCACCCCCCCCCCCCTTTTCCAAAGAAAAAAGATAAAATAAATTCTAAAAATTAAAAAAAAAAAACCACCAACAGTGTATACTCATCGTTGTATTAAATATGCATGAATTTTGTATATTATATTTGATTTCTAGGAGACTAAGATACTTGGCATTGTAGTTGTAGCAACACATGATTATGAAAGAATTTAATAAAATTTTCTTTTTTTCAGGAAACAGACAGACTGCAGATTGTTTGGTTATTTCTGTTTTGGGTAGGAATTTGAACATTTAAAAACATCTTATTCACAAATACTGTTATGGTAACATTTTAAAACATTGATATTGATGTATTGACATTGTAAATAAAATTTACAACACTCTTCATACTTTCATTAAAGATCTCTAAACCACCGATAGTACTCATCTGCAATCAGAGTAACATGCCCGTTGATAGTAAATACATGTAGAACAAATTAGAATCTAGTGAATATGCGAGATTATAAATCAATTAACATGTAAAAAATCTTATGATTTTATCAAAAATGATAATTTAACAAGCAATTTTTACCCATTTTAGCAAGAATCTGTTCATGTCATTACAGTCATTTGTTGTCTTTTAAGATTTTCCTTCTGATATGTATCGAAAAATAAGATATATTTATTAATTCAATATGACTTGTACAAATTTTAAATGAAAAGAGTGACCTTAATTGATATATAACATTTACTCTACAAAGCAATGCAACATCTGTGATGTACATTGAAATAGTGTTCTGTTTTGTCTTACTTAGCATGGGACATGGTATTTAAGGCAGTGCAGGGAGTGGTGCCACCCCAGGGCGGTCTGAGACAGTTATGGCAGTCCAGCGCCACCCTGAATAGTGACAACCCTAGCGCTCAGACCCTCACCCGATCGCCAAACCTTGTTTACAAATCCGCCAACGTAGAGAAATGGCAGAGTATCCCAGGGTTCTTCATTGAGAGTGTAATGTATTTAATTAAATGAATTAGACGTGTCGAGTGAGGAAATTCTGAATAAAATCAGATCCTTGATCCGCTCCTTATTTTTCTATTGTCACTACGTGTTGTGACAATAGAAAAACAAGAAGTGGATCGAGGATCAGATTTAAATCAGATTGCGAGTGACATGTAAAATAAAATCATGTTTGATGGTTTTTTGACGTCTCTGAGAACCATTTCTAGACCCTATAGAATTGCGAGAAACCGAAGATACATGTATATATCTGTAGTCTTGGTCATCCAAGCGATTACATCAATATCTGTACTGGCTGATCAGTTATAGAGCGGAATCTCTTATGGGAATTTATTTTTTCCGTATATTATAGTCCGAATGGAAGTCGACATTCACCGAGAAAATTGCCAAGGCGTTTCCGAAAAACTGTAGCCATGACCGTCGAAATACTTGTAGGTTTGCCACGCAGTAAATGTTACGTTACTGATAAAAATTTGGGGGATAATTGTTACTAGACTTGTTACTCATTATGTGACTGGGGGTTAGGGTAATCGATTTTTTCAGACCGGGAGCTACTCTTGCAGCTACTTTGCAAGCTGGCAGGTTTCCACGTTCTCCCATGGAACAGTTTGTTGGATCAAACTTTAGTTAGCAGACGTGAGACCAACTCGATACAGTTTAGATTGAGCTTATATTCCGAATAAACTGGTTTCAAAGAACATATCATACATTTTTTATTATTTTTTTTAAATTGCAGTATTAAAGATTAGAGATACTTGGAAATGTTTTATGTAATGAATTGGGTCGTCCTGATTTCCTCAAGATATTTTGCTTTCGATCAGTTGAATGAACAACATCAGGTCGTGACCAAATGCAAACTAAATTTTAATGCTAGAATGATTTTGAATTAGCGTGTGTCAATTTGTTTGTACTTGATTTATCACATCACCTCTTAAACTTCATAGGGACACAGTTCACAAATTTAAGTTAATCTGTATAGGAAAATATCGAAAGAACATGTAAACTTTATGTCATAACTAAAAGTCAAACAATTGATAAATAAAGAACATTTTTTAACGATCCTATTAGTTGGTTAAAAGTCAAGTCATGCTATTCTTGAAGATCAAATACATTACTCGAACTGAATGACTTTTGTCTATATTATCTTTAATTCATATAGGTAAAATACGCCTTCTTCACAAGCGGCAAAGAGGTCGCTTACATCATCTTTGACGGACGTGACACGGACAAAAACGGATGGTATAACGACAACCGTATTCTGTACTCCAGATGGACAGACATCATTGGTTATACAAAAGTGGGCTCTTCCATTGATGGGTAAGTCCAGGTCATGACTGTATTTTTAAATACTTCAATGATGAATTACCGAAAATTGGTCTCGGACCCCTTCTCCCCTACCGGCAAACAAATTTATCAACCCCCATCCTATCCTTCTGTAGTTATTTTCAGGATCCGCGAATGACTGATGTAGATAAGTAACAAGAAAATGATGAAAACAGGGATGTTTGCAAAAAAAAGATTCGTTTAACTTAAGGAGTACTCGCGATTTCAGCTCCCTCTTAAAAGGAAGAGCACTCGTGAAATCTTTTAAACTATTCAAAGATTTTTTTTTGATTTTTGAGTTAATGATAAAATACACCATATACAATGTACATGTACAACAGTCAATATCTGTCTTTACTAGTTGATGACTATAAGATTATAATAAGATTATAATTGTCTGATGGGCCATATATTGACTTACTTAGTCTCCTTTTAAAAGTAGAATATGTAAGCATAGCTAACATGCAGAAAGAAGACAGTGGATTGGTGATGCTGACCTTATTGTGAGGCCTCCACGTGGTTGCAGACGGTGACTGTGATTTTTATACAGAATAACGGTTAATGTGTTCCATACATTTTTGCGCAATTTGTCGCAAGGTTTCCTCTCGTTGTCTTGTGGTTCCCTATGGAAGGACAGCAGAGTGTTCGAACTTTTCTACACAGTCGTTAACGCATTTTGCTAGAACTTTCTTTCTCCTGCTATAAATTAGAGCCCGTATAAAGAAGTGATACATGTATAAACATAAAAGCTATGGCCCTTAGCTTGATATTTCACATAGAAATACGAACACAAATAAATCAAATGACCACCGCCAAATGCATGTTAACCAGGCCATACTCGGTTTGCTATCTTGATTCTGGATGTCAGCATTTGAAGTAGATTCAGTCAGTATTGAAAGTATAAATGTTGAAATGCTGTTAACAAGTTAATATTGATGATGATATTATGCACCCTTTTCAGTGACAATACGAGACGTTTCTGTGTGTGGAAAGAACACGGAGGCTGTCCAAATGACAAAGCCTGGATGGCTATTCTGGACTCCTCGGACTCCTCCCAGCCTTGTTCTTGGGACAAAAACGTTCAATCGAGACCTTACTTTCTGTATAGTAAAAAGTCTACATGGGCTCTTTGCGAAAGTGGTATGCATTAGTAACTTTACTATTTATATTAATTAGTAATGATGTTATTGTTTAACACTTTAATTACAATTTTAATTCAGTTAGAAAGCTAGACATGTAACGGAATTTCCAAAATCTTCCGTTTAAAGAATCTTAAAGAGACAGTAAGCCGCATCTTATCAAAAAACCGACTTGAAAAAATTTTCCGATCGGGTTTGGTATTTTTGTACTACTCATGAATGTATAAACTTTCAGAAAATTACAAAGTTCTCCATGAAATAAATCTATTTATTTCATTTTAATAATAAAGTATAACCTATACATAATTACATCGCAACGTGTTACGGGGTTCAGCCTTCTATACTAATACGCATGCGTATTTACTGTAAACAAAACACATGCCGGGCTCGCGAAGACATGTTTGTTGATAAAAAAAAATGTCATTTCTACTTCTCCCAGGTAACAATTGTTCAATTCTTTTGAAATAAACACATGCAATGACTATTTTGTGAGCATGTATTTTGCGTGTTTATCATAGGAGTTGCTACAACCTAAATTCATTTATGTAAATGAGGCCCCTTGAGGGGTTATTTGACATATTTATGTCTGTTCCGAAATTGGTAAACCATCAATAAATTATTGAGAAAGTGATGATGTGTTCCGTTTAGAGAGTCCCTTTAACCTCGTGTACCATGATGACAGTAGTTTGGGCATATCTTACTTTTTAATCCAACAGGTGGCTCTTGGAATAGTGGAGAATTTCCAGCTGCGGAAACAGCGGCCATCTTTATTAAAGGTAAAACGCATAATGTAGTGTCACATATTAACTGTAAAAGAATAAATATTTATTTACAACAGTCATAAAAAGTCTGTAAAATGAATTGATATTTACGTATTTCTCCTATGGTTAATTGTAAAACAATGATAAAAAAAATAGTAAAATTAACAAATTTAATTATAAATCGACACAGAATGTTGCATATAGATTTACCAAATAAATAATTCAATTTTTCTAGCTATAAAGGGATACTAGTAAAAGGGACCCGGATTACCCGTGTTTTACACATATCACCCCTACCATTTGACTGTCCTAACCCTTTTTAAACACCACCGGCCATTATGTCTATCATTATTTCTTTGAGGTTGGAGAATGGTTATGAAGGTTGCTCATGGACAGTCCATCTCCCCCGCCTCTGGCGTCTACAATTTGTGGACAGGGACCTATACGGTGAACGAGTTTGACTCAAATGCTCTAACCATTGCCGCCGGAACGAAGACGTACAAGTCTAGCGTGGTGGACAACTGGTCAAACCACCACATATCAGCAGTAAGTTAAGTTGAAAGTAAACATTTCCGCGTTTAATTTAATATATTTGTTTTTTAATATAATTATGTTAAGAAAAGCAGTTAGTCTCATTTCAAGAGCATATTTTCAGGTATACATTTTGATATTAAGTGCATCCTATCATCATATTACAATGTACAATGTATTATATATTCAAAATGTTCTATCTTACAATTTAAATTAATGATATATAGTCCTAAAATTTATTCATTGACACTAAAACCACCTTTGTTTAAGGTTCGAGTTGGGTTCTACAAGAATGGAAAAGAGACTGCATACACGGTGTTTGATGCCCACGGTGTAGCCAATAAAAACAGCTGGTTCGACTGTAGCCGAATCCTCTACACGTCCTACGATGACCTGAACAGATTAAAGGCAGTCACCTACTGCGGCATCCCCGGGTAAATAATTTTAAAAAAAAGATTTAGTACATGTACATATTCATTCACAATATTTCCTATCAATACTGAGTACAAATGTCATAAAGCTCTACAAAACACAATAAACTGGTATTCATTGATTCATGTCATTTGATTTTTTCTGTTAACAAAATTAATGTTATAACTCGATACAGAACATTGGCTCAACAAGGTTCTTTGATACATAAAAATATGACCCCCCATAAAATCATTAGATCAGTGCATACTTATTACCCCAAGTAATATTCAAATAAATATTTTATGATTATGAATTAAGTTGGTCTTTGTTTTCAGAGATTCGGGATTAAATAGACGATTTTTCATCCAAAACAACTATGGCGGGTGTAGCAATGACGCCGGATGGTTTCTGGTCGTCGAAAGCAACACTTGCGCATGGGAGCAACGTACAACGCGTCCATATTTTATTTACAGTGGGAAAAGTGGAAGAGACCTGCAAGACAGTAAGCAATATGTCGCAAGTTAAAACGCAAATTACAAACATACAAAACCAAAAAATTAGAACCATTTTAACAAGAGCTTGGACTACGGGTAGTTGTGTCAAACAGCAATGTGACGTAGGCCTGTCTATTTCATTGCTGGCCACTCAGCCATTGCTCTTTGAAATCAACCAGATTTGTCTGTCTTTTGAGCTAAGACTACGCAATCGGTGCTTATTTCGCTTGAAACCACGTCATTTTAACTTGTTTTGACGAAAGAAATAGATAGCTACGTCCAGCCGAAAGTCCAAGGTCTTCTTAAAATGGTTCTACATGTATGAGGCTCAATGGCCTTAATGGTCACCTGGGCATAATACAACTACAATACTCCAGGTGAATATCTGGTTAATTTTAGTCAGAAATATATCAATGAAATTTGTTCGAGTAGAAACAAACAAGTCGGTTGATTGATTTATCTTACTGATTACACCAATAATGTGAAATAAGAGTAATGAATTTCTATTTTCTTTTGCAGGTTTCGTCATCGCTGACGTCTTCCTTATTTCTGTCGGTAAGTCAGTTAATATGAAATAAAGGGAAAACAAAGTACAAATGTAGCATCAATGTTGTGAAAAAAATGAGATACTGGAAGGTATATATATACTTGGTTCTTGATTAATTTTTGAGAGTTGATTTTAATCAACTCTCCTATGCAGTTTCTCAGACAAACCGAAAGTGAAACAGTGTTTGGACCTCAGCACAAATCATTGCTGCTGACAAGACTTAGTTCTTGAAAATAATTGATAAATTCGATGTAATGTATGCTAAAGCATTGTTTTTCAAGGAAACTTATTTATACATACCTTGAAAATAGTCAGATTTTAAATGGTACGAACAATTTAAATATTTTTTGTAGTCGTATGTATTCTTTCGCCAGAGTTCAATATAGTCTCGTTCAACTCGACACTCGGCTGTCTCCGTAAACCCTTGCCGGAGATTTACGGTGTCAGCCGAGCGTTTGGTTGAACGAGAATAGAGTTCAATATTGCTTGGATCGATACAATTTTCGAGAAATATTTCTATTACTGATACATAGTTTGATTAAATTAATTTTATCTTTAAATATTATTTAACATGATTCATATGGGGGTTTCTCGACATTCTTGTCGAAAAAGTCCAAAAATTCATATTATAAAAATGTGCGTAATTCAAATTAGAAACTACATGTACTTGTCATGCAAAATAACACATCATTGATTTTAAAATTAATAAACATCGACAAAATCAACTCCCGTCAGTTCTTCAGTACTTTGATTTTATTTTTTTTTGCAGTCATGGACAACTGTATGCCCAACCCTTGCAGTAATGGCGGTACTTGCTATGAGGAAGGAATGGATTACACGTGTACATGCAGTGGGAACTGGTTCGGACAGCGCTGTACCGATCGTATGTGACCTTAATTTGAACGTGTTTCAATTGTTAGTTTCTCCCATACAAAAAACTTGCAATTTTGACGCACAAAACTTGCGCTAGTGTTGGACTTATCAACATAATTTTCTTAAACATTATGTACAAATATTTTTTCAATCACATGACTATATATTTCGTCAACAAACTTGTCTCTGAACTGTTTAAAAACACGTTACCAACTCCTTAAGTAAGTAGTGTGGTTTATTTACATGTAAAAATCACGGACGCTTGGTTCTGTAATGAAATGTCATAGTATGATAATAACACATTGCCAAGGTATTCAACTCCGAATTACTGGTACCTGGGATTATCCTTGAATTGCAATCATTTTCGCTTCCAAACCAAATGCAATGGGAAAGTGCTATTTTCTTCTACGATAGTTTATCTACAAAACCATATTTGACATGCTTGACTACTGGAAAGGTCGTTTCATACAAGTACCCCGAACTTCTATGTACAGAATGCATAAATCAAAACAAAATCTTTTGGTAAAAAGGTGCCTTGGGACACCTGTTGATATTAATGTGGATTACAGTGCATTAGAATTAGAATACTTTCACAGAATTTTCTAATTTTACACTATTTAACCAAAAAAAAAATAGCTTTTGGAAACTTTTGGTGAGGTACAAAATGTAAAAACCTTCGGTGGGATTCGAACTCATGACTTACAGATTCATAGTAAACCCCCTAACCAACTGCGCTACGCTATTATGTGAAAGTTTTTAGAAAGAAACTTCTTATATAACTAGATCTCGTTACGAGTAACGAGTAGGTCTTCCGTCCGATTTTGTTTTATATGATACGATGAAATATCGATATTCTCTGCCAAATCAGAGATCCTGGTCAAACTAGTTTTTTTTGTCTCGAGACCGGAAACGGACGAACGAAAGTGATTAATGAAAATAAAAGCTGGGTTTTTTTTTTATACATTTGTCTAGTGTAAATCACTGTTTATCATACTAGATGAAACACCAAAGACAATCGGTTAAACTTGTTAAAAACATGGATTATTTTAACTCTTCTGGTGAGTACCGGAAGTGAAGGTTTTCAAATTAAAACCCGTTAAACTCATCTTCAATTAATTGTCTATCATTCATAAAAGTTCGTGTCTCAGTCAATCACAGTGATAAAATCTCAGAGGTATCATTTGTAAAAAGGATAGGTATACCTAGGATATTTGATATAACTCACCGGAAGTAGAATATGTTTGCTTATTTAACATATATAAGATCGTGTAATGATATACCGATATTCATTCCATCTAAAGAAAAAACAAGGAAAACATATTTTTAAGTGCTTCCGGTGACGACCGGAAGTGACGACGATTCAAACAAAATAATGTAAACACGGATACATACTTAGGGCTATCATCCCACAAAGTTTTGTTGTTCAAGTCATCACCGTTTTTGAGATCTCGTGGAGTCATTTGTTGTTTTTTTTGGTCTCCTGACAGGAAACGGACAAACGGAAATGCTCAGTGAATATCTAAAGTTAGTATTTCCGTTGGAAACGGAAGACCTTAATTACACTTCATTTTATTGTTTATTTTGATAAACAATACGTCACAACATGGAGGTATTACATACCACTCTAAGTATGATTAGTTTTATCAACTTCTCTTATTCAACAAATACAAGCTTTTTTTCACACATACCTGCGATTTTTGTTTTATTTTCCCTAAACTCCATACGGATACGTAATCAATACAAGTGCGCTTAATTTGATTATGTATTATATCCAATGACGCGCACTTATTCAGCCCGAGACTGAAAGCAAAAATGATTGCAATTCATGGAAGGACGCAGTCTGATTAAAACCACCATCTTCTCCTTACACTCGTAAGGAGAAAGGGGGCGGGGGTTGGTGGTGGTTAATTAGACTGGAAAGAAGGGTACTCAATAAAATTCGGAACTACACGTATATATCTTGTGTTATTATTATACTATGGGTTTAACGAGTGCCTGTGGTAAAATGGCAACCCTTGATTCTGCATATAAATTTAGCGTACTTTACTCTCTGAGGTGTGTGAGCGTGTTTAAGGGAAAATCTGAGGCAAGGAAAGTGATTACATTAGTCGATACATATTTAGGAATATGGTATCAATTAGTTCTACAAAATGCATGACATCAATCCAAAACTAGTGCCATTTTTTGTTCACCATAAATTGCAGTTGTTTTATATGTGAGGATCCATTGCTCTTTGGCATGTCAACCTGAATTTCCCTTGAAGTTAAAAGCTACAGATCTGCAGCTAATTTTTATCTATTGACTTTAATGTTTAAAGGAGTCGCTCTGGTCATTTCATTTTTTTTTTGGTCATTTATTTGTTAAATTAGTGTGCTTATGTACGAATCGTATTTCTCACTTATTGTCTATAATTGACTGCAGTGAATGGCGGCTGGGCTAACTGGGGAAGTTGGGGCGCATGCTCTGTAACGTGTGGTCCAGGAACCCATACACGTAGTCGAACGTGCACCAATCCTTCTCCTCAGGGAAGCGGCTCCACGTGTGCGGGATCCTCCACATCTAGCCAAGCTTGTCAGGACATGGTTTGCATACGTAAGTGTTAAAAAACAAGAAGTTAATTCCTATATACCAAATTCTAGTGTGCAAGATGGTTTTTCAGTCTAAGCATGATGCACGTTTTTTTATTCTCACAATATAGCCGATATTGATGGCAATTGGGGTTCATGGACTTCCTACAGCGCATGCCCAGTGACATGTGGAAATGGTGACCGAGTACGCACGCGTCAGTGTAACAACCCAGCTCAATCCGGAAAAGGTTTAGATTGTGTAGGTCCGGCTTCCGAGGTTCTTGTGTGTTCCCTGTACCCATGTGCTGTTGGTAAGAAGACACTACATTTTTTTTCTTTTTTATCAGCAAGTCTTTTAAATTAATTGTATTAACGAAATGGTTTGACGCTGAAAAAGATGCTCCTGACTAAGACAGTTAGAAATTTTACTAGTATTTCTGATACTTTTTTAAAGCTTGAATGTTCCTTGCTACCTGGGTTTTAAAAGATTTTAATTCGACCACGACTCTATAAATCGTGTGTATCCAAGGCTTTTCCCAACGTTTCTGTCAAAGCTTATCTTCGGTTCGCACCGATGAGTAAAATGCATGTATGTTAAATAGTATATATGATTTTAAACAGACAACGTTTTTAGAATGTTTTACTTCCTAATTAACTTTTAATTCTGCCTACCCAGACGGTAATTGGGCAGCCTGGGCCTCGTGGTCCTCCTGTACAAAGTCTTGCTCCGGTGGGAAGGAGGTGAGATCTAGGACTTGCACAAATCCGGCCACAAACTACGGCGGCAAAGACTGCACAGGAGAGACCTCTCAGGAAAGGACCTGTAATACGCATGCTTGCACAGGTACAAATTGTCTTAGAGTTTTACCAATGCGCTGCAAATATGGATAACCTAGGCGTTCATTTGGATTTTTAACAAAAAATTAATATAATTGTCCTTTTTTTAATTAAGTGTTCAATAGTGTTCAATCGATAAACAGGGCGTGTCAATTTCAGTCCTGTCAGTTTCTTGTCAGTTTCAGCCGCTGTAGATTTCGACCAAGATTTTCAATCTGGCTGTTTTTATAGAGCTATGAAGTAACTATAAGTTACCGTAAGAAAAAGAGGAAATAATACTTGGTATTGATGTAAATATATGCATTTAAAGTAACTGCTTTTTGTGTAAAATAATCATAAGATTTATCTACATCTAAAATAAAGTATAGTAAATTGGCGTGGAGAGTTACATGATATTCTATGAAGAGAGAATTATCAAGTAAATTGAAATCCAATTTTGGATAAAAAAAAAAAAAAATATAGGTCTAAATCATCTGCTTATCATATATGTGAAATTTACAATGTAATTAAAACACTTTTCTGTTTCAATTTCAATCAGATCAGAATATGTACCAAAACGCATTCTGCCTTCGACCGAATGTAACTCGATAATGTTTTTTTGGTAGTCTGCAGCACTGGGGAGTACCTGTGTGACGACGGTACATGTAGGATGGGTAGCCGCTGTAATGGGATCAATGACTGCGATGATGGCAGCGACGAGAGCTCGTGCTCCTCCAACGTCCTGAAGATGTCTCAGGGATATGTCAACAACGCGCTTACCAGACCCGATACTTCCGCCGAGGGAGAAGGAGGGGCCATGTCTTATGGTAAACACAAAGTCCGATAGAAAGCAATGCGCGCACTGAAATATTGAAACAATTTAATTCATAATTAATTCATATTAATCATAATTAAATTCATCTCATGCCGTAATTTTTATCTCCTTTCAGGTGGTTCTCTCCTGTTAGTTGCGGCCCTCGTGACTGCTGTTCTTGCTTTCCGGGTGTTTTGAGTTTGTTTTTCTTTAAATCACGAGCTTTTCAATTCGTCCATACCCAAGAATAATCCCATCATTCCATCCAAGCAAGCTCTTGGGACATATGAGTGATCAGTAAACTGTTTTATTACCATACGCCGTCTTAAGCTTTATATATGATATATATATATACATATATCTCTTTCAAACAAAGATTCGAATTCTGTATTTGTTTTCTTATTCGTGATTTGACAATTTTTTAAAAATTCATTTTTTAAGATTTTTTTTTTTTATTCATATGTAATGATTTTTTTTTACAGGTATCATCATTTTGAAATTCTTATATTGGTATTTTGTATTAGATTGGAATTTGAAATAAATTTGTGCATAATCATCACAACGTAGTTCTTTATGGTAAACGTTTATTAAAAGAAGTAAACGCAAGCCAAATTACGGTACACCTGTATTCAAATTCAATTTTTAAATAGAGTTATTTTACTTAGAGACAGATAACGTTAAGTTACTATTTATTGTTCTGTTAAGTTTATTTGTCAGACCGACGAGGTTAGCTGGTTTGGGCGTCTCTCGTTCTCCAAACTGCAAATTATTTCATCGAAGTTAGCAGTTGCATTGATGCACCCGCTTAAACAATATTAAACATAGTTTTACCCTTTAAAGCATTAATTTCTCTTTCCAACAAAAAGTCTAGCAAAATGAATGTTAATTTAACAGCTGCAACGATTTCGATGTTGATCGGTTTGCCGGTCCAACATAAAATGTGTTTGACCGCTTAACTCATAGCAAATTTTAGGTGGAATAGAAATGGCCAGACTGCAGGAAAGGGTGGCTGCTACTTGCATTTGTAGTGAATGGTATAACAAAACAGTTGCTGACCGGAGTTTGGGCAAAACATGATTTTTAAAACTGACCTATAGACTAAAAATATCAATTGGATTTGTGTCTTTATGTCCAACTAATCGCATGGTACCCTCATACTCAGTTAATAACTATAATTAAGAGTTATGATATGCACAGAACTTCTTCATTATAGCATTGAATGATTAATTTTTTACTTCGTCGTGCCGATAACTGCCGTCGGGTGAGCAGACAAATTGACTCATTGTCTGCTCAACTGACGGCAGTTATTGACAAGACGACGTCAAAATGGAATCCATTAATGCTTATATTTACATTCCCTTATTGATGAAATGTATTACTTTATTGTAAAGAAATCGGTATAAATTGCAGATCACAGAGGGAGTAAATTAGTGACAGCAAGAACAGCTGTTTTTTAAAAACCGGTTTACACATAGATTGTTGAGACGAGCCTTGAAAACACAGTCCATGAAAAATAACTCTTGAACTTTTGCTTTTAGCAATAGAATCAACTTAATTGTTGAAAAATTGTAAAACGTAAAACGTGGTGTTAAACAACATGTATGAATTATATTTTTCAACTTTTAACATAGATATCAATATTTGGAAACTGATCATGTAAATTACATATAAATTTATACGCAGTGATTGGGTTGTTGCATTAGGAGACATTTAAATATCACCAAATATAATGGTAAAACACTGTAAAATGTAAAAATTAAAGATTACAAACAATTATAAAACATAAACGTCTGTCAATAAGCGTCTCCATTTCAAAATCACCATCCACTTATGATGGGTGTTGAAAACCGTTGCGTTTCTCTATGGTTTTTCCACAGGGGCCAAGCCCGTTTTAACATTAATTTCAATGTTACCATAAATAAAGAAAGGGGTCGAACTCTGACCCAGATAAAAAACTACCAGCTCGCTTCAAAAGCCTAATAAATCAATTAATTTTTAAAACACTCGCAATATGCATGTATTTTTCATAAAAGTAGTGTCTGAGATACACTCATGCCGAATCTCAAGTTGATGGGTCTTAAAATAGCGGAGATATACGTCATTATTCTCTCGAAGTTGCCAGTTTATTTTTACTCGGACATTTACCGGTCCAGGACTCACGATGGGATTTTGCCTATGTTAACAGCGGTATTGCAACAAGTTGAGAAACATTCGCACTAATCTTTTAAAATCTCACATCAAACGTATGCTACTTACATCCTTAAATTCCGATAAAATTCCTTAAATATTCTCCAAACTGAACTTTTATTCTGCAGCCACATCAACTTCTGACCAGACTGGCCATTGTGATAGCTAATGTTTAACTCAGTTTCATTGGTTAATATTCCTGATGGTCCAATCAGAATCAGTCTTTCTCGAAGACGTCGAAATGGCTGGCCCTGTCCGAAGTCAATGTGGTTGCAGAATAAAAGTTCAGTATGGAGAGTATTTAAGGAATTTTATCGGAGTTTTTGTATGTAAGTAGCTTGCGTTTGATGTTAGATTTTGAAATATTAGTGCGAATGTTTCTCGACTTGTTGCAATACTGCTGTTGTCTTAGGCGAAATCCCATCGTGAGCCCTGGACCGGTAAATGTCCGAGTAAAAATAAACTGGCGACTTCTAGAGAATAATGACGTATATCTCCGCTATTTTAAGACCCATCAACTTGAGATTCGGCATGAGTGTATCTCAGACACTACTTTTATGAAAAATACATGCATATTGCGAGTGTTTTAAAAATTAATTGATTTATTAGGCTTTTGAAGCGAGCTGGTAGTTTTTTATCTTGGTCAGAGTTCGACCCCTTTCTTTATTTATGGTTACATTGAAATTAATGTTAAAACGGGCTTGGCCCCTGTGGGTTTTTCGTTAAGTCATGACTTTTTTAATAAAAGTATTTGGTAGTTGTAGATTGAAGTTTGGTTCAAAATATTTTTGTTTATTGTATTTGATGCGTGACAAATCATGATTTAAATTTAGCGCCATTTGTTTATTTAAAAGACTTTTAGTAAAGTAGGTGAATCAAAGTTATTATTTCTGGAAACAAGTACGGGAAATATGTTTTGAGTAAACTTTAAGTGTTCATTGCATTTAGACAAAGGAATTATGTCATGTTCTTCTGCAGACTCTATCTTTCAAAATGTTAGTAATCGGTAAGATTTTTTAAGCTATAGACAATGATATACCAAGTTCGAATTTCCTCCTTTTTTTATCGTTGATCATTTTAGTTTTGGTATAGATTCGAAAAGTGTTTCTTTGTCATTTATAATTTTTGCAAATTGTTAATTCAGAGGTTATTTTATTACGATTGTTTACTAAACTATCACGGTCACCAGATTTTAGATCCTATAGGTAACTATAAATAAGTAACTTTTGTAACTGGTGACAGTTTGTTTATAAAACACTTTCATTTGACGCTTCTTTTACAACAAGTATTTTAAAACATTCCTTTGACTTTGGATTACAGCCACGACAAATAGGACACGGATCCACGTCAGTAGAGCTGGAAAAACAGATGAAGTCACACCAAGCGAATGCCACGTTTGGCTAATTTTCCCTTAATATTATTTTAGTACACGTTAATCAAAAAAGAGAGAAATCACGACTTGTCAGCCCGACCGAAATTATCACCTCTTAACATTAGTATTCAACGAACGATTCCTTATTACTTATAGTTACATAATTTTCAGCAATAGTACGATTGCATATTAGAATATTGACATATTTATGTGATTTACTTTTCTTTAATTCGTGCTAACCTTGGTTGCATCCCAGCTTTACGTCATTGGTGTTATCTTTGACAAAGACAATGAAAAAATTAAAATTTTCGCACAGTAAAATTAATCTTTATTGCATCTCTATGCGTTAAAAAACTAAAACAATCCAGCAATTTTAAACATCAGACATCCAGTTGATTTTCTTATGATACTCAATATCATCAAACAATTTGTCATAACAAATTGACATAAGTTGTTGAAATTTATCATAAATTACACAAATATCTTATGAATGCCAGTTTCTGTGGTTAAAAAAAAATATAATTGGAACCTTTTGCACTCTGCATATACAGTCATAATTAACAACTGCACCAACATATAATAATTCACACACTTGCACACATCTAATCCAATAATTAACTGAATCAATATTTAACATTTAAAGAAACATCAAATTGATCTCCACAGTAACATAATTGTAGTCATTAGTACTTTTAGTCAAAACAATAAATTGATCTACAAAGTCAAAGGAGATCTTGGATACCAATATATGTAAGCATGCATTCAAGGCCCCGATTGGCAGACTTGCACATGTAACTGATAGATGGATTGAAAATAACTGGAAAAGAAGCTTTTGACATTCATACATGGCCCCAAAACTGCTGCAGTTAGCAAATGAAATCAGTTCAGTTCAGTTTATTTCACTCAACACCATATAATGGTACAAGAGGTACATAAGAAGAACAAACATATTTACATATATACAATATAGTTGTAAAGTTCAAGAAAGTAAGTGGGGTGAACGAACAGTATGATTAATTTTTGAAATAAAGACACACAATTTTCTTAATGTGATATAATCGACTGAAGACATGATTTCATAGAACTTTTTAGTGTTAGGAGAAGAACAGTAATATGTATCTAAAAACTGACTTCGTAATTTACTTAATGCCTTGCATTCTAATATAACATGAAATTCATCACCAATTTTGTTACAATTACACAAGTTACAATAACGTTTACTTCTTTCAACAATACCCCACCTTCCTATTTCAACAGGAAGCTGATGATTTGCAGTTCTAAACTTAACTAATATTTTTCTTAATTTACTGGGTAACAAGAGTAAGTAGCGTTCACATTCAAAATTTGTTTTATAAATTCTATATATAACACCGTTAGTCGATTCCTGAATATCGTTATGCCATTTTTGTAAAAATTGATCTCTTAACCTTTGGTTAATAGTTGTCTTAATCCAACTGGAGTTATAATGGTAAGATTCATTATCACACCATAGATTTGAAAGTCCGCATTTATCTAAAACATTTTTTAAAGAGCATAGCCATGGATTTAATATTTGTCCCTTATCAAAAAGAATACGTACATACATATATATGATTTTGCTTAACTTGTTTTCACTGCTATTGATTATGTTGGCCCAGAATGAAATCATTCTAGTAAAAATGGTTATATACAGAGGAAATCGTCCAGTTTCACCATATACCATGTAACTAGGTATACAACTTTTCAGATTAAGTATATGTTTCAAATATTTTAAATTGACACGTTCAATAATCTCAATATTTTCATAACCCCAAACTTCGCATGCATACAATAAAACTGATACAACAATTTTATCAAACAAATGTAATTGACAATCAATAGATAAATTAAAAGTTCTTATCTTCCTTATAACTCCGCACATGGATTTCTGTGCTTGCTCACATAGCCGTTTTTTTTGCTTTGAAAAATGAACCTGTTCTTGAGAAAATTACACCGAGATAATTAAATTCCTTAACTATTTCAATAGGTAAACCATTATATGAAAAGTCATATTTGGGTTGACGACCTTTAGAGAATACAACAATTTTTGTTTTACAAATATTAACAGTAAGTTTCCACGTATCACAGTATCTATAGAATTCGTTAAGGGCAAACTGTAAATCGTTTGCAGACTCAGCTAAAATAACAGTATCGTCTGCATAAAACAGGATAAACATTTTTAAATATAAAAAAGTTCCTTTTCAATTCCCTCAGTAATTGTAGACAGTCCAGTTACGTTTTTATCTAACAAATAATCTTCTAGATCATTTATATACAAAGAAAACAAGAATGGAGATAAACTTTCTCCTTGTCGTACACCGACATTACAAGAAAAAAGATCAGATGAAAAACCATTAATACATATTTTTGATTTTATACCTTTGTACATGTTTTTTATGTATGTAAAACATTTACCATTTATTCCATTTTTTAAGAAGTTTGTACCAGAGCCCATCCCTCCATACTGTATCAAAAGCTTGTTTGAAATCTACAAATGCACAGAATAATTTCTTTTTACTGTTGATCAGTGTGTGTGTTAAAAACTGCAGAGCTAGAATATTGTCAAGTGTGGAAAACCCTTTCCTAAATCCCGCCTAACTTTCTTTAATAAGTGAAATATCATATACAAAATGTTCAATGCGTGTTCCTAAAATTTTAGTAAATACTTTCCCTAAGCAACTTAATAAAGTGATTGGTCTATAATTTTCTGGATTAGATGGGTCACCCTTATTTTTATATATTGGTCTAATAATGCCTATTAACCATTCCTCTGGGACAATACCAGTATCAAGAATAATGTTGAACAAGTTTTCATTTCAGAAAACTCGTAATGTATATAATTTACAAATATTTTATAACAAGTACTTTAGTCGATAATTGTTGCGTGGACCCTGAAGTCCACGCAGAAAATATATAAGCGAGGTTAAACCGGATGCTATGGGGAAAATTCAGCCTGCGCATGAGCTAGCCTGGTTCCTGTGCGTATTGGGTAGCTCAGGGAACCAGGCTAGTACAAGTTTATCTGAATCGGGATCGGGATTCCATACCATATGCACACATAAAGTTCAAAGGCGCTGTAATTGTAATTGTAAAGTTGTCGGTAAACAGTAGTCAGTACAGAAACAAAGTATTCCTTTTAAAGCAATAACCGGCATGTGATATGAACTGTCAGTATTATGAAATAAGTTAATGTTATGCCGAAACTACAACATGCATCAAATGGCATATAAATGCAATGTTTTGATGTTTTCCGTATACACATGTAACTTAACTTTACTTTTATAGTAGGCGAGGCTAGAGTACTTCCCGATTAAAAATTTTTAAGCATTTAAGTGTGATTGAATAATTATGTCACTGTATAAAAGTTTAAATCTCAAGAAAAATGCATCAAAATATGAAATTAATCTAAACAAAGCTGTCACTGCATAGTTAACAAAGTAGTGCGAATCGTAATGTGTGCACAAATAGTAGAATTCGCCGAATGCCTGATACTATACATGCAGACTTCATTAATAGATAGATCATAATTATTTTAGAAGTATGAACCCTTTAAATTCTGAGATAAAAAGTCAGGGCTATACAATCCAACGTACAAATTTAGTGGTTAAAAGCAGAGGGCTAGAGTCGGTGGACTCTCTGATAATCTTAAGGCTTTCACGTTTCGTCGGAAACACATGCAAATGGTCCACGTATTGTAGTCCTTTTTTAAAGGACAACAACTTGTCTCTAATATTAACCTATCAGCGACTATAGGTATCTCCATAAACACTGTTTTGAAAATAAACAGATGAAAAATTGAATTAGGAAATTGAATACTAGTAGCATTTTCATATTGTATTATCTCCTTACATTCCTAAGGGTTTTGCAGTTACGCTAAGTCTTTTTATAAACATTCTATCACTTCACGAATGCCTTGAGGACTTTCGCAGAATAAAGTAATCGTTTATAAATTTGTAAAATATCTTGCTTATTATTATCGTTAGTAGGAGGGGGTGGATGTCTCTGTATGGTGTTGCATTTGTTTCTTAGTTTATACGGGAGTTGATAAAAAGGGATGTCATTTACTAGAATTGTTAAAGTAATTAACATTACATTGCATCGATGACTCCTATGTATAAAACGTTGAGGACCCTCGACATCCTGTGACTTCTACTTTTTATGACAGTACGTCACAAAATGGAGATTTAGCAAAAGTTTGATGTCTATCTCTGAGGAGCAATGGATGTATCCTCGATCTACCGACCCGCAGGTCCCGAGTTCGAATACTGCATGGACTTCTGTTTTATTTTCCTGAGTAGTGGTTGAATTTTAAAAAAATTGTGATACCCCCCCCCCCAAAAAAAATGATTTTTTCGTCAACTTTAAGCCGAACACATACTAGAAATCCAAATTTTTAAGTAATAATGAGGTTGTATGCAGAACTTTTTCCGGGGGTGTGGAGGACCCTTAGGATGATGAAATACCAAAAAAAAAAAATAATCTCAAAACTGCCGGTAAATTATTCTTATTTCTATTACAGTTGCTTTTATTTATTGCCAACTAATAGCACAATGCATATGACACTACTCTTTAACGGTTTTGGTTGCAATACTTACCATGCGTGTGTATAAATGCCTGCGTGATGAACAGGGTTCACAAAATTATGTAAAGGTGGCATCTGACATGGTAAACGAATTCCTGTAATCTGATATTTTTCTATTGAAATTCAATCATGCGCTCGAGATAATCGAAAAGCAATACATAATCTGGTATTTTAATTCTAAACAAGAAAGCAAAAACAAACCTTCGGGACAAATGCTTACGGACATCTTTGTGACCAAAATTAGTCCACCCTAAACCAGTACGTGTAAGCAGGCCGCGGGTTTAGACCAGGTATGTGTTCTCTTTGCTTTACATCTATCTTGTAAGTGATTACTAGTATTATATACTTTTGTTGTCTTCTTGTTTCCTATCATATCGCGGGTTCTATAGTATCGCGGTATTTCTGTTTATTAATATTTATAGTAGCACGTGCTAAAATTAAGAGTTGACGTCGGGATATTTTTAGACATAGTAAACAGAGGCACGCTGGATATCACTGAAGTACTTACAATAACATTAGTTTCTGGAAATATTTTCGTATTGATAGATTTTTGACAAAATGATTTAGCTACCGCGATATCATAGGACCGGCTCATATAACTTTAATATTTAGAGTTAATACCTGTTTATTTAAGAAACAAAACTGTTGAAGGTAATTTAACTACTGACAGATCATACTAAAATGTCCAGGTACATGTGTACCTGACCAAGTGCAATTTAAACTTTGGCTTTTAAGTGGATTCATATCGAAAAACTTTGGTCCATTGCACAGGTTAACGGGTTAACTATTATAAATGTGGTTTAATTTCGTTAGCGACTCAACTTTAAACCGTGATTTTCAAATCATGGGACTTTAGTTTAAACAATATTTATTGTTATTTTACAATAGCAGTTACATGTATTTGGCATAAAGTACGATAAGATTGGGAAACAAGCCAAAAGGCTTATACAAATCCCTCTCTTAGATAAGAAAAAATATGAGAGGTGCAAATTACATGTATGTATGATTAAATAAAGAACCAGAAAGCTTATATAAAAGAGAAGATAAAGACATCCAATATATGTATCAATCAAGACTAGACATGTTGACATATGCATGAGTTTGAGAGTTGGAATTACAAGTGCATCTATTTTTAAACTAGTGAGCTAATCGACACACGAACGTATAACTTCTTGTTATACTATAAGAAAAACAATACAATTATGTTCAGAACAATTTGAAGTAAAACACCAAAGGAAATACATGTATGAAATACATCCCTGTATTAGATATCCTATATGCTTTTACATATTTAGAAAATATAATGTAGTAAAAAAAAGTGTCGAGGTTACTCTAGGTACTATCACCATGTAAAATGTATATTTTACATGTTGCGAACATTTTCTATAGTTAGCTTGTTGGTAAATTAACACTATTTACTCTTCTTAATTATCGTAAAATTCCTCCTGACTGTGATGTGAAAGAATGTAAATTAATGTTTATCAAACGTCTTAACTGTAACAAAGAAATAGGACATCAAAGTAATCAAGTGTAGCTTTAGGAAATATACTTATTATAGAAGGGCAGGATTGAAGGACAATGGTTTCAGCTAAGAAATGTGTGTTTGACACTAATAGAGTTAATGCAATTACATGTACATAACAATTAGCGGATTAACGCAGGCGAATAAATGGGCGTTTACCTGGACGATGGTCAGTTAGGATCAAGAAATATATTCTCTGATTGGATGATTTATACATGTCAATTATTTAGATGGTCACGCCAGTAAAATATTATTATATGTTTTAGAGATGATTGTAAGTTGGTTGAAGAAAGTAGAGCGTTAGAGTTGATACATGTAGTTAGAGGTTAAGAGTCAAGATACAAGTCGTCCGCCTAACCCGTTACGTTTTCCCTCACTGTCATACGTAGGTTAACATTAAGTTAGAACTATTAATAAGCGAGTTCCCCCTTTTTAATGTGTACGGAGTGGAGAGTAACTGTTTGTATAATTGTGTTATTAACTGAAATAAATGTGGAAAATACAGCGAGTGTTGAGCTAATTCCCTAGTAATCGTCCGGTACGGAAAATACCCCATATGGTTCAAACCCGGCGGTTATAGTACCCTGAAATCGTTTACTGTCGATGATAATTTTTTGAACCATATAAAAAATGTATTTATTATCATAATCGCTAAGATTGGGAGACCCAAAGAGTAATAGGTTGACATTTGTTGAATCTCGAAGTTTGTTAATTGTTTCATTACGTATTACATCATAATTTGGGCAATATAAAAAATAGTGGTCATTACTTTCAATTGAACCACATGTGCATAAGGGGGAGGGGCAGAGATATAAAGTTTCAGGGCGCTGCACTCTAATCTTAACTTGGAATGTAGAATTTGTCCTTTTCTGGATCCAAAATTATAATAATCGGGAATGTTTATATTGCTATGATTTAAATATTTTTTTGAAATTGTTTAATTAAGGGTTGTTTTGTATTTCATTAGGTAGTGTATTCCAGAGCCTTATTGTACTTGGAAAGAATGACTCATAATATAGCTTTGTTCGTGCGAAAATTTCTCGTATGGAATTATTACTTCTGGTATTATGTGTTCCATCTTTAGAAGTTTGTGTTTCTAAAATATTTGAAAGATATTCTGGAGTTTTGCCATGGAACATTATAAAGAACTGAACGAGTCGATGAAAATAACATATAGTTATATACATTGTTAATTCATATTACAGAACATAATGAAGCGCTGCTTTTTAGTTCAGAATAGCACTTTGTTGTATAGGTTCGTAACAAAAATTGCTTTAATTAGAAAGAGTTATCTTTCTTTATCATAGACTATTAAAGGTTTTACATACAGTATATGATAAATTGCCACAGTTTCTTATTTATCAGAAAGGTTTTCTGTTTTTAAATTTGAATAAGATAATAGTCCATGTAAATGGATCCAAATGTTTTAGAAATGCTAAAAATGTAAACCAGTCGAGAGAGCATTTTGTTATAACACAAAAAGGGGATCAAATGAATGATTTTCCAGTAATTGGTATGTTCTCAATATAGGGATATATTGTCTGGAATAAAATGTTATATTGTTACATTGTATTTTTTTTTATTTTGTTGTCCCATATCTGCTCTCTCAGATAAGAAAACCCTTATTCAATTTTAAGCATTTAAAATGTTATAAGTTTCAAACGACAATAACTAAATTTAGAGTTTGCAATTGTCTTGATCACATTTTTCCCAATTATAATTCATTCACCTTTGTTATCGAGGTATAACCAGAGAGAGAGAGAGAGAGAGAGAGAGAGAGAGAGAGAGAGAGAGAGAGAGAGAGAGAGAGAGAGAGAGAGAGAGAGAGCAATATTTCATCCAAAATTCTCTGGCATAAAACATCAAACACGTACTGTTCATGTACTGAACAAGTACATAAAATTTACTAATATTTTTAAAAAAATTAATCCATTGGGGGAAGGGGTTCACATGTAGATATTGCCTTATTAAGATTTTGATAAATATGATTCGCTTCTTGCATTTTTTAAAAAAAAAGTTGTCTTTACTTTTTTCCCCTTGCAAAAGTTTGGGTTCAGATCGTTTTGTTCAAATTTTCTTTATTTTTATAATTAAATATTAAATAAATGTCGCTTTCCAACATAAATTGGGGCCTCCCTTTGTTGCGACATTCCTCAATTATTGTGAGTTAACAAAATCAAAGTGAGATTATTTTCGACAGAAGTTATCTCTCTTATCAGAGGGATATTACACCTTAAATGAAATAATTCGACAGCATGAATGTTGATTTATTGTAAACAATTATGATCATGTTACATATATTTTCGTCGTAAGCATAGAATTGGCGTGAAAATAGTCTGAGAAGGAAATTTACGCTCATTCCGTTCTGTTCCGTTGAATACCAATATCCACACGGGTAATGGTATTTTGCGGAACGGAACGGAAAATCTTAAAAATAAGTACTGCTGACATTGTAATATGCACGGCCTATTGGCCTCATGTTGTTGTAACAGATGATATTGTTTTAAATAGAAAGAAAACTACTGATGCGATGTCATTTTAGCAATAAACAATGCATTTAAGTTATTAGTATGATAAAATTCAATAACAGATGTGTAGAAATTTTTTTTTTGGTTATTTGTTTTATTGAACTGAACTGTATTTGTATGTTTATTACAAGAAAGTAAGATCATGGATTCGAATGTGTTGGCATTCACAGGTAAATGGTTAGAAATTTTTAATTTAACGTTTAAACTTACATTAGCCCATGTGAGAGAGAGAGAGAGAGAGAGAGAGAGAGAGAGAGAGAGAGAGGGGGGAGAGAGAGAGAGAGAGAATATTTATTAATCAAATACGTATCCTGTAGTTGTTAAGTAACATTAGCTTAAGTTATACATTTAAATTTCCGTTAAGGAAGTCATCGGATATAAAAAGGACTCGCTAAAGCGTTGATGACGTTCAGTTCATCTTTAAAATGACCACCTACGAAATCAAGGTCAAGACAGGAGACAGATTTGGTGCCGGCACGGACGCTAATGTAGAGATAGTCCTCCTTGATGGCTCTGGAAAACAAACCAAACCTGCCAATTTGGACAACTGGTTTCGAAACGATTTTGAGCGCAACCAGTTGGATGTATTTAAAATCAAAGATGACACCGACATACCCGAAGTGACAGAGATCAAATTAAAAAGAGACCAGGCAGGACTGTTCAGCGATTGGTTTGTTGACAAGATAGAAGTACTGAACCAAAAGAGTGGAGTCACATCAGTTTTTCCAATTCTACGATGGATTCGTCCCGATGTTGACCTGTACTTTGGGAAATATGATACCTTTCTGCCACAGTATGACCCAAGACCAGAGCAGAGGAATGCTGAACTTCAAGAGAAACAGAAGCTTTATGAATACGAGGAAAAGTTCTCAGGCCTACCCGTGCAGGTAATATTGACGTTATAGCTACCTAAAAACTTGTGTTTTAATTGAAACAATAAACACCTAAGTTAATTAATCATAGGTTATATTCTATGCCCTCTACTCCAATTAGGTGAAGATTGTACCGGAAGATGAGAATTTCTCGACTGATGCAAAAGTAAGCTTAAACTTGTATTTTGTTCTCTAAAATCAAACCAAATATTTTGAAAACGAATTTGGCAGGAACATCTTTTAAACTTTGTTAAGTTTTTGTACCACATGAAACATAAGATACTTTTAAAGTAAAACACAAATTTGGCCGCAAAGTTATTAAATATAAGAAAGTATTGGTATTTTAGTAAATATAAATAACTGTTTTTAGTAATAAGGAAATTGCAATTTGGTTTAAATAAAAAAATAGATATTAATTATTAGAATTTGGAAACAGACTGGTCCTGTTGACTTTAAATCCTCGTAACTACATGTTGTATCTGTTTAAATTTATTTTTGTTTTGAAGAAAATGTGGCCGTTCTTTTTAGGCCTGTGTCAATTTTATTCTTTTAAATACTTGAACGCTTGTGCATATAGCCAGATATGAAAATCGCATCTTTACGTCGGGTAACATTCATAACTATATGGTTTAGAAAGCACGATACTTAAGCAACCATTGAAAGAATTATGTATACTTAAAATGGGAGTATTTTAATTAAAATCATACCATATGGTATTTGTATCTAGTTGGATATTGCAAAGAGGAAATACTGTCTACTTGCCGGGAAAGCCGTGGAACTGATATTTGGAAGTGGATCATGGAAAACTTTAGAAAATTTGAAGGGTGTCTATTCAAAAATATTCGAATACCCAAAGGTAAAAGTCCAAAATCATAAGAATTTGTTTTCCGGATTGTATTTTTAATATATCAAAAATAGTAAAAGAAGGAACCAAAGTTAGATCATTATTGATGATTCCATTGGTCATTCTTTATGACAACTGAGGACAGATATACATGTAACTACTGAATTTTTCAACTATTTATCGAGCAGGGTATGAACGATTGGAAGAGTGATGAAAGTTTTGGTTGGCAACGAATTAACAGCGTCAATCCAAATCTGATCTGTCTCTGCACAGAAATCCCTGACAAGTAAGATACTCAATACAAGAAACTATAGGTTAACGCTCGCAAATTTTACTTTGGTGTTAGTTTTTGTACTTTTGTACTGTTAGATCAGAACACAATAGTTTATGTGTTAACAGAATTTGAATCGTTATCTTTCTTTTAACTAACGTTTAACTTTTCAAAAGAAAGTAAAAATCAAATAAAAATCAATATGAGTGACCAGGAAGAACCAATCATCCAAAAAGCGTTTGAAAAGATATTTCAGACCAATCACAAGTAAGATACAAGTTATAAATGGTATTGACATAATTAACAGACTCGGAGTGACAGATGAAGAATTAAAGCCGTTTCTGGAGGGAATGACAATATCCGAAGCCATCTCAAGGAAACGGTTGTTTATCATTGATCTAGAGACTCTGGAGGGAATAACATGTGTGGAGGGACATGTTGTAAGTCGAAATAATTTAACTAAGTTAAGGCAGCATGATTTTAAGGTGTATTGCTTCAGAAATCCGGTGTGCCGCCGTCAAAAATATTATTATAGAGTCTGACATGCTTTAAGAAACAACTGTCAATCATGCTGTTTTTTCTTTCACTTTAATACATGTAATATTAATATTAAAAGTTAACGTAAACAAATGGAATTTTTTATTGAGTTAATACAATTTATTGTAGTGAAATACAAGTTTTTTTTGGGATCATTTTGTAAGCTTATGTGCTTGACCATTATCTTTTAGATGGAGGAAAAAAAATCTATATAAGCATCTAAATACATACCTAGTATTTTATTTTGTTCTTTCCTACAGTGTCCTGTCCCGATTGCTCTGTTCTTTGTTAACGGTAAAGGACAACTTATGCCAGTAGCAATTCAACTGTTCCAGCAGAAAGCTCCCGACAATCCGGTAAGTTTTACATTGTTTTTATAATGTGATGATATAACTATCAATAGGATAAATTGAGAATAAAAATGCGATTTCTTTCAAATATTGCCCCATAAGGCAATTCTAAATGCTGGAATGTCAATACTTTAGTGACATTTTCATTGCATATGCAGATATTTTTTAAAGTACATACGTTCATATGTGCATATCATATTGTTGATTAATTCTACGTTTTCATCTTTTAGTTATACAAAAATGCCATTATTTCAGGTTTTTCTCCCCAGTGATCCACCCAATACATGGCTGATAGCAAAAATGTGGTACAACGTGGCTGACTCCAACTATCATCAAGCTATAACCCACTTAGGTAAAAAAATAATGTGCATTGGTAGAAAACACATCATCAAATTGTTAAAACTCCTCACAACAAAAACAAAAATTGTAACATTTACTTCTAAAAACGTACACAAGAATATAGACTCTATGGCAAATTGATGCTACATGTATAGATGATCATGCCTCACAATATGAGTTATCATTTCTTGGAAATGGTTTCAAAACATAGAAAAGCTCAGAAATATTATTCATCACATGTGATATCATTTTAATTTTGTTTGACCTTACATTATAGACATTTTATGATTGTACATGTACGTTAAGTAAGATGTCAATGTTTTCGAAATATTTTAACCTCTTATAGATTACATACGTAACCAGTCATTATATATCGATTTTTTTTGCTGCAGCTGTACATGTATCATATATCTTATTTTTGTCTTTGTCATTGTCTTTTTGATTAAAGGGTATACTCACTTACTTATGGAAGGAATCTGTGTAGCGGCCAATAGATGTCTTTCTCCTTCCCATCCAATGTTCAAACTGTTGGCTCCTCATTTCCTTTACATCATTGCCATTAATGAGTGAGTTTTTATTAGTGATGTATTATAACTGTTAGTTTTAGAACATGTACTGATATACATGCACTCAGTTCAGAATTTATAATGTAGCATTTTCAATAAATAAATAAAGTAATATCAGTGGGCAATGGTTCTGTACACAAGGTTGATTTTAACCTCAGTATACATTTATATATGTTTGCCAGTCTCGTTAACTTTGTATTTCGAACCCTGTTATATTCGTCCAACACAAAAGGTGTTAACAAATAAGTACTTGAATTTTCAATCAACTCAATTTTAAGTTTAAATTCTACCAGTGTTGTTACCTGATTTTGAATTCGAACAATGTCAGTGACTCAGAGTGTGAATAAGACAAAAATAAATCAACTACTAAAATGTCATGCAGTTTTTGCATCAATCTGTTGTATTGTCAAACGAAGCTTTAACAACACATACATTGAAGAACTGATAGTACAAACTACAACCCTCTGGATATACGTTGTCTGCACTTCTTAATGTTGATAATATATATTTGATATTAAGTTACATGTGTATTTGATTTTAAATTCCGGCGTCGGTGTAGGCGTCTGGACCTGGTTAAGGTTTTTGTTGCAGGTCCTGTATCTAAGTTACTAGTGGTCCTAGCTTCACCAAACATGCATGGACTGTGCGTCTTATGATACTGATGCACTTAACAGGCTCAACTGCTGAATATGATAATCTTATATATAATACGATAGTGGATAGTATGATATTGTATTTTTTGACTTTATAAAATGAACCTGTATACAATGTAATATGATATTGTATCATCATTATGTGATGTATTTTGTGATCAAATTCAATAATTTATAACACAATAAAATTTCGTGTCATATTTTATATATAGGATCTCTCATGGTTTGCGATGGCATATGATTTTTATCCAACAAGTTGTGTGTGTTCTATACCCGGGCCTTGGCGAGGGGATAGAACACACACACACACACACACACAGAGTTGGATAAAAATCATATACCATCGTAAACCATGAGAGATTCTTTTTATCACGTTTCACCATGTCTTTTATTAAACCTCAATCCTTTCATTGTGAGCCTCACAACACATTTGCTGCAAGACGTCAACAACTTTACGCATAGAAAAAAGTTCCTTGAAGATTAACAAGGGAACATTTCATTTTCGAACATATTTTTATCAATTCATGAAAAAAATTAAAACAGCATTAAATGCTAAAATTTACAGCTCCACACTTCAACAAAATTCTTTTTTTTAATTTTTCATTCTTCGTGAATCAACAGCCTAAACCTACGTAATGTTTAATTATGACGTCACCTGGCGTAAGAACACACAGTGGATAATAAAAAAATTATCCCATGAGTGATATCTACCGTATATTGAGATTAACATGTGATAAAATGATATCAAAGGATGCAATATCATATTTTATATTACTGAATTGATTGATATTGTATCTTACAATACCGTATGAAATTAACATTATTATCAAACAATTTTTAACCTATGATATACGATATAGTGTCAAACCACACTAGGGTATCCATGAATATCCTAGATTATTAACTATGATTTTAATATAATACGATAATGGTGATCTCATAAAGTTGATGCTTCATTTAGGTGATTCCTCGTCTCGGTGAGATTTGTAATGTTCATTCTGTTATTCGATGAATACAACCTTTGGTATAATAATAAAATATATGTTTTTAGCTCACCGAGACGAAGTCAAGGGGAGCTTATGCTATACCCTCGGCGTCGGCGTCGGCGTCCGGACCTGGTTAAAGTTTTTGTTGCAGGTCCTGTATCTAAGCTATTACTTGTCCTATCTTCACCAAACTTGCATGGATGATGCATCTGGACCTTCTTATGGACTTGAAAGACTTGGATGCTGAATCTGGGTTCTAAATTTCAGATGCTGGAGGAGGTTAAGGTTGTTGGACCAGGTTAAAGTTTTTGTTGCAGGTGCCCTTTGATAGCAATATCTTAGTTACTGCTGGTCCTTACTTCACCAAACTTGCATGGATGGTGTGTCTTATGATACTGATGCACAAAACAGGCTTGAGTGCTGAATCTGAGCTATAGGTTTCGGATGCTGGAGGAGGTTAAGGTTTTTGGAGCAGGTTAAAGTTTTGTTGCAGGTGCCAATTGATAGCAATATCTTAGTTACTACTGGTCCTAACTTCACCAAACTTGTATGGATGATGCATCTTATGATACTGATGCACCTGACAAGCTTGAATGCTGAATCTGAGCCATAGGTTTCGGATGCTGGAAGAGGTTAAGGTTTTTAGAGCTGGTTAAAGTATTTGTTGCAGGTGCCCTCTGATGATTATATCTTAGTTACTACTGGTCCTAACTTCACCAAACTTGTATGGATGATGCGTCTTATGATACTGATGCACCTGACAAGCTTGAATGCTGAATCTGAGCCATAGGCTTCGGATGCTGAATCTGAGCCATATGTTGTGGATGCTGGAGGAAGTTAAGGTTTTAATTGCTAGTGCCCTCTGATGATGATATCTTAGTTATTACTGGTCCAAACTTCACCAAACTTGCATGGATGGTGCGTCTTATGATACTGATGCACCTGACAGGCTTGAATGCTGAATCTGAGCCATAGGCTTCGGATGCTGGAGGAGGTTAAGGTTTTAAGAGCTTGTTAAATAAAGTTTTCGAAACAGGTGCCCTCTGATGATGATATCTTAGTTATTACTTGTCCTTACTTCACCAGACTTCAATGGATGGTGCGTCTTATGATACTGATGCACCTGACAGGCTTGAATGCTGAGTCTGAGCCATAGGTTTCGGATGCTGGATAAAGTTAAGTTTTTTGGAACAGGTCACATGTTTAAAAGATGATAGTACTATTTCAAACTTGCATAGTTGATTTAACTGTAAAATGAATGAATCGCAGAGGTAGCTTCAGATGCAGAGCTTGATCTCCATTATCAAGGATGATAAAAAATAAATCTTAGTTATTACAGGTCCTAACTTCACCAAACTTGAATGGATGGTGTGTCTTTTGATACAGATGCACCTGACAGGCATGGATGCTGAATCTGAGCCATATGTTGTTGATGCTGGAGGAAGTTAAGGTTTTAATTGCTAGTGCCCTCTGATGATGATATCTTAGTTATTACTGGTCCAAACTTCACCAAACTTGCATGGATGGTGCGTCTTATGATACTGATGCACCTGACAGGCTTGAATGCTGAATCTGAGCCATAGGCTTCGGATGCTGGAGGAGGTTAAGGTTTTAAGAGCTTGTTAAATAAAGTTTTTGAAACAGGTGCCCTCTGATGATGATATCTTAGTTATTACTTGGCCTTACTTCACCAGACTTCAATGGATGGTGCGTCTTATGATACTGATGCACCTGACAGGCTTGAATGCTGAGTCTGAGCCATAGGTTTCGGATGCTGGATAAAGTTAAGTTTTTTGGAACAGGTCACATGTTTAAAAGATGATAGTACTATTTCAAACTTGCATAGTTGATTTAACTGTAATATGAATGAATCGCAGAGGTAGCTTCAGATGCAGAGCTTGATCTCCATTATCAAGGATGATAAAAAATTAATCTTAGTTATTACAGGTCCTAACTTCACCAAACTTGACAGGCATGGATGCTGAATCTGAGCCATATGTTGTGGATGCTGGAGGAAGTTAAGGTTTTAATTGCTAGTGCCCTCTGATGATGATATCTTAGTTATTACTGGTCCAAACTTCACCAAACTTGCATGGATGGTGCGTCTTATGATACCAATGCACCTGATGGGCTTGAATGCTGAATCTGAGCCATAGGTTTCGGATGCTGGATGAGGTTTAGTTTTTTGGAACAGGTCACATGTTTTATAGATGATAGCTTGCATTGTTGATTTAACTTTATTATAAATTAAACGCAGAGGTTGCTTCAGATGCAGAGCCTGATCTCCATTATCAAGGATGCTAAAGAAAAACCTGATCGATAGATAGATGTGTTTGTTGATAAATGATATAACATGATTCCTATGATAAAGTATTGTATGATATGAAACAATATTGTTTGATATGATACAATATGATATCATGTGTTATATTATAAAAAGTCATCGATACGATATGATATTGTATCAATTTTTTTGATATTTTATGATATGATATTGTGATGTATAGTATTGTATATTATGATACAATATTGTATAGTATTTTATATTGTTATACTTTCATGTTAAATACTGAAATCTGATTGGTTAAGACGCAGTTAATAATATTTATTATTACCCTCAGCGTTAGCAACGCACTTGGCAACGGGTAACATTAAAAAATGTTACATGCGCGAAAATTATGCGCGTACGGTTTGCTGTAGAATTCACGTTATTCCTATATAAAAGCAGTAAAATTTTCTTAAAAATTTTAAAAAAGACATTCAGTATAACAAAATAAAAAGTGCCTGTTTGGGAGGGTAACAGTTGAAATTGACACCCCTCGAAAACCATTGTCAACCTCCGCTTCGCGTCGGTTGACAATGGTTTTCTCGGGGTGTCAATTTCAACTGTTACCCTCC
Organism: Magallana angulata; assembly: GCF_025612915.1. NCBI lineage: Eukaryota > Metazoa > Mollusca > Bivalvia > Ostreida > Ostreidae > Magallana > Magallana angulata. Next base: position 44,109,824 of record NC_069113.1, on the reverse strand, counting down.
CAAACAGGCACTATTTATATAATATTCTACTTTATCACATTATATTGTATCATTTTATAAGATACAATGTTGGAATATAATTATATTGTATTTTATGATAAAATATCATATTATGTATCAAATATGTTTCAGTGTCATACAATACAATATCATACTATATTATACAAAATAATATCATGTTTCAATGTTATGATGTATTATGTAATATAATATTGTAATATAATACTATATTGTATTATATTTTATGATATTGTATTATGTGATCAAATACAATAAGCTATAACACAATACAATGTCATATCATATGTTACATTATCATATCTCATTATTGTTTATTACAGTATTTAATTGTATTATATAATATATATTATAAATATGACATGATGCAATATTTAATTTTATATCATTGTATTGATTAACATATGAACATATGATTATCATAAAAAAATTTATCAGATGATATACGATATTTTGTCAAAACAGAATCCATGAATATCCAAGATCATAAAGTATGATTTTCATATAAAATGATAAAGGGTGATGATCCGTCTCGGTGAGCTTAGTAATCTATGATTACCTATATTTGTAAATTGAATTCATTTAAAAACATTTACATCAACGAAATGTTTATCAGCGTAAGTATGATACCAGGTCGTAATTCGGTTTGAAGTCGCGAGAAATACTGAAGGGAGTATTCATACGCACCAGATTTGGTGACAAAGTCTTTTGTGTTAAGCGTAAATATCACTCAAATCAATCAAATCGTGCAGTTTGAAAGGGAAAAACGATGTGAATGTAAATACATACGCCTACCTGTACATATGTAGATGTAGTAAAGTAAAAATTATAATATCTGAAATCTAAGTGGTATTTGTAAGATATATGTATCATGATTGAAATAATGAGCGTTCCAAATCTTGTTTGTGCAGTCGTGCGCTCAACTTTTTGGTTTCACCCGGGGGATGGATTGATAAAACAATGGCGGTCGGAAGTGTAGGTGTACTGGAACTAGCAAAAGAGGGGCAAGTACTATTTTTTACATTCATTTTGGTACCTGTATCAAAATTTTAAAAAAGAGCGATGATTTCATTTTTAATAGCTAATAAGATTCTGAAACGGTTACATTAAATAGTTCGCCACTTCGTTATATTGTTGGAAGAACAAAGTTTACAACTTATTACATTGAAACAGTTCTTAATGAAAATATTGAATTAATATTTTTAATCATATATATACTCCATGTAAATACATTAAACTCATGTTTAAATGTTGATTGTTTTACAGTGCTCGCACCTGGCGAATGGGTTTAGAAGGAAGTTATCCAGAATTTCTGAAAAGCAGAGGGGTTTGATTCTTTATTCATGAATCTTAGTAATGCGACAAAGGTTGAAATATTTTAACATTATGTATTCACCTTGTTGTCTTGTTTATATTTCGACAGCTATATTGCAAGGATGGATCCATTCTTCCCACGTTTTACCAGCGAGATGACACTTTAGCATTATATGAAGCCATCTTTGGTTATGTAAGCAAATACGTCAATCTTTACTATGGTAAGTATTAAAATTAATACTTCAATTCAATTCATGTTATAACGCATTTGAACGAAACAACCGCACATTTTTTTTAAATCTTATAAGCAAAACAATAACTTGAAACTAATATGCATAATACATAACAGATAAAATTAATAAGGTTTGATTACTTTAATTATGACTGCAACTCAAACTGTGTTGTTATTGCTTAAAAATACGTAAAACGAAAGTCCTAAATGTACTGGAACATTGTGCATTGTTTCTTTTCATTGTTAAATCTCACATTTTATTGGTAGATACGAGTGACAAAATTCTTAACGATGTTGAAATTCAGACATTTGGACAAGAACTGACAAAGTCCAAATCGGAAGGGGGATGTGGGTTTGAAGTAAGTTTCGATTATGTAAATGAAGCACTTAGTTTTTGAAAATAACGATTTTTATCAGTTCGATCATTAATTTCCAATTTGATACAGGGTGTCCCTTTTGAGAACGGCAAGTTCAGTTCAGTGAATCAGCTCACTGCCGTCTTCACGAGTGTAATATTCTCAAGCAGTGTTGTACATGCGGCGGCCAACTTTCCTCAGTACGATGCTTATGGATTCCCGCCAAGCTATCCCACAAAAATCAAAGGAGTGCCGCCAAAAAATAAAGTGAGCAAGTTTATACTTGACAATTAGAAATAATTTGACGTATTTTATTTCACCGTCGGTATAAATATGGCCATTTTATTTCATATTCAAGCATTTTTATATTGTAATAAGATTTTAGATTTCTTTTGGTGTTTTTCTTTAAGTAAACTTGATTGTTCTTGTAGAACTCACTGGATGAGGAAAACCTTGTGCAGTTGTTGATTGATAAGTCCACCACTCTTGATACCATGGTCATTACTAGAATTCTCAGTGAAAGAAGTACTAATGCGTTAGGAGACTTTGAAGTTAACTACACGTATGATCCAGCCGCTGTTCAGATTGTAGAAGAGTAAGACATCCGAGATTTATAATCGTTTTGTATTGCTTTGGCTTAAAAACACACTGATTTTCTATATTTTTGTATTCCAGAAAGTTTTCTGTAAATGTGAATAACTTTGAAAAATCATTATTCCAACTTGTATTAATAGTATCATACGCTTTTTCTTCTCACACAGAATGATTCAATATGATAAGATGATGTATACTCAGGTTAAGTTTTGGATCAATAAAGAAAAAAGTGTAATTCAATATCTAAAGTCGAAAAAATATTTTGAACACAAACAGCATTGTTATAAATAAAGTGTGATTAACACGGACTGTCTAGTGCACAGTAAATAAGGATGATCTATATTAACCACAAATCAAAAAGTTGTAAATAAATTTCGAAAACTGTAAATAAAAAAGTTAGCTCTTGTGTCAATTTGTAATCATTATGGTAAATGAATTTCTTTAAACAATAGTTTACTACATGTAGATAATAATCATAACAGCAAATAATAAAACTAGATGGAAAGTAATGCTTCTCTCTGATTCGTTTTCTTTGTTTGTGACATATTCGGAGTTAAAAGGAAAATGTCGCATATGATATGATTTTAATGTTTGATTAGGTATTTTTATTTTAAATGAGGTATCCATAACAACAAATAAATTAATACAAATCAAAGTCAAGTAGAAGAAAACTCAAGATCTTTTAATCATCGTTTATTCTTAAATTAAACTATTACACTACCGGGAATAAAACCTTGTAACCATACAATGGGGGTACTGTTATTCACTTTCAGATAATTAGGCCAATGACCTACTTTTATTGCTAGTGACCTCTAAAGCATCAAAACGTACCATCACCAATTTTCTTTATTTTAAAATTGTTACAGATAATGAAACTTTTTAAGACAGTTTACTTATTTCGTATATACATGTATTACAATAAAAAAAATTAAAAATCAAAATTATATAAAGATCGATTTATTTTATCCGAAATCACTTCGTAAACACATTGCGATGAATAATAATTTAAAATGTTTTATTGTGCGTGTTTAAAACCATGTTTGACCTTATATATTGAACTTAAGTAGAAAAATAACCTCAATCCGTGACTAAACGTTATCCTAAACGTTGAATGTTCCAATATTTACGTATTTCTTACTTAAAATATTAAGCATAATTGAACTCGTAATTAACTGCAATTTGCTTATTAATTAAATACATGCATTGATCGTGGTAACAATATTTAAATCTTGTTTAAATGTTTTGTTTGTTTTTAGGTTTAGGAAGGAATTGAAGGATATCAGTTTAAAAATCCATCAAAGGAACGAGAAGCTGGAACGAAAATACGAATACCTTTTGCCGGAAGAAATCCCGAATTCCATCAGCATCTAACATGGGAAGACGGAAAAAACTGTAGAGCCGCAGCTAAAACCGAAACAATATCAACATTATGTTTAATTGGAATGTTTTAACAACCATGTTGTTAAAAAGTACATCTACACATATATATATAAAACATTATGTGGGTTTTATTATTACTTAATGGTTCATTGTTATAACACTTGAAATGATTGACAAATATGCAACTATAAATATTTACGCTGTATAAATAGCAATTGTATAATAGCTAATGCGTTTGTTCATTCCATTATTACGGTAGCCGAGAAGGCTAGTGTGAAATTAAAAACATAGTGAGGGAAAACACTACTGGAGAAACATTAAAGCTTTATATACCTTAATATCTTATGAGTTTTACATAGACAGACAAGTTTCTGTTTTTTCATCAAGCCATGCACATAAGTTACAAACTCATGATCATGCAGGTATTAAAGAAAATTTCCGATTAGTTCCGACAGTAAATGCCCCTCTTTGAATATCCATCATTACGTGATGCCGCAAGCTTATCAGTGTATGTAAACAAGATTTTGATGTGAATGCATCCACATGTTAGTGATGTGCTTTTGCACTTGGAGACAAAAGGCGGGAAAACCCAGCGATATGTTTCTTGAGTCGAGCCTCTCCCCCTCCAAACTAACTACAGTACTTAACTTTTCTTCGTAGAGATTGCACGTATTGTAATGAAATTAAATATACAGATTTATCATCATAATATCTAGGTCAAGATTGATTTTGGGTATGATGAAGCAATTTTTGACCGAGTTATACCCCTTGGACTTTAAAAAATTCCAATTATTTGCAGTTTCCGTTCATTTTCTTCGCAGAAGTTTCAGATATTTGAAAGAAATTTAGTATACTGATTTATCATAATAATATCTAAGTCAAGGTTGATTTTGGGTATGATCAAGCAACTTTTGTTAGAGTTATGCCCCTTGGGCTTAGAAAAATTCCAATTATTTGCAGTTTCCGTTCATTTTCTTCGTGGATATTTCCAAGGTAGGGACATAAGTGTTTCACAAATATCTCTTGTTATTTATAGTTTCGCGTCAGAAAATATATCATTATCCTTATATTAAATTACGCTGATTCTCAATATATACCTATGAATAATCTGTCGCATTTGTTGCAGGTTTTTTCTTCTATGCAGCTCTTGATACCGACAAACTTTAGGTCTCAGATTGGTTTACTTTTATTGCTTTGTAAGCATCCACGGGAAAATGAATGTAATTTTAGACCTTTAGAACTACCCAAGTGTAGGGAATAGATATGCAACATGTAAACCCATAATGTACATGATGGTCATAAGAAACAAGGATTTTTAAAGCAATATATTCTGTATATAAATGTTTTCATCTGTTCTCTCTTCTGTCTACGAATGCGTCCAACTACAAATATGCCATGCAAGCTTTCGCGGTGACTTCTTTTTACATGCTACAAAAGTAATAATGATTAATTCAAACTGGAGCATTTACAAATAATCCGGACCGGAATGTGAAAAAACCCCGATTGAATTCAGAAAGTTTATTACTTTTGTAGCTTGAGGAAAAAGCACAAATACTTTCCTCTTTAAAACATTCATGAAATAAGGATTTTATATATATATATATATATATATATATATATATATATATATATATATATATATATATACACACACTTTCATCCATTGTGCTGGTTTTACTATTTTTAAAAACTGTTGTTTATATATTCTATTATATCCCAAAACTTTGGTGAACAGAGATAGGAGACTATTTCTTTGTACCAAAGTGAGACATGCATGCAATCTGCATTGTCGATTGTATACAGGAAATACTAGTAAGAAGTCATAAAAATCTGTTTGGAGGTGAAAAGATCAAAATCTCTAAAAAAAAACAAAAACAAAAAAAAAACATTTGATAAAATGTTTTTAAAAATCTTTACAATAAGTCAAAAATCTATTTTTCTATATTAAAGAAATGGTAGGTGGACGATATTTTCTTTGTTACAAATGATTTACAATGAATTAAGGATCTTGAAGCAGGATATTGATATATAGTTTTGTATAACCCACCACTTGTCAGTCAAATGGAAATCCTGATTAGTTATCGTGTACTTTTATCGCTCTTACGAAACGCATTTGTGTAAATATCACGAGCATGTAAAATGATGTCGGGAATTGTAAGAATCCACGGAAAAATGAATTATTCAACGTTAAGAACTATCCAAATGGGATGGTAGGGTGGGTGATACTTGGTATGCAGTGTGCAGTGTACACCCATAATGTAAATGATTGTCAGAAGTACACATGTAGGACACGGAACTAATGATTTTTCCTCTTTTATGAACACATTTTATAAATATTAACAAACATATTGTCCACAAATTTTACACCTGACATACAAGAGCATAAATCAAATATAACGTCGATATTTCCATCGTTGAGGGGATGGAGGGGGAAGGGATGGGGGTCGACTAAAAAGTATTATTAGTTAGAACGTAAAGATTACCTATTTAGGAAGCCCTTAGACTAAACACGATTCTTATGTTTATATTTCTCTGCTGTTTCTGATACTTTAACCTACTAATAAAATTCATCCATGCTTTTGTCACGCTACAGAATATTTTTATCGTTCTTTACTACAATGTCCTGTTGCGATTGCTGTGTTCTTTGTTGACGGTAAGGGAGAACTTACGCCAGTAGAAATCCAACTTTTTCAACAGAACGGTCCCGGTAATCCAGTAAGTTTATTGTTTTTGAGAATGGATGAGATAATCTAAATGCACATACCTTGATCATGCATATTAAGTGATAAGAAAAACAAGTACCTCATATGCAATATTTTGCCTGAAAATGACAAAGTCCAAAGCTGGTCTTTTTTAATATTTGGATAAATTATCAAAAATCAAAATTCAAGCAATATGCAAACCTTAAATATACGTACAATTTGTCTGCAGAATAAATCGGGTACTATATAGGCAGCCGCCAGCCAGTTCAATAACCGGATTATTTTCTAAACCCCAGTTGAAATATAACAAGTCCACCTAATTCTCACTCAAATATTAAGATGTAACTTACTTATGCTGGCATGGACCTTCTTTATATCAACAAATAGAATTTAGTTGCATATTGATATAAAGCAGTTTTATGTCAACACACTCTTTTTGCATGTAAACATAACTAAGTTGCATGTCAACATATTCATCTGGCACGTCATCTAAATAAGTTGCATGTCGACATACTCGACATACTTATCGTGCATGTCTACAAAAATTAGATGCATGTCGACATATTAATCTCGCATGTCTGCATTTACACTTAACGGCGTACGATTTTTACTTTTTCTTTTATGTTATTTTTTATAAGGCTCATTATGTCATAACTTCAGAAAAGCACAATTGCAACCCTCCCCAACTGTACAACTAAAAAACGTTTAAAAAACAAAAATTTTCCTTAAAATATCGAAATATTTTTATCTGTATTATGTTTATTGTGTTCAATTTTATAAATTATTTCGAAAAACTTGTGTGCATCGCATGGTTTGTTACAGGACGGACGACATCCAAAAGTAAGCTTTCAATACTTAAATGTAAATAACATGAAAGAAAAAGTAAAAAATTGTACGCCGTTAAGAATTTTGTACACATAATAATGCTATCCTCGAGGGCCTTTTCCGTATTTTTTTTTATGAATCCATAATACCAATATTCATTTGTAATGCTCCAAATATATAGCAAAATTTGGTGCATTTTAATATTTTGAGATGGTCCCCCTAAAATCCAGACGGTAGAATTTAATATATTTTACATATAAGGTAGAAAATGATATTACTAATCATAAATAACTATTTGAGAAAAAAAGCTACCCCCCCCCCCCCAAATCAGCATCCTAAAGCTAATTCATGCACCATAAGCACACATATAAAGGTCATCACGTGTTTTGAGTAAATCTATTTCATAATATTAAATAAAAAGTTCAATTTTACATAGCCAATTTGATTTGTAATTATGAAAAAAAATCTTAAAATCATGTTTATTCGTTATTAATAAAAAAAATTTCTACAAAGTTCCTTTCACTAGCAATTCCACCTAAAATTTAAAAATATGAAGAAAAAATAATATTTCTTTGTTTTTTAACAATAATTGTGCAAATATTTGTTGATGATATGTTAAAAATAACATTTTCATAAACATAATGATCAGAAATTAATTTTATTATAAAAGTGTAATAAACAATAGTTCAACACAAAGGGAGGTAATCCAAAGAGAAATATGAAACTTTTGGTTGAAAGGAAGGACAACTCAATTTAAGGAAAAGATCACTCTACCTTTTAGTCTGTTTCAAGGTTTGCCGTAGCAGTGGTCTAGATCAGTGTTATCTAAAATTATTTAAGAAATATTAATTACTTTACAATATTTAATAAACAGAAGTAATTTAGATAAGTTGCATATAAAAACTTATTCAATTCATTATTGGTTTGTTTCACTTACTTATTATGAATAAATTTCCTTCTGTTAAGTCTGATTTGAATTCTTGCTCTGTCAATTCATATAAATCTTCGTCTCTTTCACAATCGTCTTGCCAATACTGGACCTGTAATAATAATAAATTATTATCATCAATGTAGTACATTCTCTTGTAAAAACAAATTTTAAAAATACTCATTTATAATGATCAGAACAAAACACACAAATCAACACAGACAACACAACAAAAAACACTTAGAAAGAGGTTATTTTTTGGATGATTTTATATTGGTTATTATTTTGCTAAATTACTTTACTTAAGAAAAGAAATATTTAAATTATATAAATTTTTTACCATCATAATGACTGTTATTAATATAAAGTTTTTATGATGCATTAAACCTTAATACATTAAATGTGGTTTTCCTATATAATGCTTATTAGATTATAAGTAGTTTATAAACATGCAAATTTTGCACCATACCCTGCAACTTTTTACCATACCCTTTTTTAAACTTGTATTAGTTTTAGTTAAAATAAGTGTTCATTTGAAGTTTAACAGTAAATTACTTTAAATATTCCATTCTTGTACTCAATTATTTGTCCATTCCATTCTATGTTCTCTCCTTCCTCATTGGTCCACACATGGTAGAATAGTTTGGACACTAATTTTTGGGGATTGAAAGATTTTTCACCCTCTGATTTGTCCTGATTGACATGTTCAATGAGAAATTTCAAATTGTCTAAAAGTTTGTCTATACTAAACTGATGTCCCTTTTCACTGAATTTGGTGAAATTTTTAAGATTTTTATCAAGTGCGTACACGTTCTTATATAATGTAATTTGTTTTTTAATTTCACTCATTTTTTCTGATTTTTTCTTTATTTTCCCCACTTCCAGGTCCACTCTCTCCTTAGATGTCCACATACCATCATTGTGCAATGTATCAACGGCATCATCAATTTTTTTCTGTTGTTTTTCTTTCGTTTTCTTCACAAAGTCTTGTTTTTCTTTAATGATCTTTAAATGTTGTTGTAACAATTGTGTTTTCTTGGTCTTGTTAACAAAAATAATTTCCTTGGTTTTTTTTCTAACATCATTAATAACTTTTTCTTTCTCTTGCAATGATTTTCTTTTCAGCCATTCATCAGTTTTGTTATCATTAAATATAATAGTACTTTGAAGATTAAAAACATCGTAAGGTGGTACATCATTCATTTTCTTGTCCAACTGACCCATCAGTCTTTCAACAGAGATATTATTTGTAGGACAAGATCTACATTTTTCTATGGATTAAAAAACTTGCCTGATGGTTGTAAAAAAGAACTAAAAAGTTTTTCACATTTAACCTTTAAAAGAGAACAAAACTTCTTTATGATGGAACAGGTGATATCGTCATTAAAACTTTCATACAAAATGGCCTCCACATCAGAACATGGTAAGGATTGACCATAAAACAATGAAATTTCTCTCTTTAAAAGTAAATATGGATTTGTTGTACATGAATCTAAAAAATCTAACATTCTTCTATATACAGAACCCATTGTTACAGCATTTTCAACCTCATCTGTTTTTCTCCAGTAAGGCTCTGTAAAAGTTTTGCATAAAATACCCAGAGCTTTTAAAATACATAAAATAAAATTGTTTTGAAGGGCACATAAAATAAAATTCTGAACAACATTCAAAGTGCTTTTTGATGAAGACAGATAAAAAATAATATGCTTTCTTAAAAAATAAATACCTGCAGCATTGTAAAACACAACATTAAAACGATTCCCTCTTACATTCATGATCGGTATGTTTCTAATACCTTGGTCTTTAATAAAAATTGCTGCTAAAAGAGGGTCACCTGTTCCATCTTTAAAAAATAATTTTGACACACATCTAATAAGATAAAAAGTATAGGATTCTTTACAGAACAAGTTATGAAAATTGATATTAAAATCTTTTTCAAGTTTTAAAATTTCTTTAAGACATTCGTCTGAAAACTGTAAAAGTGGGTGAACAGAACACTTAAAAGAATAAAAATCTTTGTTACAATTAAAATCAGTACATTCATTCATTAAAACTTTGTTAACTTTTTCTTCAGTAAAACTTCTGTCTGTCATAAAACAAGTTACATTATTTAAAATTTCACTAGAATGTCCATCACTAATTTCATTCAGAATATCTGTTGTTGTAGAGACATACGTATCGGCCTTGCCATCACTGACTTCTCTTAAACCGGCAGTAAAAATATCGGAATCTGTAGAAAATTTTACACCATAAAAATGTCTGCCCTTCTTGGTTGTGGCATCACGCAACATGGTCATATTTTCACAATTTAATAACTTTTCTTTTAACTGATTTTGTCCTAAAACACCCATTTCTGTTGTTAAAACAGAATTTGTACTTTTACATGGAATATCTAAAATTTTAAAATTGACAAGAGATAAAACAGCATTAATAACAGGCTTAATATGATTAATTCCAACATTATGTGCCCTTAAAGTATAAATAACTTCTCTTAGTTTAAAATCATAAGGTTTTCCTCTTGTACTCTCTCTAAAATTCAAAACTTTCACACCCTCTTTCTCTTTCTCTTTCTCTCCAACCTCTTTCTCACAATAGAAAACATCTAACTCCTTCTCCAAATCTTTCAATACAGTTTTATAAGTATTACATTGAACACCTTTATCTAAAAATACATTTCCTTGGTTTTCAATCTTCTCCTCCTTCATTGTCTCCTTCCTCTGTTTCTTCTCATTAATATACACTTTTCTTCTTAAGTTTCTAATGATATCGTCCTTTCTTTTTATTTTCTCATTAAGTCTCTGTTTTTTGATAGCTCTCAGCTGTTCTTTTAATGAAATGATTTTCTTTTGTAGGTATGTGATTGTAATGTTTGACTCCGTTGTTGAATGCACTGTTGATGGCTTTATTTTCGAATTGGGGTATTCTTCAAAAGGAATTTTGAATTCTTTTTTTTCAAATTCTTTATATTCGGTTGTTTTTTTTCCTTTCAGTTTTCTTAATTTTGATAATCCTCTTTTGATCTTGATATACAGGGCTTTTTTATTCACTAATTTCTTGTTAATTTTCAGGATATGACATATGTCGTTGTGAATGTCATTAATATTTCCTCCTCTCTTCTCAAATATTTCAAATACCAACTTGTGTGTTAACATTTTAACAATATGATGAAACTATATTTACCAAGTATATGCTGGCTGTTTTGACAGAATTTTTGATGGAACACATGTTAGTGAGACAATAAGACAAGACACACACAGCACAAAACATAGACATAACACATACACATAACATATGAAGACACATGACATTATTCATTTTAATAGTACATGTACTTACCTTAATATAGTTGTACAACTGTTTAAATGTTCACATGCACATGAACATCAGAAAAAGTCCACAGGATAAACAAGGGTATCTGAAAATGGTGTTTATAAAGAAATCAAGATGAGTGCCAGAACTGTCACTACATATGTATTAAGACTCAATATTTTGACTATCAGACAATGACCACTTAACCAGCTTACATAAATTTACACAAGTAAAAGTGTCATTTCAAATGTTAATTAAAATTTACAGATATGACATTGATAAATAACTATTTACCGTAAATACTGTGATTAAATCCAACGATGTACTATATAGTGAACAAATTCAATATCAACAATCTGAAATAACAATTTGAAACAGACTATGAGAAAAGGGAGATAACTCAAATTTCGCAACTGTCTATTAAATTTTACCACTTCAATGTTATTATAAAAATGTGAAACATGCATAAATGTGTTCAATATTGAATGCATTCTTATGAATGATAATTAAATTAAAAAGATAAAACTGAAATTCACTTAAAATAGCATGTATCTTTACTGTTATTAGAGAATTTCGAATTTATTTAGGTCGGTATCCCATGCCACATAATTTTGTAAAATTCAGCAACAGAAATCAACATATCAAAAAACGATGGAATTTTTACAAATTGTAGATAACATACAATAGTAACTGAAAATCGATGAAACCAATGCGTACCCTAGATGTTAAACCTCACAAAAAATAAAATTAACATTGCAGTGTAGATACTACTTACGTTCTTTTTGTAAATACGAAAAAAATACTGTGAAATATCTGTATTAAATGCACTAAAACATTCACAACGTTCATCTCCTTATCACCGCTCATCAATACATTAATGTCATTGTCTAATCCTTTTCTAAAATGAAAAAAAATAAAATGGTACCTGACGTAGTAATCCGATGTGGTCAAGATGGCCGAATTTGCACAATTTTACTGTATATTGGAGTTATCGTCCTTTGAAAAAATGGCGTCTACTGGAAACGCTATATATATATATATATATATATATATATATATATATATATATATATATATATATATATATATATATATATATACTTTCACTATATTTTTAGTCGCAGATGCGAACTTATATTAACAAGCATTCTGAGAGTATTGCATAAGCAATACACGTTCCCTACCGGTTTGTATTATTCTATGAAAGGTTCCAAGCACACAACTATTTCAGAGCTATTGTAAACGAGATGTCATGCTTTAATCAGAGATAAAAGAACAGAGGAAATTAAAACTACATAGTTGATATAGAAATTAAATAGGAAATAGGTAAAATAATACTCTTTATTTCATCTCCTGAAATTTCGCCAAGTCTATTCTGTATTCGCTGGTAAAAATTTGTGAAAACAATGCACTGTTATGCACAATATCATTTCCTACCGTCTTCTGCACCCATGCGAATGTTATTGTCATTCAAATTTTAGACCACGTGGTTTTATTTGACCCTTTCAGTTTCGCAGTAAAAATCGTACCTCGTGTATAAAGTCTATTTCACAGTATCTAGGTTCTTACAGTCAAATATAAAATCTAGAGGTTTATTGATTTTAAACTTTATTTTCATTAATTGGTGAATAAAATGTGTTCTAGAAATAAATGTGACCATACAAAAATTAGTTTTTGTCCGCTGTTGCAACAACTACATGTAACATGCTTAAAAGAGATCCCTCCTGAGGATTAATTTTCGATCCGCGCCTGACCTAGTAATAACATCAATAGTGAAACAGACTATACCATTTTATGCAGAATGTTCCTTGAAAATGGCTCGATATACTAAGTTTTAATGCAAAACAGAGACCCATTATTTTTTTAAAAACATGGTATTGCACACCACAAGCATCAAACATGGCTATGATTTTATTAAGCAACCCAATGTTAATATTTTCAACCACTCTACACGTGTTTGAACACGAACGATAACTCTGTTCTGAATATTATCGTTTAATATAAATAACTGCTAGATGGTTAAATAAGACATACATCTTGAAAGCTTTTCCCGTTTTAACATAAATCAAAGTAGGATATGATATGAAAAACGACCAGTACTTACGTATTTTGAGAATATTATCCGAACACTTATACTTCCACTCGAAATTTCACAGGAACTGAACAAATATCGGTGAAGTCTCGTGAACTTTCATTCGAGCACCTCTGGATTTATTACTTACTTAGCAACGATAAAGGAAACATTCCGAACACATTCGCAGGGGTGTTCTGTACCCCGAATCAAACGAAACAGTTAAACAGCCCAACCCGACAACGAACCCGATTGTAATAATACTACAAAAAAACCCTGCCGATTAAATTTACAACACAATGCTTGACACTATTTTATAGAATTCATTTGTTTGTTAGAAATGATAAAAGGAATGGTACAGGAAATGAATGGTACAAGTAACACACAGTATACTGACTACATACTGACCTCGTTTATTCAGTTACACACCGAACCCGATAACGAACCCGAACATTAAAAAATTAGAATATAAAAAATTAATTTTCTCGAAAATATGTCAATTAGACGCTACAAAAGTGTAAACTTGATCTGTAGTTTGACATTTTGAAGCTGTTCAGCAAGTTTCATATTATTCCTCAAATGCATAAAGAAAAAAAGTGTGGAAAACTGAAGTGGGACAGACAGACGGACGGACTGACGGACGGACCGACAGACGGACGGACGGACGGACAGACGGACTGACGGACGCAGAGGAAAGCTATAGTCCCATGTTATTAGTCCCCTACCGGTTTCACCGGAGGGGACTATAGCTTTCCTCTGCGTCCGTCAGTCCGTCTGTCCGTCCGTCCGTCCGTCTGTCGGTCCGTCCGTCAGTCCGTCCGTCTGTCTGTCCCACTTCAGTTTTCCACACTTTTTTTCTTTATGCATTTGAGGAATAATATGAAACTTGCTGAACAGCTTCAAAATGTCAAACTACAGATCAAGTTTACACTTTTGTAGCGTCTAATTGACATATTTTCGAGAAAATTAATTTTTTATATTCTAATTTTTTAATGTTCGGGTTCGTTATCGGGTTCGGTGTGTAACTGAATAAACGAGGTCAGTATGTAGTCAGTATACTGTGTGTTACTTGTACCATTCATTTCCTGTACCATTCCTTTTATCATTTCTAACAAACAAATGAATTCTATAAAATAGTGTCAAGCATTGTGTTGTAAATTTAATCGGCAGGGTTTTTTTGTGTTTATTTCAATCGGGTTCGTTGTAGGGTTGGGCTGTTTAACTGTTTGGTTTGATTCGGGGTACAGAAGACGGTAAGAAATGAAATTGTGCATAACAGTGCATTGTTTTCACAAATTTTTACCAGCGAATACAGAATAGACTTGGCGAAATTACAGGAGATGAAATAAAGAGTATGATTTTACCCATTTCCTATTTAATTTCTATATCAACTATATAGTTTTAATTTCCTCTGTTCTTTTATCTCTGATTAAAGCATGACATCTCGTTTACAATAGCTCTGAAATAGTTGTGTGCTTGGAAGCTTTCATAGAATAATACAAACCGGTAGGGGACGTGTATTGCTTATGCAATACTCTCAGAATGCTTGTTTAGTTCGCTTCCCATACTTTAAATATACTGCCAGAAACTTTATAGAGAAAAATCTTTTTTTATTAAGGAGTAGATATTGTTTCATAATTATTTTTCAAAAGTACATCATATCAAATTGGTTATGTAAGATTGAACGTCTTATTTAATCTTACAAAAATAAATATATACTCAAAACACGTGAAGACGTTTATATTTGTGCTCTTCATAGCGCATGAATTAGCAAAGTATATTCATGGAAAATTGAACGTCGCAGATTTCCAATGCAAACATTAGGGGAAATACAGATATGTTGCATGTTGATATAACTATCGTACATGTCAACATATCTACAGGTATTTTTCAGTCAAAACATTTGACAGAAAACTTGCACAAAAGGAGGTGAAGTTTGTCACCTTAATATGCACCTGAAGATATGTTTTAAAAAGTCTGTATGAATTTTAATTAGATAGACTAAAACGAGATCAAATTTTACGTTAAAATTGATATTTGTTCAGATTGATTAACAAAATAATAAACATGTTTAACTAATTAATTAGTGATGATGATTTTCTTGCATTAATTTAATTTTGATTATGAATACCTAGATAAAAAGTCTAAGAACATCTCTGACTGTAAACAAATAGAGGAGGGGGTTGCTATACAAATTTTCAAACCAAAGTATTGTTTTGAACCCTCAGATGAATATACGGATAAATGGTTAACTGTTGACAACCTTAGTAAGGTAATGCCTATGTTAGATGCATAAGATGATGAAGTAATATGTTTATTATATAGATGTCAAAGAAATCGTTTTGCTGTTTTGTTGAGACGAAATGCACTTAATGTGCACTCTCTACCTAGCAAGCGTTTTTGCATGATTGAAAGGCGAAACAAAGGAAATAGACCATGACGAAATTTAAATTCGCTGTTTCACATTGAACAAACGCTGCACGAGTGTGGATGAACAAGGCGAAAAGGTAAGCATGTTTAAGAAACGAAACATTAAATCATTATACAGTGCTGTAGAGGAAGAATTGAATGCCATTTTTGTGTTTATTTTGAATGATTAATGGCTAAATGTTTTGTTTTGCATTTATAAACGCGTAGAACTGTATATTAGAACAATTTTATTGCATCAAGAAGTACATTTTATCTCATGTTTAGATAGGGAGTGTATGTCGGCATAATCGATGACTGTTGAAAATAGAAAGTAGAAAGACATACATGTAGAGACTTAATCGCAGATTTTTTCAGGCAGCTAATATAAAGAAATGGATTTTTTTATAGGTCCATGTATGAACTGTGCTTACGGATATCCAAGAATTTTTTTTCAAAAGTGAATGCAAAAATTCTTTAAAGTATGTAAACAGCTGCTCATAATGTTATTTTATTTTTTAATTTGCCTTATGTCTAGAGAGAGGTCACCCCCTTCCGGTAAACGTATTTATTTCATATCGGTAAAGTTACAAAAAAGTAGCCCTTATTCCACATGGGAGAGCCCCACCTTCTGCTGCATTGTTGATAATTTACTAAATGTATGCAGTCTCACATTTTCATGTTTATATTCAGTATAACTTCATCTGGCATTTTTAATTAATGCTCTTCACACAAGCCATTGTTTTTCTTTATCAAGGTAGCAACAGAACAGAGCTGCAAATGTGCTTCAGGTTCTATTCCACAGTAATAGTAATGTAGGGTTTACCAGGATTTAAGGGCACATAAGGGAGATAAAGCTATTCCCTTCCCGAACCCTCTCTTAATAAAACGTTCTGCATCTGAGTCTGGTTACATAAAAATATTCTATTAATAAATTCATATAATGGTTCGAGACAAATCACTCGAAATATATTTACATAGATATTAAAAATCCCAATAAAATGAAACCATTAAAATGCTAGATGCATGTCACTGTTTTAAAGAGAGTTACCTAAAACTTGATGTAAATACGAAAAAGAAAAAGGCATTCAACATATTTTGTGTCTGTGTTTATTTTTTGTCAATTAGTTTCAGCAATAATCCATACTAGTATTTGCAAGGTGCTTGCGCAAAATACTGATTTTATTATTATCTGAGTGTAAACAGGACGGCATTGTGCAAAGACTGAACATGACTCGTAAAAATCATTCCACCGTATCCAAAAGGGAAAACACAAGCTATTTTTCAATACAAGACCTTGAAAAGCAAAACTCTTGATAACCAAACCGTATAATTTCAATATATAAATGTATTTTTAATCAGAATATATTTCAATACGACATTCACGCTTCCTTGGTTGCCTGTTTAATCTTACTAGGAACGGTTTAATCCGGTTTTAGGCATGTGGCATCTTTGTTGAAAGAAGGGGGAGACAGACTTATTGTGAGAGGCAAAAAATGATGATAATAATAATGGGATGGGAGGGAGTGGTAGGGGTAGCAGTGTATACCTTTAACTTCGATTTCCTTATTAAAAAGACAACTTCCAAAAAGTCCTGTTCATTCTAATTCGTGAGGTGTGTGTGTGTGGGGGGGGGGGGGGGGGGTAGTATACCTTTTACTTCTATCTCCATATCTTCACTTCACTTCACCACCCCCCCCCCCCCCCCTGAAAAAAATTGGGGCCAATTCTATGATAATTAACCTTTTTATGTAAAGACAAAAAACTTGCTGCGGGAAAATGTGCAGGGTGGAAAGGGTGGCAGGCCCTCCGCCCCTTACTCGAATGCTACGTCCCGGGATATTTTAAAAGAATGAAAACTTATAAGAATTAAATACCTTGATGTCCTTGAGAAGTGTAAAAGTGTAATGCAATTTTAAAGAATCGAACCACAGCAAGAGAGATCAAAGCAGCCGTACATGTCACATGTGTTTAGCTGACATGAATTGCAAAAATGATTAGAATCATACGCGGCTATTGGTAAATTGACTTCATTGCAGCCGTCATCTATGGTGGCATAGATATGCCACCACTTGTCAGATAATTATGTCGACTTGTCAGATCTTGATGTCGACTTGTAAGATAATTATGTTGACTTGTCAGTTCTTTAAGTCGACTTGTCACTTATTCACGTGTTTAAAAATTTTACACTATAACCTTTCCACGCCAAGTTTGTGCCATCCAGTTGAAATAATATTTTCTGACAAGTCGACATAAGGATCTTTTAAGTCGACATAATTATTTGACAAGTCGACATAATTAACTGACAAGTCGGCATAATTATTTGACAAGACGACATAACATCTGACAAGTCAACATCATTATCTGACAAGTCGACTTATAATATGAATGATAATTCGCGTCGGTTGACAATGGTTTTCTCGGGGTGTCAATTTCAACTGTTATCCTCCCAAACAGGCACTATTTATTTTGCTATACTGAATGTCTTAATTTTTAAGAAAACTTTACTGCTTTTATATAGGAATAATGTGAATTCTACAGCGAACCGTACGCGAATAATTTTCGCACATGTAACAATATATAAATAGTGCCTGTTTGGGAGGGTAACAGTTGAAATTGACACCCCGAGAAAACCATTGTCAACTGACGCGAAGTGGAGGTTGACAATGGTTTTCTCGGGGTGTCAATTTCAACTGTTATCCTCCCAAACAGGCACTATTTATTTTGCTACACTGAATGTCTTAATTTTTAAGAAAACTTTACTGCTTTTATATAGGAATAACGTGAATTCTACAGCGAACCGTACGCGCATAATTTTCGCACATGTAACAGTATATAAATAGTGCCTGTTTGGGAGGGTAACAGTTGAAATTGACACCCCGAGAAAACCATTGTCAACCGACGCGAAGCGGAGGTTGACAATGGTTTTCGAGGGGTGTCAATTTCAACTGTTATCCTCCCAAACAGGCACTATTTATTTTGTTATACTGAATGTCTTAATTTTAAAGAAAACTTAACTGCTTTTACATAGGAATAACGTGAACTCTACGGCGAACAATACGCGCATAATTTTCGCGCATGTAACAATTTTTAAAGTTACCCGTTGCTAAGTGCGTTGCTAACGCTGAGGGTAATAGAAAAAATTATGAACTGCGTCTAAACCAATCAGATTTCAGTATTTAACATGAAAGTATAACAATTTGTATTGTTATACTTTCATGTTAAATACTGAAATCTGATTGGTTAAGACGCAGTTCATAATATTTACTATTACCCTCAGCGTTAGCAACGCACTTGGCAACGGGTAACATTAAAAAATGTGACATGCGCGAAAATTTTGCGCGTACGGTTCGCTGTAGAATTCACGTTATTCCTATATAAAAGCAGTAAAATTTTCTTAAAAATTAAGACATTCAGTATAACAAAATAAATAGTGCCTGTTTGGGAGGATAACAGTTGAAATTGACACCCCTCGAAAACCATTGTCAACCTCCGCTTCGCGTCGGTTGACAATGGTTTTCTCGGGGTGTCAATTTCAACTGTTACCCTCCCAAACAGGCACTATTTATATAATGTTACCCGTTGCTAAGTGCGTTGCTTATACTAAGGGTAATAGAACGGATTATGAACTGCGTCTTAACCAATCAGATTTCAGTATTTAACATAAAAGTATAACAAAATCATCTGACAAGTCGACATAATCATCTGACAAGTGGTGGCAGATCTATGCAACATACAAAACAGATCTAGTTTAAAAACACAATAAATGAACTCTTTTAGCTAAGTGGAACACCAAATTGACATCTTATACTGTTCTTTAAATCAACCAGTGTTGCGTTGCACGTATATTTTCTATCAGACCAGTTTTTATGGCAAATATTTGATTATTCGGGAGATAGTCGGAAGTTCACCAGCCGTTGTCTGCGCCGAAATCGACCCATTGTTTTTTTTGTCGGCCGACCAATTTTTATCCGTCACGCAGATATACACCTGTATATTTTTAAGCGTCGGTGACCGATTTCTCCAGTTGAAACTGTCGTTGAATAGTCCGGTGAATTCTCGATAATCGTCTGACCATCATATTATACGACCGAATGTATATACGGGCGATATATTTAACATGCACATTGAAAATGTTTACAAAACTCAAGTCATATATTCAAAAACGACCAACGATCGACGGTTTTACAATAAACATGTACCATCGGTCGATAAGCGGCGACCATGCTTTAGACCTTCTTCGTCAACAAATTGAAGCAGTGCCTGCGTGGTAACAGCGGTTAATATTCAGCAATTGCAAAATCGACCGACCGTAAAATTCAAACTGTGTTTGATGATCCAACGACGATTCATCGACTAATATTAAAATGTTAAAACTTTAGAAGATATCGGTGTTCCTAGAAATTGATGTGACTGTTCAGTGTCACCCAATACAAGTGTCGTGTGATCATGTTTCTTTAGCCGACGATAGGAAAAAAAATGTTTGCTCTACCATTGGCTTAGATGTGAGCTAGGCATAACTAGAAACTTGATAGAAAGTGATTTGATGAATATTATGCTATGTCCGCTAAAATATTTTACACGAGAAATCATGTTGATTCATTTGCATTGGTTTCCTTCGATAAATGAAACCCTTCATTAAAAAATCTGGAGGTCGTTGATTTGATTATATTAAGATTCACAGAAGGATCAACAAATAATGAAGTGATTATATTTAAGTCAAAAAATGTATGTGTTCATATGAAAATGTTCACATAAAAAAAAAATCAAATTTGAAAGGGGATTTTTTTGTGGAAAAAAATGATCAAACTGAACTATAACTTAGATCATTTCACTTCAGGGATTTCTTTTGTTCAGTTAGTATATTAAATCAAAACACAAGTTATCGTTAATTTTATTGAAATTGTGAGTGTTGCAATAATTTTCAACACACCAATCAATTGGCTTAATGACTCTCAGATTTAATTTTTAATAGATGATGGGAAATTCGCAGTAACTTGTATTACATCTTACGTTAAGTTTGATGAATAAACAACATTTTTACTATTTTGATGCCGCATTATTGATGCACAGTATTTTGAAATATTGGCTATTGGGATAATTTTATTACATACCATTTTGAAAAATTGTTGCGATGCAAATAGTTTTACAAATGATTTATTGTTTATTCGTTGATTTTATTTACGATGCATGCTGATTTTGAATAGCAGTCAGAGTTACACCGACTACAATTTTATGTTTTGCTTAGGCTATATAATATATTTTCACATGTATGTGTTCAGTATGCAACCATGTTTTCATTTAATCAACATTGCATTTCCTTATTTCAGGGGAACACAAACCACAATTCTAATCATTTATTCTTAAAACCATGCCTTATTACGAGGTACGAGTAACGACTGGAGACAAGGCGGGTGCTGGAACAGACTGCAACTGTGATATAGTACTTCTGGGTACAAAAGGAGAGCACACGAAACCTGCGAAATTAGACAACTGGTTGAGGAACGATTTAGAGCGTGCTCAGGTTGATGTCTTTTAGTTCAAAGATGATGTAGATATACCCGAAGTCACGGAGATTAAATTGAGAAGAGACCAGGCAGGGTTGTTCAGCGATTGGTTTGTAGACAAGATAGAAGTACTGAACCAAGAAAGTGGAATTAGATCAGTTTTTCCGATTCTTCGATGGATTCGTCCCGATGTTGACCTGTACTTTGGGAAATACGATACTTTTCTGCCACAATATGACCCAAGACCAGAGCAGAGGAATGCTGAACTTCAAGAGAAACGAAAGCTTTATGAGTATCAAGTGAGACTTCCAGGTTTCCCTGTGCAGGTAGTTGCTTTTACTTTATCTTACATCTCGATATTGTTTGTAAGAAAAAGATATCTATATTGATGCTAAACGATTGTACACTGTACAAGTAATGCTCAAATTTCATTAACACTGAATGCACGATAAACTAATTGAAGTCACCTATTATTTTTTACAAATCGTTTTTGATTCTGGTTTGCGAAACTATACGACATGGTGGAATAAACTTATAGTAGTTTATCATATAGACTTTGATACATATATTTCTAGATTAAGGAAGTTCCTGAGGATGAAGATTTTTCGTTTTCCCACAAGGTAATGGTTTTCCATATCTATCATATCCATGTTTCTAATTCGTCATATTTTTTTCAACACAGGCATACATATACATGCATCAGGGGGGAAAACAAGGATAATGTCTTTCTTTTTTTGTAGTGGGATTTGCTTTCAAAGAAATACTCTTTACTTGCTGGAAAAACCGTGGAGATGGTTTTTGGTGACAGAGTTTGGGAAAAAATTGAAGACATGAAAAGTGTATATTCCAAACTTTTTGGAAATCCCTTGGTAAATATTTCTTAAGATGTTTTTATTGCAAATTTTAATGATATGTTGTGTTTTCAATGAAAATAATTGACCAAGGATATAATATACGTAGTTTTGCAGAAACACGTTTTAATTGAAAGTAAAACATCAATACAACATTTGAAATCTTGACTGCATACTTTATTATTTTATGAATACATCTTGCTAATATATGATTGATTGAAATTGGTAGGATATGGATGATTGGCATACGGATGAACATTTTGGATGGCAGCGGATTAACAGGGTCAACTCAAATGTGATTAGACGTTGCACAGAAATACCTGCCAAGTAAAAGCATAGACAGATTATATTTGATTAATTGCTTCCCATTCATCAATGGCGTATGGAGACAAAAAATGTTTTCTTGAGTTTATTTTTGTAATAACCATTGTCATTATTTTGTATATAGAATATTACAACCAACTATTATTATCGTTATTAAAATCATCTTGAATTATTTTTGATGATAATTATATCTTTATTTAATATGAGTATCTTCATATTAGATTTGGAGTGACTGATGATATGATAGCCCCCTTTCTAGAAGGTCTGACAATCTCCGAAGCCATGAAAAACAATCGGTTGTTCATTACAGATCTTGAAATATTTGACGGAATACCATGTAAAGAAGGATATGCTGTAAGTCTTATACACGAATATCTAAATAACTTTTTGTCAACTTAGTTGGTTTCTTTAATGATAAGATTTATTGCACTTATATTACAAAGAGAAACCTGAAATATAGAATAAGATATCAAAACCTCATTACGATCGATAATCAAGTCTAAATCATTTGACTAATTTTAACAATTTTTCAAAGATATCTTATTGTTGGCATAATAGCCAAACTTTATATCAACTTTATAACTTATAAGGGTACTTACTTATTCTCATAGTGCATAATCATTTGTTAACACTTTTTTTTTCATTTTTTTTTTTTTTTGCTTTTGAACGCAACTTTTTTATGATTTTAAATTAAAATAAGCTTACCTGTCAATGAAGTACAATCCAAATCGATTTAAGGGGAAATATCCAAAAAAAAAATTCATTGACAATTCATATATTTTTTAACCGGAGAGATTAATATAAACGTAACCAAATTTCTTACGGAGATTTACTATAGGAGATGATTTACTTACTAAGAAGTTACTTATTACAATTTAAGAATAAAACTGTTCAACGTTTATAAGATGAGATTTTTTCACAACTTCTTTGGTTGTGTTAGTATATAAACATGTATGTTATTGTTATTTTATACAGTGTCCAGTTCCGCTTGCTCTGTTCTTTGTCAACGGTCAGGGACAACTCATGCCTGTTGCAATCCAACTGTACCAACAAAAAGGTCCCGACAATCCTGTAAGTACATTTACACTATATTTTAAACAATTTATTTCAAACTATACCGTGATCAGTAGTATAATTGTATGCATTACTCTAACATTTTGTTTGTGGGTTTACCTTGAGTGGATCAGAGTGGTTGACACATACACTGAATTTAAAGTGGACTCAAGATGACCCCGAAAATTAATAAAAGGCAGTCCCAAAATATTAGCAAATAATAGCAAAACATCATTTAGACTATAAGATCATCGATATTTCAGGTTTTTCTTCCAAATGATCCGCCTTACACGTGGATTTTTGCAAAAATGTGGTACAATTTGGCCGATTCAAGCTATCATCAGGGTGTAGCACATTTAGGTATGGTATTTTTTTCATACGAAATGTTGAACTAAATGAACACGTATATCACATATTTAGTCTACAATATTGAATGAAATATGAATATGAATAATATAAATATGTAAAATTATATGTAGTGATATTCTATATGTTTTTAATTAATCATATATTTCAGGAGGTACTCATTTTATGATGGAGGGCATATGGATAGCAGCCAATAGATGCCTTTCTCCAACACATCCCATCTATAAACTTCTTGGGCCTCACTTTTTTGCTATCCTTGCTGTCAATATGTAGGATCTGCAATTCTAACGTCTCAAAATTCTTATGAACCCTTCTTTGAATCATCTACTAAATATTTTAAAAGTTTTTACTGCACATGGTTTATAAAAGATTAAAATTATTAACTTCCAGGCGGGGCTTTGAGGTATTGCTCCCTTCAGGAGGATGGGTAGACAAAACGATCTCATTGGGAAGGGATGGTATGCTTGAACTTATCGGTAGAGGGTTAGTATTCGTATGAAGACCAAGTAAAGTATTAATAATGAACTTTAATAGATAAGAATTAAAGGCATAGTGACAGAAACGAAAACATCGAAAACCTGTAATGTTACTTAAAATGAGCTTAGATATAATTTATTTGAATTAATAACAAAGTTTTCTGGAAAAGTTATGAAATTAACATGAAATTATATCAAAGATAATATTATTTATTTTATAGGTAATTTTAATGATTACTTTGTCCCAAAAATCTTTCATTTAATTTACGTAGCATCTGTATTGAAAGAAAATGAATTAATTGTCATATTTTTGCTTCCCATTCTCTCACCAATTCTTGCGAAATAAAAGTAATATTCAATCTAAACTGTAAAAATATCGTTCTTATTATAGAAAATTTATCGTGTATTTTAAATATTCTCTATACTTCTTGAACAACCAGATATACATATAGCAAGTATACTCTGTGCAAGGAAAATCAATCGCATTTATTACTCCTGGGTCAGTCAGTCTAACAAAAAGGCGAGGTTTTATTGATTAAAATGAAAAACACATCAAACTGTTTAAAGTTTTTCTTACTTTACTTACTGACACGTACATTGTACGAAACAAACAAAAATGCATAGTAATAAGAAAAGGCAATCGTTTTTTGAAACGCAGTTCGCTATTCGCAATGCAAAATCCAAAATGTATTTTAATATGATGTTTTCGACTTTCCGACTTTTCACAAACTATTCATGGGCGAAAATTAATTTAATTGCTTTTTCGATGACAATACTGCAAATTCTTAGCTCACGGAAAAGCCAGGGAGACCAAAGCTACATGTACATATTTGCAGCTTCTTGTAGAAGCTATATGTATATAAACATTTCGCAAAACAAGAAATCATTATCTTTAAAAGAATGAATTAAATATTATTTTAAACTTCAGATTAAGCTTGTGGAGGATGGATAATGAAGGATGCTATCCAGAAAATCTAAAGAAAAGAGGGGTTTGTTGGTTAAATGTTTTACTTACTTTTAAGGTCAGACAACACGTTCATCGAGCATCTTTTTTGTATCTCTTCGTTATAAAGAGTTCCAATAAAATTATTATTTTTATATTGATTTTTAAAATGATTAAAATTTACTTGTATAAGTATATACGCCTAGATGGCCGAGTGGTTATATCCGTGGCCGCTTTCTGCTTGGAGCCTAGGTTCTAAAGGTTGTTGGTTCAAAGCCCGACCCCATATAGTGCTGTATTATTTATTTATTTCTATATCAGCGATTCAATTGTATTTTAAAGAAGATTATATAGGAAATTGTATTCTCTAGTATTTTTTTGCAAGAAAGGGTGTTAGAGTTGAAGTAAACCATTAACAAATTCATGGAAAATGTTTTATAAAATTGAGGAACGTGTCGTCTGACCTTGAGGCGCAATTCAATCTCCTCAATTACAACTCTTTGTAATCACGATATTTTTAAAACATTAAATCATTATTTCTTTAAGATAAAGTCTCATGACTGAATGGGTCAAGGATATGAAAAACTTGATCAAGGATATTATTAGACAATTATAAAGCTAAAAATATGGGGTTTCTTTTCAATAATAGTTTACAGCCTAAAAGATCATATCTCAAAATGAAGGTAAATCTAATAGGTAATTTATTGGCTATCAAGCCTCCTTTAGCTATAACGTCTGAAACAACATTAAATAATATTCTTTAATTGCACTATATTTTTTTCAAAGGCATCAGAGGACTCTGCAATAAAAATTCAAACCGGATGTCTAAAAGCCTGTGTTGCTGTTGTTTTTAGTCTCAAACCACAATTGGCAACAATATTTCAAATTTAAGACATCTAAATATATATTTTTGAAATCAGTTTGTGACGCAACAACAGTTTTATTCAAAATAGTGTACTACTGCATGTTCAATTTGACTTTTTTCATACATTTAATCTCTACGTTGTCAAATAACAGATATACTGCCGGGACGGATCCATTCTTCCAACGTTTTACCAGCGTGACGACTCCTTAGCATTACATGATGTCATCAGTACCTATGTCTCTAAATACGTCAGTCTGTACTATGGTTTGTTTGATTTCATCACAACTTTTTCTTACTCACCAACATTTCAAGTGACTTTTTCACTTTACACCTTTACCCCATCTTTTGGCTTTATACCCGACTTGCGATTTTCGAAGGGGGTTAAAAAGTGTAGGTTTGTTAACCCATAATTGTTGTACAAGCGTGGATCCATGAAATGCTTTCTAAGGAGTTCTGAGGGATATCTATGTTTTGCCTGGGGAAGGGGTTTGAGGCACATTTTAGGCATTTTTATTATTTATATTTAGGAAATTAGAATTTTTCATGGGGTTTCAGACCTTCGAGTCCCTCTGGGTCCGTGCAAATGGGAGAGTCTCCCATTCCTCATTTTTGTAGAAAATGATGGAAACTAAACTATTTTATTGAAACATCT
Source organism: Magallana angulata (assembly GCF_025612915.1). Taxonomy (NCBI): domain Eukaryota; kingdom Metazoa; phylum Mollusca; class Bivalvia; order Ostreida; family Ostreidae; genus Magallana; species Magallana angulata. The sequence continues at coordinate 44,082,652 of NC_069113.1, read as the reverse complement.
ATAAATCTAACAGTAATTGCAAAATAAAAAAATGAGAGATTGTAAATTTTGCAAAAAAAAACTAAAGTACAAAGACTTAGATTTCTAAACTCTTTAAACTCTAATAATGTTCATAACCAAGGTTTTTTTTTTCGTTCAAAATTCAGATTTGATTTTATTAACTTGTTAAGGATCGCAAAAGATAATTGTTGTCAGTTTCCCCTTTTGCATACTATATATAAGATTAGCGTTGGATGGATACTACTTACAGGTTATAGTCAGTTTTTCGAAAATAGGGGGTTGACCAAATGCTTTACAAAAAAAAAACACAAAAAAAAAATGTTTAAAACATAATTAAATCCACTTTTGGCAATGAAATGCAATAGTGAGGATGTTTTATTGATATTTTATTCTAGATAAAAGAGAAAAACTTATCGAGGATTTTGAAATCCAGAACTTTGGAAAAGATTTGTTCAACCCAAGATCAGAAGGCGGCTGTGGACTTTTAGTACGTTATTTACCTTTTGAAAACAGTTATTTGTGCGTCTTATAAAAATTCTTATAAAAAAAATTTAACTAGAAGTTCATGCATTCTATTAACAAACATATCATAAAACTGAATACATTTTTCAAAATTTTCACTTACGTTCGGCGAACAATATTTTTTAGAATTGATTTCAATGATAACCATTAAGCTAATTAGTGGCTTATATATTTTATATGTAGATGCATTGGTTGTATGTTTTGACATCGTGTAAATTCTTCTCTAATAGGGACTTCCATTTGAGAACGGACGGTTGTCTACAGTTGATGAACTAGTAGCTCTCATAACAACCCTAATATTCACGTCCAGTGTTGTACATGCCGCTGTCAACTTCCCTCAATATGATACATACGGATTTCCACCAAATTACCCGCAAACGCTCAAAGGAACTCCTCCAAAAAATAAAGTAAACCGCTAGGATGTATTTCCATAATATATGATATTAGTTTATCATTAATATGTATCCTGCCGTAGAGATGTTCACATTCACAGACATTTGTATAGGTCATTTTGAAACTATCAGTCTAAGTGGTACAATGTAGTTTGAAATACATTAAAACATTTTTCAACTGTTCCCTACCAGTCGCTCTTAATGAAGGTATAGTTAAATGATTTTAAAACCGAATTATTTAAATAATTGCGCACATTTCTAATATGAGTTAACGAGCTTCTCTGAGAAAAAAATCTCATCTGTAGACGGAAAAGCTCATATAAATCATGTTGTGTTATATTTAAAGATGATATAAACTCCATCTAACTCTCTGATGCATTACGCATCAGTGATTGAAATATTTCAGGAGAATTGTGTCCAATCAATATTGAACGCTGGCGTACGAATAATCACGACTTCGAACATACTAAATTGTTTGTGATATTTAAACAATAACTATTCTCAAGATATTTATAAAAAATTCTTTAAAAAACAATGCCTCCAAATATATTACATCGAATTTATCGAATATTTTAAGTACTAAGTCTTGTCAGCAGGAATGTTATGAGCTTAGGTCCAAACACCGTTTCACTTCCGGGTCGCCAGATTAATTGCATAGGAGAGTTGATTAAAATCAACCCCCGAAAATAAGAATTTGAAGTTTAATCTCGAATCATGTCTTAATCCATGCAATAAAACAATTTGTCTTCAACATAAAAAATCGTGTTATAAATGGACTGCAAGCATAGATAATCAACACAATTAATTTTAGATGACATACAACTAGTATCATTCCTTGAAAAAAGATACATCATATATGAACTTAAAATTGTTCAAACATTGTATTTTTATGATTTATACGAGAATATATATATAGTCTATTCATTTTTTGCCAGAACCCATTGACAGAAAAGGATATCCTTGATGCACTACCCGACAAATCAACTATTTTGGACACAATGGTCCTTACAAAAATTCTCAGCGAAAAGAGTGTAAATTCCTTGGGCGACTTTGAAGTAACATATACTTACGACCCCCCAGCTGTAAAGATAGTGGAAGAGTAATACTTATTTTGATCTCTTGATTTTTGTCTGGCATATTGTATTTTTCAATCATTAACCATTTTTTGTAATGTTATTTAAACCTTTACACATTATATTATGCATAACACATTCGTCATTTTTTTTTACCCAAAAGTAACTCGCGTAATATACAAAAATCAAATAATCAGTCTTTATGTTTTAAATAAGCAGATTAAAAATCAAATAATTTGTTACAATTCAAATATTTTTAATTTTAATTCAATGAATGATTATTTTATATTTTCTCTTCAGATTCAGAGAGGATTTAAGATGTATTAGTGAAAAGATCCACAAAAGAAATGAGAAACTTGTGAAAAAATATGACTACCTTTTGCCAGAAGATATTCCCAACTCTATTAGCGCATAGATGATAAAGACGTCTGAGGGAAAAAATGAAAAATGGTGACAGCTTCACGAGATAAACAACACAAACTTAACGCAAAATTACAGATCTTAATCTTCATATGCTATACTACATAATCTTTGTCTTAGTCAATAAAATCCTAATAATCTAATTCAAATGAATCTACATTTAAGCAAAGTGAAAATTGTTTTATGAATTATACGTTCATATAACTTAACTCCTACTTAATTGTAGGCAAATCATTTGTAAACAGCCATCACGTTAATTAAGGCCATGTATATTTCATACACAGTCAGTGCGAAATAGTTCTTCTTTTGAGCATTTTGACGTCATTCGTTTTGTACTTAAATAAGAACGTGTTACTATGTTACAAAACGCTTAATTTTTATTGATATACATGTATTCATTATTTGTTATGATACTACGACAGTCGGTAAGTTATGGTCGTTGCATGGATTGTAGTTGACACTATATGTTTTATAAATACGTGCTCAGTAATTTCGATATAGGACAAGATCTAGAGCGGAATCAACTAAAAGCCCTGTATAACTATATAAATCCCCCGATTCTGCTTCCACCACGGTTGCGTGATATCTCGATAATCATAAATTCACCCAAACTACAAATGTATATCCATTCACTAGATATAAAAAAAAATACAGTTTTTTTGTTTTGGGAAAAATCCACCCCTTTACAGCTTAAGGTTTCAGTACACAACCAAAAATAGAAAGTCTACGGAGATTTTGCACTTCAAAAGCCATTAAAGTACCCCGATTGATCATATTGAAATATTCTGAGAGTATTTCGAGTAATCCTGAATGGAGAAAAGATGTAAGCATTTCCAACTTTGAATCTTCTTACGGTGTTTTATCGTTCATGAATTACCTCTAGTAATATTAAAATACGTATCGATGACGATATCTTTGATTTTCCGTCTTTTATCAATTTGAATTATACTTCATTAACAGGTCTGTTCATTTAAAACCATGTAAATTTTGCTCACTAATATTTCTGAAATTTGTCTTGATCACAATCATAAATTGTTTGTTGAATAAACCAAATTATTGGGAGGACAAAAGCAATTGATACTTTTTCTAAATATTCGTGTTGCATTGCTTGGGGGTTTTGTGTTCCCTCAAAGAAATTATTTTTATTATCTTTTAATTTTTCGAACTTTCAAGGGGAACCGAAATTGCTGATGTAAACAAGCAAAAGTTAAGAACTTTGTAAAAGAATTGGTTTGTTTGGAAAATTTTTTTATTCTGTAATAACACAAAAATCGGACCAAGTAACTTTAAACGACTGTGCGATGCGTTACAATAAACATTGTGGATTTGCTAGGGACATTGCAACATTCCTGAATTTTTTCACAAAACTTTTACTTAGATTTTTATTTATTTATATTTAAATCCATCTAACGCTAACGCGAGTTATGTACATGTATTTTTTCTGCAACGTCGCCACTTTCGTATCCCGCATGAATCACCAAAAATATCCTTCTATTTTTTTAAAAACACTGTAGTAATTCATAGAAATGGCATATACATGTACTGTATGCTATTTCTATGGGTCACAGCATTCATTACAAGCCACTTGTACCATTCTTAGTTAAGATCTTCTCCAAAATATTGATTTTGCATTTCACATTGATTTCAATGTAATTAAATTAAAATTGTAAATCGATTTTGTATGATGGTCCAACTAAAATGAAATACAGGACCAATACATACTAGAAAGTGTGATCCTTGACCTGCTCTTTTCTGTCTAAGAGTTACCATTTATGATATTGTTAGTATTAACACACAAAATATATCAATAATAATCAATGTAATGACAACTTTAAAGCTACATGGTCTCAGTTTTTCGCTATCACAGTACCACAATTTTTTCCATACAAATCAATTATCTTAGAAAGCTCTAGACTTTCGCCTATTTACACCAAAAGATTCGGTCTCCTTTCAAAGTTAGAAATAATCAAAGTAAATAAAATAATTCTTTATGGGCATACAAAAATCCCCAAACCAAACTGCATCATGGGAATGTTTGAAAAAGAGAACTGTGCTGTTTTGTCTTCCGAGTGATTAGGTTTATTCAATCTGCACGTTATCCAACGATTGTAAACACAGCAAACTTCAGAAATATTTGATTAAGTGAACAAAATGTACAGAGGTTTATTTCTAACTTGCTGAAACATTATCACCTTTATTTATAGCTATGTCAAAGTCGAAGTACAATCATACCTGCCTCTACGTCAGGCGCGAATTTTTATATCAGACGAAATAACGCAGTACCCCTTCGTATCATTTGTTTTTAAAACAAATTTTGTAGATCATATTTCCACTGAAGTATCGCTTGTTAGACCAGAAAAAACTACTGCAATGCATTTTATTATACACGTATTCAGCACAACCATCGTTTAAAATCGGTCCAAAAATTTAATATAAAGCGAATCAAGCAGCTTTAAATAAACATATCTTAACGCTATCAAATAAGGTTCTAATATTTTTTTTATTCCTAGTTAGTATTTACATGTACGCACTCTAGAGAGCAAACCAAACACGTCATTTTCATTATCTCTTTTACTAAAAAATAATAAAAATGTGAAACAGTGATAATTCTTACCTTGCTTGGGAGTCATTTAGATTTGGATTTAATCTTAATATCCATAATACAAAGTAGTTATTCGAATATTTTCTCTGTATATAATACTTCATACATATACATGTATATTTTAATATAATTTAAAACAACCTATATGACAATAATTTTAATTCTGGTTGTAACGCGCTTTCTGGAGGGCTAAAAAAAAATTTTTATATCGTATAAAGAATGTTGCCTACGTCATAGTAAGACTAACGACAAAAATGTATCATTACGCCTGACGTTACGTTTGAATTGTGTACAATTTTACGTCATTTTAAAGGTCATATGACCGTTTTTATTTACAATGAAGAGTAAAAAAATTAAATTATAAGCAATGAATTCAATATTCATTAGTTTTATACGATATAAAAATGGTTTGAAACAGTTTACGTCTTTTTAAAAACCGCTTTGAGGTCGCTCAATCTTGCAACCTTACATTAAACAAACTCAATGCAAAGTTTTAAAAATTCTTGAAATCTCAAGTAAATGTATGAGTGTTTATCTGTTTTCACATTTTCACACCTATGATTAAATACCTGTACAATACGTTAGACTGCTAAGGTTCGTTAAAGGCACATGCATTTAAATGAATTGTGTTATTGCGATAAAGGATATTTCAATTCATGGACGATTCCGAGGTAAGCAGACAAAAAATGACATATTATTTATATATGTAAAAATGTTTGGAAGCATTAAGGTATTTTTGGTATTTACTTGAAAAAAAAAGAAGACATAATTGAATCGCTGATAGAATATATAAATACAAAATGTATTGTAGAATTGAATCTCCTCAAGAGACTGAAACAGATGTATTAAGAAGTGTTAAAATGCACTTATTTAAAATTCTTCCTTCTTACAACTGATGAAATGCAATAAACAGCAAAACCTGTTTTTACAATTTGCAAACACATTATAAAAAATGTAATATTAAATTTAGAAGTTATTTCGCTTCTTTAAGAGATCGGTCTCTAGTGGTATCGTCCATGGGGACCTGTTTGGACTTTTTTGATGTGATGACACCCCCTCCCCTCGGTAGATTATTGTACAATATTTATCGATCTTTTAAATTATTTATATTTTGTCCAAATGCATTTCAATATATGAAAGCTACGAATATATAATGTTATTATTTTAGAATAGAAAAAGCAAAAAAAAAAAATAATAATAATAATAATAATAAATAAATTAAAAAAACGAAAAAAAAAAGAAATAAAAAAACAAAACAAAACAAAACAAAAAAACAAACAAAAAACCCATGATAGATATGTTTAGGCTTTTCTTGAAGAAGCTGTAATTATGGTACATAATAAGAAATTTATGTTTAACATACATCTCCTGGATTTTTAGTCATTATGTATCTTTTTTTTATTCATTATCGCATTGTTTAATAAATTTTTATAATCTAATATTTCAATTTTCACTTCTTTTGCTGTTATGTGTATTTTTATTAAAAGTCACCCAAACGTGCTGCATACATGTATTGGGACAGACTTGACAAACATTGGTTGATGTAGATTTCACAAATTTAGGAATACATTTCCTTAAATTTCTTTTCAAGTTATACAGCGGGTTTTCTAAATATCCTAAATATACTCTTGCTCTAGTATACCGTTCATTGTGTATGCAATCTAGTAATTCTAAAAAGCCCCTGTCTCTTACAATGAGACTTTTGTTTTAAAATGACTGTTGTTAAGGGTTCAATCATGGTATAAAGCAATGGTTTACTGATCTGACCCTCTTTGTTAAGAGATAACGTTCAGGACAAAAACATTGAACATTTCTTGTAATATTTGCTGTCATTCAAGTCTCAAGTTTCGTATCAGTGGCAATCATATATCTTACTTTCTTCATTACAGAATAATTCCTCTTTCTTTTCCCGTCACTTCGACACTATTTTGTTTGACCAGAAGCATTTTCCTTTTTAAAAGAACTGACTCTCATGGCTCATTAAGTTTTTAAAATTAATATCAATTTAGTCTATCTCATAACAAATACAGATATCTATAACAATGCACCTTGTGTGCTATTGTAGAAATCTGTAATTTAATCGGATTGCACTTTAAGTTGCAAAAAGTAAAGGCTCAAATGAGCATTGACCAGTTGCGTAGAAAGCTAGAACTAGAATGACAAATACGTAACAAATAAGGCAAGGGGTTTGGGGAAAACGAATTACCAAAAAACTAATTTTAGGCACTTTTTAAACATAAAATGTTGAATCCTTCAAACATATTTTTGGTAGTTTGAAGGCAAAAACATTTTTAATACCATCCATATTTTGATTTATTGTATTCACTGATGTATTACAAGTTTCCTTTTAATAAAGCCTTTATCTTTAGCTTAATTATTTATACCTAATCGCCTGTTATCAATTTAAACAGAACAATTCCCCAATGATCATAATACTTATTTTGTTTTTAAATTACAAAAAAAAATAGGTGAGGTGATAGAGCGGGGGTGATTTATTATTTTTTAAAAACAAGTTTGTTGAATTGGACTTAAATTACCTGTAAGGAAAAATGCATCGCCCCACTTTGAACTCAAAATCGCTTGTTTCATCCATTGCCATAGTTATTAATTTTGCATTATCAGGTTAAGGAGGATTATGCAGATTTTTGCAAGTCTCAGAACACGAGCAAAAGTGGAAGTAGAAATATTGTCCAGTTCATCAGAATGTTTAGTAGGCAACTCTTCTGGTGTTTTTTCATTGATAGAAATACCTTGAGTATCGAAGCTTTGTCTCATGATTTTGAAAATTTCATCCAAAATTCCTATTTATGGTTTGTTACCCGACATTGTTTTCACTGATTGACTACGCAATAACTAACATTTTTAAAGTCACATGGATTTCACTGAGCGATTGATACTACAAAATACTTCGTATCAACGACATCGCATGTTTGAAACATCTAGAGTCTTGAAAAATAGAAACGATAGATATTTGCTGTTTAGTATTTTATTGTGGTTTTTAATTGAATGTGACATTTTAATATTATTTTAATTTTTGGTTTTAAAACAATGTGTAGGCACGTGCCTTAAGTGCTTAAGGGCAGCTACGCCATTGTTAAAATGACTAAAATAAAAAAGAATGTTTTAGAGCGATGTTAAAAACGACAAATAAAAAAGAAATAATTTGGCACAGGTATGATGAAATTCAAAATACATGTACAGTAACTGCTCTGTTATTTGTTTGATTGAACTCAAATGTATCTGTGTATTTCTTAATCTTACAAAAAGTAAAATAACGGATTTACATGTAAATAATGAGATAGAGAGAGAGAGAGAGAAAAAAAATTTGCTTGAAAACACACTGTTTTATGATAAAAATGCAAAAATGGCGGGAAAAGGTCTTTACGATGTCATATTTCGATATTGTGGGCACTTGAATTAAAATGAAAATTATTTAAACACATCACAGATATATCTGAACTAAAATATCAAAGAATTACAGTAAAATGATGATGTACATATTAGGGGGGCCATTTTAGGCACATATCATATATAGTCCTTTACTCAATCACCTACTTCTAGTGACCTCTCAGAATTTTTGAAATGGCACTCAGGGTAAACATTATCACTAAAAATTGACTGTTTTTTTTAATTAAATCATTACAAAAATACACTGTTTTAAAGAGTGAAAAACAGTGAAAAAAGTATTTTGGGGTGTACATTTGAATATTATAATGTTAAATTTGTACATAAAAATTCTATATTTGTTATTCTTAAATCCTTAATTTTAGTTCTTTAAATGTAACTGGTTTGTATAAATATAATTAATAAAGATACACATGGAGCTCAAAATATTGATTTCCTTCAATTGTCCGGATTCTAAATTTATTTGTAAATGTAGAAGCAATGATCAGATGTTTTTCATTAGCTTTCTAGAATATATTAAGTGATTTTTCTCAGATAATTACAGTAACTGTTGTGGTTAACTAGTGAATTTGAATAAACCAAAATACTACTCCAAAAATTGTGTGAAATTCAGCTATCAGCCATATTTATTTGATATCAAAGAAATCATATATCTTAGCTTTGAATTTTTTTCTATATATTCATATGGAACTTTTCTTCTTATTGATATCGATGAATTCTAAAAATGGCTACGACTGGAGAGCCCAGTTCTGGGATGATATTCCTCTCACAAAAAAGAAAATGGGAGAAAGTTTCGTTCAGCCTTAAATCTCCTATTTAATTATAGTAAATTATGTCGCTAATAAGAGATCTTTATTTATTTTCATAATTGTTATTTGGGGTGCTCGGAATATGTTTAACCTATGATATTGAAACAAACTGGAGACAAATTAACATCAAACCGCGGTATGTTCTCTAACGGTTGAGATCGTTTTGCACAAAACTATTACACATACCCGGTAAAAATCAGTAAAAGACTGTAACTGGCATAAAAGTTGAAAAAAAATTGTTATTTTTACAAAAGCCGTTTGAACCTCAAACTTATAATGTTTTTTTTTATTTTTAGATTCAGGGAGGAATTGAGAAATATCAGTTCAAAAATTCATCAGTAAATAACTCATTAAGAACACTGTTAAACTGAAGCAAGATAAAGTTTAAAAAATTGAATTGATGTAGACTAACTTGGTAAATTGACATGTTCTATCTATTTAGCCATTCAATTAGAACATTTACATTTGAATTGGTAAACAATCATTGTGAGTTTTCCTTTTTGTATTTCATTTGATAGATCGGGAGCTTAATTTTGTTTATTATTACACTGTATTTGTGTTTTGATTACGATATCAATATTTTTTTCAGTTTGATGAAGCCCACCTTATTCGATAGTAAACAACTTTAATGACAGTTTTTTTCTGTATTGTAATTGTCATCCGAGTCTGCGTTTTGTTTGTGTGTGAAAAGTTTAATGATAAGTCACGTTTTTGGTTAGGGGGTTTTATGTAGACTCTTGCCATCTACTGTAGTTTATATTTTATTGTATTGACTTCATAAAGAGATGTTGATGTTGGTTTTCATTAACTTTGAGTTTGGAATATCATTTCTATTTCAGTTAATTCTTAAGTGAACTCCTTTCCATATCGTAATCAGAAATGATTTTTATCTTCAATGTAAAATAACAACGATTATTTATCTAGATATTCAAAAAAAAATAACTTAATTTTGAATCAACAATTAGTGGGATTTAAATAAAAAGTGAATTAAAAATGGCAGGCTTCATTGAAAAAATCTTGACTTTGTGACAATATGTAAAATTGTTCAAACTTGATGTTCAAGAAACAATACTGTTAATGTAGCTTATGTGCCCTGTTATTGCAGACAAAACAGTGATGACTGAATTAAGCTTATTTTGGATGAATTATTAAAACAGTATATATACATGAAGGTATGTCATAATACAACTCCCGAAAACTCTTTGAAATATTTTGACCATATTACCGATATTTAGCAGTTGTGTGAATGACATTGCGGTCACATTTGTTTTTAAATCGGATTTCCATTCGATTTTTTTTTTTATCTAATTTGATTTCGACTGAGTCATACAGTGTGAATTGCACTTAATCTTCGATCGACTTTCTTGCGAGAAAATGTTGACGTAACGATGACTTTTTCCTGTAAATAATCATTTTGTTTTTATTTTTGAAACATATAACAATTTAAAAAGAGTCTCAAGATCAGTGGATTAAATCAGATGCATGACGTTAAAGAGGGCATGGTCACAATTTTTGTCAAACTGTATTTTTCTGTTTTTATTATA